>NC_133617.1:5461606-5835772 GCF_048593235.1 Sminthopsis crassicaudata | reverse complement strand
CCTATTTGCTTCAGTTTTCTCAACTGTAAAATGAGCTAGAGAAGGAAGTAGTAAATCATTCTAGTATCTCTGTCAAGAAAACCCCAAATGGGGCCACAGTGAGTCAGACACAACTGAACAACAGTTGTCCTTTTGGTTCTTCAGTTCTTCCTTCCTCTTATTATGAACTCATTCCTCTTTATCCTAATATATGAAGTACTAAGCCCTTAACAAATATTAATTAACTAAAATGATAAAGAACGTGTTGTTTTCTTTGATGTAATCACAAATATATCTGCTAAAGGCCTTTGAACATATAGAAGTTCCTTTAGGAGGAATTATTTCTGAATCTTTTTTTCTGCCCAAGGGACCTACATAGTCTTATCCAAAACTGCTTTGATTCTCTCTGTGTCCAATACTTCAGGAGGACAGAATATTATTGGTCACTCTAAACACACACACACACACACACACACACACCACATACACACGCACACACACACACACACACACAAACCACATACACACATACACACAATATGTGTATTTATATACATATATTGATATGTATGTGTATATGCATACAAATATGTGTATATGCACGTATATGTATATATACGTGTATGTATACATTCACACAGCAGTGTATTATATCTGTGAAACTGAAGGACATTGTGTCCATCCCCTACTCATGATGTATTTTTGCCTTTTGAGTGGCTACAAAAATGTCAGGATACTTTCCTGGCTAAATCCTATGCTGCCTTTTTCGAGGTGTTGCTAGTAAAGACTGACAATTCTTGCAACAAGATCCAATGAGATATAATTTATAAGGCATCTGGTACTGTGGGAGAGCATTTGGTTTGGAGTCAGATTGAAAGCACTCACAGGAATCTCTTTGAATCAAAGTTTTATTTTGCCAAAGCAGGTGGGTGAAGTAGCATGGGGGACTAATGTGTAGGGGGAAGAATGCTTATATACCATAAATCTGGCTCTACACCATAATTAGCAACACAAAAATTGCTATTGAAAAGCAGAAATTGTTAGAAACAGTGGTTTTTTTAAAGCAAAAGTAGCCAGAACATCAATGTGGTTGCCTGTGTTCAAGGAACAGTTTCTAGGGAAGCATTTTTTTCTGTAGTTTTAGCTTAACATCAGTGATTTTAGAAAATGCACCTTAGTAATTTTCAGTTTAGCCTAGGGGCCAAAGTTAGGGTCTAACACATCCCCTACATTGTCACAGAGTAGATGTGTATAATCAGGCCCAAAACCCCTGCCAGTCTTCTCACCTTTTAGTCTCCTCTAAGGCTAACAGACACCGGCCTCCTGGCTGACCCTTGACCAGGACCTTTTATCTCCTGATCCTGTGTCTTTCCAGTGGCTTCTCTCATGCTTGGAAAATCCTCCATCCTCACCTTCCTTCAAGTCTCAGTAAAAATCTTACCTTCTGAAAAATGGTTCCTAAAATGTTACAGCCTTCCCTCTCAAACCATCTCCCTTCTGTTCTTTATGAAATTTGTATGGACACAGCTGCTAACATGTTTTCTACCCCATCAGGCTGTGAGCTTCTTGAGGACAGGCCCTGGTTTTTTTCCTTCCTTAGTATCCACAGAAGTTTTGAACAGAGCCTAGCACTAAGTATCCACTTTCAAAATATTTATTGATGACCAAAAAAGTGCTTAGGGAGCTAGATGGTACAGCAGGTAAAGCAACAGAATTGGAGTCAGGAAGGGCTTAATTTGAATCCACCCTTAGATACTAACTAGATTGTGGACCCCAGCAAGTCACTTCACCCAGTTTTCTCTGTGTCTTCATCTGTAAAATGATCTAAACAAGGAAATGGCAAATTATTCCAGTATCTATGCCGGGAAACCCCAGATGGGGTCAGGAAGAGTTGGACACAACTAAATAAAAAGAAATGGCAAATGAGAGGGATTCCGAGAGATCCAGAAATATTTATGTGAGCTGAGGCAGAAGGAAGTGAGCAACACCCAGAGGAACTTTTCTGGTCTTCTGACCACACTGTAAAGGACAAGAGCTGGAAAATCTTCAGGGATCTGTTCCAGGTCAGTCTAGACTCTAATGTGAAGGGGTTTTCCTTGACCTTCATTTGCTGCACTGGAGAGCTTACTGAAAAGAAAGAGGGGAAAAGTTGAGGAGAGGAGGGAGAGAACAGGCTTGGAATGAGTAAAGAGAAAAAAGATATGATCTCTATACAACAGAGACTGGTGAGTGAAGTGATTGTCAGTCAACTATAATGAGGGAGAACTTAAAAACCAACAGGGAACAGCAATAATTTGGGATAGAATTAGTGATTTGCCAAAAATAGTTCCAGCTGGTGTTGGAGGAGTAGGGAGGAATTATTCAGGTCCCCACTATCCTGGTGCACACCCCTTTCCATTTTTGTCCAAGAACTAGATAATTCTGCCAACATTTTTGGAGGACTATGTTCCAAACGTTGGTACTCCTCTGATTCTTAGAAGCCCAGGTAGTGATGAGAATAGTGACATTTGGCTTGCACCTGCAGCTGAAAGATGATGGAGAAAGTAGTGACCTCTCCTAGAACCTGAAACCTCAATAGCAATAAGACATTGACCTTGGCAGAGATAGATGGCTTGTCCACAGTTGCTATGATAACCCCTGCAGCAAGACAGTGGAAAGGATGATGGAGCTATTTTTGTAAGCGTTAAACTATTGGCAATAGGAAAGTGATACCCACCCAGCTTTGGGCAGCTTTCAGAACAAGCTCAGAACATATAGACCAAGTACTGAGGTCTCTATGAGCTGGATGAGTCTCAAGTAGTTGAGGGCATGAGACACAGTACCAAGTAGGCTCTAGAAATCTGTGGAGAGGCCTTAGCCATAAAGATGGTGCAGAAGTAGAACCAGCTGTAGCTAATACTTTGTGCTTTAACTCAAGTACTACATTCTAATAAAGAATTTGTTCTCATAGCAACTTCCCTTTTTAAAAAATTCTTATGCAAATCCATAACACAGAGTGGTTGTAATTCACAATGTATATGACATCTTCTTCCTAAAATTGGCTTTTTGTAGCAGAGAAGAAGGAAGTTTCTCAGAAGACCATTCCTCTGAAGCTGACATTAGCTGTTGATTAGAACTTGAAGTTGACCTGTTTTCATTTACATTCTCATGGTCACTGTTCATAGACCTGTTTTCTTTTTTTCTATTTTACTATTAATTCAGACAAATCTTCCCTTGTTCCTCTAGATGTTGTATATTCTTCATTCCTTCTGCTCAAGAACATTGCATTATGTTCACATATCAACTACGTGTTTATCTATTTCCCAATCTTTGGACAAGTAACTCGTTTCAAGCTTCTTCTACAGTGGAACCCCATAATGGTGACCCCTTAGGGAATACTCATTTGACATTCCAGTTAAATATGTGGATCTCTCTGTATTCCACTCTGACCCAATTCAGTCAACGCCTCCCAGACTTCCTCCTGTCCATGCTGATGCAATGATTTAGACAATGTCATGAGAAAGAATTTTATTTTTGATTCCCAAGCTGGAACTCCAGAGATAGACTTCTTCAGGAATTATCTTCTTTTCTGAGTTTGAAACTTGAGGACTATTCAGAGCTGCCTCTGAAACAGTAAAGTGAAAGAATGTCCCCCCCATGATCCCACATAGTAGTGAGCACATGTCCTGCCTAAGCAGGCTGGACTCATTGTCTTTTTTTGTGTTATCTCTACTGGGCTTTGATGGCTTTGGAAAGAAAGTGAGGCTGATGACTTTTCAAAGCTCTGCTTCATTTAAATCCAATTCATTTACAATTCAAGACGTCATTCTTGTGATGTTATTGGTCCTCTTTGAGAACAAAGAATGAACAAAAACAATCTTTCCATCTAGCGGACTGAACAGTACGCTTGATATGGACAATGACAGGTTTCTTTGTGATTTCAGATGGTAAAGAGATTTTGTGAAGGCTCAGCAAGGTCTGTGGCATTCACTGGAACTGTCCGTCAGAGTTGTAACAGCAGCAGTAGAAATGAGCTGGAGTCGAGGGAGAAGCTGGCAAAGCACAGAGAAACCATTGGAAAATCTCACTTTGTTGCTTCATTGGAAGATCCAGGAATGAAGCAAAAGGTAAAATGACTAATTAGCAGCTTCACAAAGACTGCTCCTACTTGAAGAAGGCTTAAGTATAAGTAACCCAGATGACAGTATTGGTATAGAAAAGTTGGGTTATTATACTGGATTCTAATAACTGTAACATATGCTGCAATCTCTATATCTATTGTTTCTACGTGGAATCAATCACTTGTTCCAAACTTCTGTTTCCAATTCTTTGGATTTCAGCTGCCTTCTCATCTTGGAACAACCCTCCTTGATGTGAGCCTCTTCTATTGGTGATTGAATTCTGGGGACTTTCATCTTGAGGAGGGGCTCAAAGCAACTGTTCTTCATTCCTCTCTATGATATTCTTTTTTTTTAATTAAAGCTTTTTAATTTACAAAACATACGCATGGGTAATTTTTCAACATTGACCCTTGCAAAGCCTTTTGTTCCAAATTATCCCTTCCTTCCTCCCACCCTCTCCCCTAGATGGTAGGTAATGCAATACATGTTAAACATGTTAAAATATATGTTAAATCTAATATATGTATACATATTATACCATTATCTTGCTGCACAAGAAATATCTGATCAAGAAGGAAAAAAAATTTGGGAAAGAAAACAAAATGCAAGCAAACAGCAACAAAAATTATGAGAATGCTATGTTGTGTTCCACATTCTGTTCCCATGGTCCTCACTCTGGGTGTAGATGGCTCTCTTCATCACTGAACAATTGGAATTGCTTTGAATCATCAGAACTGATCATCGTATAATCTTGTTGTTGCCATATACAGTGATCTCCTGGTCCTTCTTATGTCACTCAGCATCAGTTCATGTAAGTCTCTCCAGGCCTCTCTGAAATCATCTTGCTGGTCATTTCTTACAGAAGAATAATATTCCATAACATTCAAGTACCATAATTTACTCAGCCATTCTCCCATTGATGGGCATCCACTCATTTTCCAGTTTCTTGCCACTACAAAGAAAGGGGTACTACAAACATTTTTGCACATGTGGGTCCCTTTCCCTTATTTAATATCTTTTTGGGATATATGCCCTGTAGAAATACTGCTGGGTCAAACGGAATGCACAGTTTGATAACTTTTTGAGCAGAGTTCCAAATTGCTCTCCAGAATGGTTGGATCCGTTCACAACCACCAACAATGTATCAAATGTCTCAGTTTTCCCAGATCCCTTCCAACCTTCGTCATTATCTTTTTCTGTCATATGATGTTTTTTGATGTTCTATGGGGTACAATGGTTAGACATCTGGAGCTAGAATCAGGAAGGCCAGAGTTCAAATCCTATTTTAAATACATACTAGATGTATGACCAGGAACAAGTTATTTAAACTTTTTTCAGTTTATTCATTTATAAAAGGACATAATGGCACCCACTAGGGTTGTGAGGATAAAATGACAGACAGGAAGTATTAAATGACTGAGGCCAGATTTGAATTCAGGTCTACCTGATTTTGCAACATCTCTCAAACACTCCATCTCTTCTGACTGTGCTACTATTCTAACGCAGGCCCTCATCTTCTCATATCTGAATTCTTGTAATAGTCTGTGAGTGCATGGGACTGCCAGAAGTCTATGCCCACTCAATCCATTCTTCATTAAGTCACTAAAATGATTTTCCTAAAGTATACATCTGATTTTGTAAACCCCCGTCCCCAACTCATTAAACTCCATTGGCTTTTTATTACTATCAGAATTAAATAGAAAATTATTTTACATTCAAAATCCTTTATAGCCTACCTGCTCCTATCTTTCTCTTTTACTTACATCTTACACCTTAATCTCCAGCACATATGATTTGATCCAGTGACACTGGACTCTTGGTCATCCATCATCTCTGGAATTCTCTCCTTCTCTGACATTGACTCCCTGGCTTCCTTTAAATTACAACTGAAAACATATCATCTACACAAAGCTTTCCCTAAACCTTGATAATTTTATTTCTTTTACTCAATTAATTATTTCCTATTAATCTTAAATGTAGCTTATTTTGTACATATTTATTTGCAGGTTGTTTCTCCTATTAGATCATGGGTTCCTCAAGGCCAGAACTCTCTTTTGTCTCTTTTTATATCCCCAGTACTTAGCACCATGCCTGACACTTATTATTTATTGATTGAGACATGGGCAGAAAAGGATCATTCCTTTGATAGAAATGTTGTGACTTGTTCAAACCACATATTCATTTTCATATTCATGCATTCCAAAATTTGTTAATCATTCTCCATGCCTTATGATCCTAATCTAATTCTTCATCCCTATCATCACCTCCAGTTCAAATTCATTACTTTTGTGCTATCACGTCTATACTGGCTATTCTCTCCTCTCTCTCCAATCTCAGTCCTTTGATGATCCAGTTAAGCTATACATGGTTCTCTGCTCTTCCCTTATTCTCTGACTTTTGTATCTCTGACATTGCCTTGCCAAACTCCATGTTGGATTATTCCCTCAATCTGTTTCTTTTGCTACACCTTCAATATGGACACACATGGAATCAAAGACAGCTACCACATCAATGGTAAATTTCTTAACTTAGAAAGGCTACAAGCCAAAACCAAAGTGAAGGGAGAGTTGGTGCGTGATTTTTTTTTTTTTTTGTTCATAGATAATTACGCACTTAATGAAGTCTTAGAAACTGAGATGCAACAAAATATGGATCTCTGCTGCTTTTGCTAATTTTGGCCTAAAAATTAATACCAAGAAAATATAGATACCCCCTCAGAAAGTACCAAGCCATCCATATGTGGAACTACCAGTTTCAGCAAATGGTGAAGTTTTGAATGCTGTGAATAACTTCACTTACCTTGGAAATATACTTTCTAGGGATGGTCACTTTGATAATGAGTTTGACACACTCACATTGCCAGAGTTATTTTAGTGTTTGTAAAGTTCTTAAGGAAAGCGTGGAAAAAGAGAAGTATTAGACTATCTACCAAACTGAAGGTTTACAGAGCTGTTGTTCTAACCTCATTGTTGCATGTGTGTGAAATCTAGATCATACCAGGAAACTGAATTACTTCCATTTGAATTGCCTTAGGAAGATTCTGAACATTACCTGTGGGATTCAATACCAGACACCCAGATTCTTTCTTGAACTAAAATGCCAACCATTCCAATTCTACTACAGAAAGTACAACCGCATCAGGCTAGCCACATTGTTAGAAGCTAAATATATTCTTGCCAAAAAAGATTATTTTATGAGAACTCACAAAGGGCAAGTACTCACAAGGTGATCAGAAAAAGTGATATGATCATATTTTCAAGGTCTCTCTTAAGAATTTAAATTTAGAATTGATTATATGACCTGGAAGACACTGGCACAGGATTTCCAATATGGTGTACCCTCATCAGGGAAAGTGCTGTGTTCTGTGAACAAAGCAGAATTGAATTAACTCAGAAGAAATGAGACGTGCAAAATTAGAGAGTCCTTCACAAATATTCACAGAGACTATTTGTATCCGACCTGCAGCAGAACATTTTGAGTTTTTATTGATTGAATCAACCACAGTTGGACACACTATAACTTGACTCTAACATAGAGATGTCATTTTGGTCCTTTTGGAGAATGAAGGACAAGAACTAACCAACCAATCGACTCACACATTGCTAAATGGTGACTGAATCCACTGCAAATATGTTTTTCTCATTTCAACTGGGTCCTCCACTGTTTCTTAATCCACCCCACCCACTCAATTCTCTATTTCTTTCCCACTATTTCATTCTCTATTTTTGCATTATCCATACCAAACTTAGTGTCTGGTACATATTTTTAGGTTGTGAGAGCCTGCCCAGATATCTCCTATTGGAATTCAAAACAGTGCTTTTGACTAGGATTTGTGAATCAAAGGTCTTAGCTTCTTCAGCTATGAGGGGTTGGGAATCAGAAAGGAATAAATTAATCTGAAAGGATTAGTCTTAAAGGGACCACAACCTGAATCAGTAAGGACACTGACAAAATGGGAAGTATGCAGAGAGTGGCAGGGACAGTGAAATGACAGCCTTGGGATAGTGCCACATGAGGAGGAATTAAAGGAAATTAGCATTTAATTCCTGCAATAATAAGATCTTTTCAGGGTCTGAAAAACTCCCATATTGCTATAAGACTAGCTGTGTTCTCTTTGACCTCAGAGAGCAGAAGCACTATCAACTGTTAACAACGTACAGCAGCCAATTTAAGGTTAACAGCAATAAAATTTTTCAGCTAATAAGAGCTCTTGAAATATTGAGATGACATCTCTGGGAAGGCAGACCTGGTCTTACTGGATATACTTCAGCACAGGGCAGGAATGTGGGAGAGGAAATCTTTCTCTGGATTCATTCTGCATCAGAGAGCATGATCTCCCTTCCCAAAAACAAATTCTGGATTTCATTTGGCCCAGCTAATAAGTTGTAACTGTGAGGATATAGCCTAAGCTCTTTAACTCATTTCTTTCTCTTTGTGACCTCATTTGGGACTTTCTTGTCAGAAACATTGAAGTGATTGACCATTTCTTTTTCCAGCTTCATTTTACAGATGAGGAAACTAAGGTAAATAGGAGTAAGTGATTTGCCCAAGGTCACATGGCTAGTAAGTGTCTAAGGTAAGATTTGAAATCAGGTAGATAAGTCTTCCTTACTTCAGGCCAGGACCTCTTTGCTATGTCTTTGCTATTCTTGGGTGCTAATTCTCTTTTAGACATTTTTGTTCTTAGGTGAGAAGAAGATAGAAGGACAGCTAATAAAAATCATGGAAGTTGGTCAACCAGAACACCTTCTATGTGGTCAACTAGAAACAGGAAGGACAAATCCAAGCATGTTCCAATAGATGATAGCTTTCCCCACTTTAATTTTATAAACACTTATTCTAGCACCATTCTCCTTGTCCCTGTCAAGATCCTTGAAAGATGATTTGATTTTTGTCTGTATACCTAATGCCTAGCATTGTGATGGGGGAGAACCCTGAATCTGTATCCCCTTTAATCTGTAAAAGAAGGATGATTGGAGTCTCAAGCTCTCTCCTGGGAAAAGCATACCTCTCCCAGACAAGGCCGTCTTAAGTGGTCTCATTCAGTTGGAGATATTCCTATATCCTGATATTCCTATTGAGTGGCTTGAAAGTCCAAGTACTCTCTTTTCAACTGGAAATCTAGGCCTGGGGCATTGACAACATTGAGGGATTCTTATTCAAATTTGAATGGAAACCCCAGCCTCAGACTGCTAATAAAAGATAATTCTGAACTCCAAATCTCTGCATAAGTTGGAAACTGGAATTAACCTTGCCAAGGAACTCTCTTCTTGGCAGGGCTACTTGTCGGAACTCTTGCCCACTGTGAAGATGTTCTCTTCTCAGTGTTAACCTTTGCCATTTTCCTTGACAGGACCTTACCCACTGAGAAGTCTGTCTTCCTAGAAAAGTTGGCTTCTAGGTGCCAATAAAATTCCCTTTTGCCATTCAGATTTCAGGTTTGTGAATTCTTTCACATTGAACCTGCCCCAACCAGAGGGGATTCCCCACCCCAATTCTCACACCACTAGCACTGCATCAATTGGATATAACACATAGTAAAATTTAATAAATGCTTGCCAACTGACATTTCTACCTTCTTAAATGTCACTCCTTGCTCTATTTAGACCACATCTGCAGCTTTATGACATTGTGTCCTATATTATAGATATTTAGAAATTTGTCATGTCCTTTTTTAAAAAGATTATCTATTTTTTGAAGTCAGAGACATAATTTTGTTTTATCTTTGTTTCTCCAGGGTCAGTCCATGTGCATGATATTATCACAGGAGCTTAATCAATGTTTGTTGAATAAGTTGATGGCTTTTTAATCAACAATTTATTTTTTGTCTCTGTGAAAATGAAATTGGGTGCTAAAATAAGTACAGGAGTGGACTGAATCCAAATCTTGTCATAAATCTCAAATGAGGTTTTGTTTTTGTTTTTGTTTTGGTTGGTTGGTTTTTTTCCCCCAGTTCTTTACTTCCCTATTTTTATAAGTAAGGGATCTTTTTTGATGGGGGAGGAGAGGCAACACAAAAGAGGAAGTTAGCCGACTCTCCCATTAACATTATATTCTTCCTTTAGCTTCAATTGTCCTTTATATGACTGATTTTGTGCTCACTAAGCACCAAAAAGGGGGATAGGAAAAACAAGTCAAATGCATAGAACCAGCAGATCTTATTAAAGGATTAATTTTATAATCAGTTACCAGAAGATTGTAAATGATATGAAATGCTTTTCCACACTACATGAGAAGTAGGCCTCTACCAACTCTCTGAAAGGTGAAAAAAAATCTTGAGCATTAAATGTTCTAAGTAGAAAAATGAGCTCACTCTTCCAAAAGAGTAGTGCCAATGGCAGGTGTTTCAGAAGATTTGCAATGACAGGAATGGCTTTCTATCAGTTCTGAGCAATAGAGAAAGGCTTCATCTGTGTTTGGGGCCACTATCCCACCATATTGTTGATTTCTCAAGTTTTCCATCCATTAAAACCAGATCTTTAGGGGAAAAAAAAAGTAAAAGATGATATTTCCCCTATACTCTTCCTTGAGCAACATAAATGTCACATCTAAGTTAGTTCCAACCTTGAAAAAATATTTTCTCTTTTGACTAGCTTGTGGCTAAGTAAAGCTTGGAGGGAATGTGTGGGAAGATCAAGAGAAGATACAAGATATGGAAATAGAATCTCTTCCATTCATAACCATGGGACTTAGATGTGGGACAGGGTTGAACAGAGAAGAAACCACTGCTCCCCACTCTATTAATCATGTGTTAGGATCTCTCTTCAGAGTACAGATAGAGACTTGGGACCCTCAGCTCTGGCCATCCTGTCTTGATGATCTCCATCCATCTATGCTAGATCAAAACTTATTTGTTCTCTATCTTCTGGATAGGATGCCCTTAAAATCTTCTGGACATCCAAAGAAGAAGTTATTACAGAGGAGTAAAGAAACTGAGTAGTTATATCCAAATAAGGATTAATTTAGCAATGCATGTGATTTCAGAAACAACCTAGGCCCAAGGCTCTCAGTAGCCAATGATCTTGACCATTGGTCTCTAATTAGTTAATATACATTTTGGATGGAGGAACAACAGGAAAAAAATGAGATGTGGGGATTGAGACACCTATTTTCTCATTGGTGGAGAGGATTGCTAGAAATTGAGGTAAGAGGGAGAGGCTTGGTAGAGAGAATCAGGAGCTATTGATTTAAGAGGAAGAAGAGAAGTTCTGTGACATTCCTTAAGTTGAATAACCATTGTAAAGATGAGTAATCTTTTGACTTCTCAAAAATCAGATGATTTACAAGCAGCTGACATTTAGCTTCACAAAATAGTGGATAAAGGAAAATGGAGTCACTATTGTTATTTTTAATGTAATAAGTATAACTGTATCCACCTATGGGTCTAACCGTGGCTGCAGTTTCTCTTCAAGTATCATTTCCCCCTTATCTGACTCAAACAGATCCCATTGAACTCTGAACCCAAATTGTTGAATGGAAGGGCCTTCAGTAGTGATGTGCTTCAACTCTCTCACATAAGGATTTCCTAGCCTGACAAATGGTGATTTTTCAAATTTCTGCATCATCAGATCCTACGTTCTGGAGGAAGAAGTAGTTTCCCCCAAGTTGATTAGTTTCTCAGATTTCTGAGGCTTTTATTTTTTAACTACAGAAAATTCATTTTACCAGGGATATCTGGTGATGAAGGTTTATATCTGATTTCCAAGAGGTCTGTGAGCTCTTCTGAATCAGAATAGAGGCATGGCAATGGAAGAAAATCAAGGTCTGATCTTTCAAAAAGTCTGTATTTCTCCAGTCTCAATCTCCTGAGTTTAACTGGGAGAACATTTGTGCTTAATGGGAACAAGGGAAATTTGAAAAAGAAGGATGGATCCTTCTCTTTCTTGTCCTTCTGTACTATGGACCAGCCACATACTGATAACCCCCTAGAAAACAATATTGTCTTCTCATTTGTGTATATGGGCATGCCTTGTTCTGAGATCAAGAGATGAGAGAGACAGAGAGAGACAATAAAAGTGATAAAAAGATAGAGACAGAAAAGAGACAGACACAGAGAGACACACAGAAAGAAAGACAGAGATACATGCAGAGAGAAGCAGAAAGAGAGAGAGAGAGAGAGAAAGAGAGAGACAGAGAGAAAGAGAGAGAGAAAGAGACAGAGAGAGAAAGAGAGAGACAGAGAGAAAGAGAGAGAAAGAGACAGAGAGAGTAAGAGAGAGACAGAGAAAGAGAAAGAGAGACAGAGAGAGAAAGAGAGAGAGAGAGAGAGAGAGAGAGAGAGAGAGAAAGAGAGAGATACACAGAGAGAACAGATACATAGATTCCATTCTTTACTCTCTTTAAATCTTCTGAAATCTTCTTTCCAAACGTTTTCTCAGATCTTCCTCCAGATCTCCAGTATAGTCCTTGAAGCCACTAGGGCAGAACATAAAAGTGATTGCCCAGGACCCATTTCTTCTGGTAAGATTGAAGGAGGTGGATAACAGCAAAATGGAATCACTGTTGTTATTTTTAATGTAATAAGTATAACTGTGTCCACCGGTGGATCTATCTATGGTTGCAGTTTCTCTTCAGGTATCATTTCCCCCTTATCTTCCCCCTTAAGACTGAACAAAAGTTGTGGTAAAGGAACAACTGTCCCACAAACACGTGTTCAACTTGGCCAATCTGCAGGCCACATTTAGTCATCAGGAAATTAAGAAATCAGGGCCATTTTTTCATTTTGCCTTGTCCTGTAACTTCTCCAAATCCCAGAGAGTCCAGCCCCTATCCTTGGCCAAAAGCTCCTCTACTTTAGTGTCATTCAGGGGTTCTTTCTGCATGGACCTTCTGAATACCACATTCAAGGAGGTATATCTACCGGAGAAGATTCAGGTGAGAGTCTCAAGCCTGATTAAGCCAGGAAAGCAGGGAGTGGGATTAAGGGATTGGTGTGAATCCTCCTTATAGACAGATCTGTGGAAAGAATTGGGGATGTTGGGCTATACTAAAGTCCCTGGGGATGGGTGGGACATGAAGATTATTTTCAAGGGGGAGAGGGGCTGTCAGAGGAAGCTTTAAAGACCAAGTTTGTTCTGGGAAGCCCCAAGTTAGAGAAGTGGGGGGAATGTGAAGGAGGCAGTGGTATTGAAGCCCCTCTATGTCATGGAAGGCTATAAAATAGTGAAAAACCACTGTATATTCTGACCATCAGGAAGGACCAGAGCTCTGCCTTCTCTCTCACTGTGCACAGGATTCTGGTTCAGGAACCACTTAGGAGTACATAATCAACTCAAAGGGAGTGAGCCCAAGTATAGAGCTGAGCTGATACAACTGGGTGAGTATCTCAAATGTGTCTCACTCCTCTAGAAGCAGCCTGGCTCCAGGACTCCAATAAAAGCTCTGCCTTTCCCCCACAACAATCCATCTTTTTTATAGCTTTTTATTTACAAGCTATATGCATGGGTAATTTTTCAGCATTGACAATTGCAAAACCTTTTGTTCCAACTTTTTCCCTCCTTCCCTCCACCCCTTCCCCCAGATAGCAGGTTGACCAGTACATGTTACATATGTTAAAGTATAAATTAAATACAATCTATGGATACATGTCCAAACAGTTGTTTTGCTGTACAAAAAGAATCGGACTTTGAAATAGTGTACAATTAGCCTGTGAAGGAAACAAAAAATGCAGGCGGACAAAAATAGAGGGATTAGGAATTCTATGTAGTGGTTCACAGTCATCTCCCAGAGTTCTTTCACTGGCACACCAATCTGTCTTGCACACAACTGGCAGAGAGATTTTCCAAAAAATCATGACTGACCATGTCAACCCCTTCTCAATAAACACCAATAACTCCTACTTCACCTTTAGGACAAAATATGGCATTTAATATCATTCACAACTTGGTCTCAACGTATCTTTCTTTCCTTGAGATGCATAGGTTCTATTCTTGTGCTTTAAGGTTTGGCTGAAGAAGTCCTTTTCCTCACACCAATCTCCATATATGATCTCCATGCTTTTACATAGACTCTTCTGTGGCTGTAATGTGCTGCCTCTTGACTTTGAACTCAGGGTTATGGGCTCCTGCTCACATGCCACTTGGGACTAAAAGTCTTTCCTGATCCTTCCATTCTCTAGTGCGCTCCCTCTCGTGCTTGTTTGTATCCAACTGTATGTGTGCATTTATTTTGTATTGAATCTTTTTATTTTCACATAATATATCTGAATTTTACATCTGTATAAACATACCTGTGGGTATTGTCTCACCTGACAGAATGGAAGTCCCTTGAGAAGCACTTAGCGATTGCCTCCCCTGCAGTTAGCTTAGACCTGGCCAATATGTCACAGACCCTCTATCCTGCTGCCATGCCTGGGACTCACCCCTCTTTGCTACCTCTTCCACCGGGATTCATAAACATAATGATCTTGCTTTGTCACAGTGAAGGGCTGACAACCTCCTCTCCAGTGCCTCCCTTAAGATTCTGAGCTGTGGGATGCTCTAACCAAACTTGCCTTCCTGGTCATCAGACTGTCCTCTATCAAATCCATCCATTCCAGCTTCTCTCTCTTCAATGTCCCTCCCTCTCTTCCTGCCTTGTGCCCTCTGAAAGCCCTGTTCTATTGTTAACAAATTGTCCTTCACATCCAAACTGTGAATTCCATCCTGAAATCTCTGCATACATATTTTCTATGGCCATAATCTGACCTATATTCTCCCCCCCCCCACAATGGAGTGAAAGCTCTGTGAGGTCCAAGACTGTATCTGTTTTGTTTTTTCCCTCCTAGCACCCAGCACAGGGCAGGTCAATGGTGGTTGAATTGGAGTTGGGACTCGATTCAAGCTACTTGCTTCATGGGGCTCCTTCAAGGAAGTACAGGCAGTCAGCTCTGCTCACATAGACACTTCCCAGTGTTGGAGTCCAGCTCCTGTAGTGAAATGAAGGGTGTGATATGCAGGGGCCAGGAGAAAGAATTCAATAAGAACTCTTCAAACTCTTCATTATCCACTAAAGAACTTTGTTTACATGTCAAAAGAAATGTCCCCCTTTTGATTATCATTTAAATTTAAGTTAGGTTTAGTAGTACTTGAATTAAATTTAAAGTTAAACTTAAATTCGTTTTTTGGACAATTAGCTATCATTAACTTTGATTAGGCTTTTCACCCCTATTGTAAAATCATCTCACTATTTTGCCACATAGACGAGTTCGGTCGGTCAACTGTTCTACAATAGCTCACTTAATTTCGGGAAGACGGGCTTTAATTCTTTTTGTCCGATTTGACTAGCTAAATCATTATGCAAAAGGTATAAGGTATTGATCAGAGAGACAAATATATATATTTCCAATGATTATAGGCTTGATACAAAATACACTGTCCCAATACCCTTCCTAAAAAGCACAATCTAGTGAGAAGTAAATGATTAAGTCCTGATCTTGGTCACTTAGACAGAGATGTAAATAGTTGAGATACACATCAGAATAAAGGCATCATCTCAATGTCCTCAAGTACCTTTCTCCCAAATGCCTTTAGTCTCTATTGTGAGCTGCTTTTTCTGTCCTAAGATCAAAGGGAACATATATTTTAACATATTTAACGTGTATTGGCCTGCCATGAGCAGGGAGGGATGGGAAGGAGAAGAAAAGTTGTAACAGAAGTTTTTGCAGAGGTCAATGTGGAAAAATTACCCATGAATATGTTTGGTGAATAAAAAAAAAATGAGGACTAGATGACCTTTGAAGTCAAAATCCTATATTCCTATGACTTTATGGTAAAATGTCAAAATTAATGTCTATTCAAAGGCAGAGAAACCAAGGTAACTGTGAATCTGTGGGAGAATTAGGACTAGAAACCAGTGTCGTTGATAGCAAAGTCAAGGGCTATATTGGTTAGAATTCTTTTGTTGGATGATTATATACATTAAGTGCTTTGCTGGGAAAAGGACATTCTTGTGTTTGGTGAGGGAAAAATAGGATTCAGAATATAATGTTAATGCAAAAAGTGTATCCTATCATTTTATGTATATGTCTCCTTTAAAATGTATATAATTTATGTGACTTCAATGAATGTGACTTATGGAATTAAAAAGAAAAAGAAAAAGAAAAAAGAAAAGATCAAAAGTAAGCCTTTGATCCATTGTATAGTAGTTTTACATTTTGTTGATTTCTAATTTGCTGATTTCTAATCACATATTAACAAGTATTTCTCTGCTATTTCAAGGGAGTTTTGGTGAGTCAAGTTACTGTATGAGTCAAGATCTGGAATGGATTCTTACCTCCTGGTTCTCTACAGCCAAGGTCAAGAGTTAACTCTGTGGGTAGGTACCATGTTTGGGCAAACTGCAAACAGACCAACAAACACTATGGTTTGCCATTCCCAGACTGAACAATGCTGCTCTTGGGATGACCTAAAGAAGAGGCGATAATTGGGACATTTAAGTACAGGGAGGTTGGGTATATCTCGTCACCACTAAATCCCCACAGTACACGCTGCCAGCTTCACATCATGGTCTAACTTGAAGTCAGGAATTCAAATCCCTCCTCAAGCACTTACTACCTTTGTGAACCTGTGCAAGTCATTTAACTTCAGTCTCTCAGTTTTCTCATCTGCAAAGTGGTGATAATATCAACAGCTATCCCTTGAGGTTGTTGTTGAGATGAAATGAGTTAATATGAATACAATTCTTGGCAAAAATGAAATACTAAATAATGCTATAATTATATAGCATATAGTTATATATTTATAATTATGTTATTTCTTATTATCAGTCAAAAAACGAGGGCAAGGGATGATTCATCCAATGAACAGGGAACAATGCTTATCGGGGACTAAGTTCTGAGGCAAGGCATCATGGTTACCTTTGGCCTTGGTGTCCAGTCTTGGTCCTTTCAAAGCTTCCATGCTGTACTCTGGTCATTAACAGGGAAGTCTTGGTATTTTAGACCCTTGTAACCTTTAGATGTCTTCAATACTAGATATCCACCAGTTTCCTCAATCCTTGCCAGGCCACATTTACCTTAAGCCACCCTGATCCCCTCAGGATTAAGCTTCGAAGGATCATGATCCCTTTTCATCAGTATAAGAGTGGAAGCTGTGGAATCTTAATGGGAATGGTCATGAGGCAGCAGGACTGCCCACACATCCACCAGTCCTGCTCTCTTTTCCCCCTCTGCACAGCTGAAATTGGGCAGCCCAGGACAGAGCTAAAGAACCACTATGGATGCCACAGTCACTTTCTTGATCTCCATTGGTGAGTCTCTAGGGGCAGACCTGGGGAGGGAGGGACATCGTGGCAGGCTTTTCTGACTCTGAAGGACAGAAAGGAAGCCTAAGGATACAGAAGCCAATGTCTGCTCAAAAGGCTCTGCCTTCATAAAATGACCAAAGCAGAACCAGAGACTCAGTCACTTTGGCAAGAGCTGGAAATAAAATTAGTGAGCTAGAGGGGATCTATCTGTAACCTGAGGTTCTCTTACAGGACTGTGTCTGCACTGGGAGGTGGAGGCACAGTTGGGTGAGTTGTCCCCAGCACTCTATTTCCTTCCTCCATCTCTTTGTTCTTTTTTTTTTAATTAATTTTATAATTATAAATTTTTTTTGACAGTACATATGCATGAGTAATTTTTTTATAACCATCTCTTTGTTCTAATAGTGAAGAGAGCCATCCCCACAGTAATTGGGACTGGGGGAGAAGGGGGAAACAGGACATCAAGATGAATGGGATGGAGTGACTCCGGGTGGGATTCAGGATGCAGAGCTGGGGGAAAAAATACAACCAAAGCAATCTTGGAAGTCCAGACTGTGTTTCCTCCTCAGCCACCATTTCCAGACCTACCCTGTGGGCTGAACCAAGTCCTGTGGTCCCCAAGGGAGCAGATGTGACTCTCAGGTGCCAGGGCCAAAGGGGGAGGAAAAGATTCCAGCTCTGGAAAGATGAAGAGCTTCAAGAGGAGAGAAATGTATCCTGGCATCTGGCAGACTTTGTGCTCAGGAATGTGGATGACTTCAATGATGCCAGAAGCTACAGGTGCCGCTCTGGGCAGGGGCCCTTGTGGTCAGAGTTCAGTGACCCCCTGGCCCTGGTGGTGATGACAGGTGAGGGATGCTGGTATATAACTGTCCTTGGTGGAAAGGAGACCAGTCTCAAGAAATGAGTCCAGATCCCTCCCTAGATAGTCAATTCCAAATGGTACAAACCCTTAGACTGTACTGCCTGCCTCCCCTTGTCACCCCAAACTCTGGAAACCCCTGGTACCCCAGCTCACATTTGGGAGGCATAGATATGGTTCCAAAATTTCTCCCTAAATAACACTCTGAGTTAAAGAGACTATGTACCACGGTGTCCTTTTTAGAGATGAGGAAACTGAGGCCTAGAGAAGAGGTATGATGACTTGAAAGAAGGTCACATGGTCATTTACTGTCATGGCCAAGATTTGACCAGCACCATCACCTTGGGCAACAATCCAGGGCAGGAGAACCAAAGAAAATCAATTCCTCCCCGAGCCGCCCAAGGGAGCTCCCATGATCCTGTGCAGCGCCTGTCCGCTCAGGGCCACACACATCTGGCAGCTCTGCCCTGGCTTCACTGAGGGTCACAGAAGGGACCCTTCATCATGTAGTAGTGGGGAAAGAGGGAGGGCCCAAGATTGGGGCTTCTCAGTCATGGAAGTTGTTAGGAAGATAGAGCTTTGCAAACTTCAAAGCTTAAAAGAAAGAGCTGAATTTTCCAGTGATGTTGCATTAAGTCCCCACCTTAGACCAGCAAGCCCAGAATGAGAGACCAGAGCTGGCTCCCTTGGAAGGGGTGAGAAGGGTGCAGGGTGGGGAGATTGGTGATCTCCTCTGTGCATGTCTTTCTTTTCCCATCACTTTGTGGTCTTAGCCTTGCTAGGCCCAGAACATCCTTCTGAGGGTGACCCAGGAGCCCAGTTACTGAGCTATGAACAGCCCTACAGGATTGGGCAAAGAAGCCTACCCAGGAACCCTCAGCCTACCAGGGAATGATTTGAGTCCATGAAGGTGAGAGATCAGGTCCCTAACTGTCTTCCTTCTTCACTTTCCAGGAGACTTCCCCAAACCTTCCATTTTAGTCTTACCTAACTTCTCAGGATCTCCAAGGACAACATGGACCATCCAGTGTCAAATATCCTGGCAGTCCTCTTCAGACCACAATTTTGCCCTGCTCGAGGCAAAAAGTCTGCAAGTCTTACAGCTACAAAAATTTTCACGGGGGCAAATTTATTTCTCACTTCCTCTTGTGAGAGCCGAAGACAGTGGGAACTACAGCTGTATTTACTACAGGAAGACACCCCCCTACAGAGGATCACAACCAAGCCACACCCTGGAGCTGATTGTGTCTGGTGATTAGAGATGGAGACCCCCTAACTCCCCATTTCATCTCCAACATAAAAATCCACAGATCTATGGGGACAGCATAAAACCCAGAGAATTCTGAAGAAATTATTTCAGGGGGAGGCCAGAGGTGACCTTGAGACCTTCTCCAGTTCTACAAGAATTCAGTTTTAAGCTGCAGGGGAAAGGGGTGTCCCAGGTCAAAGCAAAATCCAAGCAAGGAATTAGAATAGAGGCAGGATTGCTGTTGCCCCTCCCATTATGGGATTAGAGGAGGAGGCCTAGAAATGACATCTGACCTTGAATTCTGACACCTCTTTCTCCTCAGATAAACTACCCAGACCCACTCTGAGGGCTCAGCCTGGCCCTGTGGTGCCTCCAGGGACCAACATCACTCTCTGGTGCTTGAGGCCCAAGATGTCTTCCCTTGAAGAGGTGACTTTCACTCTGTGGGAGATTAGGTCCCATCTGCCCTTACAGAACCAGATCTCAGCAGCTCTCTGGACTGACTTCTCCCTCCCTTCTGTGAGACCTGAGGACACTGGGAGCTACAGATGTACTTACAAGGACAGGACAGCCTCTGGTATAAAATCAGAGTACAGTAATTCCCTGGAGCTGGTGGTGACAGGTAAGGAGTTGGGGAGGGAGACTCAGGAGAATTCTAAGTGTGACCCCTCTGCTCTCTGCCCAGATGGGGGCCTCCCAGAGACAAGGGCATGGTGTTCATACAGGCAGCTCTGCCCTGGGGCCTTGTGAGAACAGGGGCCTTGAAAGACAGGAAATATTTCTGTTGTGATCTAAAATTGTGGGGAAAAAAGCTAATGGTGGGACATGAGTTGGGGCTTAGGAGAAAATGGCCCAAATAAGGGAAGAACCATGATTTTCCCTTCTGAGTCATCAGATGGGTGGGAACATATGTGGAGCGAGCTTTTTCAAGTATGATTCCTGGAATTCTAGAGAAGGAAAGGACTGAGCAATCTTCTCTTTCAACCTTCCCATTTATATAAGATATAACTGAGGCTCACACAGGGCCAGTGAATGGGCCATAGTCACAAGCAGCCTTAGCGGCAGAGAGGGGACTTGACCCAGGTGTCCTGACTCCCAGCCTCCCATTCTTCCCCTCTCAGGATCTCTGCCCAAGCCTTCCCTCTCAGCCCTCCCAGGCCAGGTGGTGGAGCCTGGGAAGCATGTGACTCTCCAGTGCAGGCAGCCCTCTTGGTCAGCACTCTGGAGAGCGACATTCACTCTGCTGAAGGTGGGCAGCCCTCAGCCCCTGCAGAGCCAGAGCCCAGCTGGGACCTTTGCTGTTTTCCCTCTCCTCTCTGTGAGAGCCCAGGATGCTGGCAACTACACCTGTATCTACCAAGAGACGGCTTTCCACCAGGGGTCTGAGCCCAGTGACAACATAGAAATCTGGGTGACAGGTGAGAGTATGAAGGGCATGAAGCAGAAAATTGGGAGTCTGTATTGAGAAACAGCCTAGCAAAAGCATATTATTTGGTCCTTTTTCCTGCATCATGAGGTCTCTAGAGATTGTGGCGTCCATTCCCTCTATATTTGAGGGCACAATTAGAAGAAAGGACTAGCTCAGGAGCTACTCCAAACAAGGACTAAAGGGGAAAAAACTCTCCCTGTTCCTGCTTTCCCATACATTTCTCACAAGGGAAGGGGACTTTGCAAAAAGAATGAAGAACTAGCCAATGAAAGTAGGAGCTAAGGCCCAGGGGATTCTTCTGGCCCACCAGTGCCTTGCCTCCCTCACTCTATTGTAGACAATTCCTTGAAGATTTCTGGGCTTTGTTTGGGTTTCCAGATGCACCTCCCAAGCCTTCCCTCTCAGTGTGGCCTGCCCCTGAGATAGCCTCAGGAACCAATGTGACCCTCCTGTGTCAGGGGCCTCCGTGGACTACCAGGTTTGTTCTGCACAAGGAGGGGAGCATGGATATCACTCAAGATGAGGCCGAGTTCTTTTTGACCCGTGTGACTTCCAAGCACTCTGGCCATTACAGCTGCAGCTACCAGCTCGGCACCAATGGAAGTCTCTGGGCACAACACAGCGACCCCCTGCAGCTTACAGTGAGAGGTGAGAAGTAGCCCACGAACCCCAGGGGGTGCCAATGACCACTCCAGCCCTCAGCCTCTCCAAGGAAATAAAACCAAGCACTTGATTCTAAGCACAACACAGAAGAGAAGAGCCAACAGATTCTGAGACACTAAGTACCCAGAGTGTGAGCTGGGACGTGAGGTTCCCCCCATACTTCCCCATGATCCTCATGTCACCCTCCGGGTTTGGGGTTTCTCATCCTAAATCTGCTCCTCTGGGCAGAATTTGTGCCAGGCTGTAGGATGTTGCTGGTGGTGGGTGATATGAAGAGAAAGTTCAGGGACATTTACAGATAAAAAGTGAGAGCCCCATCAGGATGGTGATTGATGAGGATTCTTCTCTCCTTCCACCCCCACCTCAGAGTCCAGTAAAACCCTCCTCATCACCCTCAGTTGTGTCACTTTCCTTCTCCTCTGCCTTCTCCTGTTGGTATGCTTCTGTCATCAGTATATCCCTCGAGGTGAGTATGGGGAACAGAGAGGGAGACTTCTAGGACTCCATTGCTTCCTTAGAGAACTTCTCTGATATTTTCTTTCCTATGTTTCTCTCAGCAGCGGGTTTCCCTGGAGATAGCTTTAGGAGGTAAGAAGACTCAGCTCCTACTATGATAGTTCCTTGTTTCTTTTTTCTTATGTACCTCTGGCCCTTTGGCACTGGCTACAGTGCTTAATGTGGAGAAGATAGTCAAGGAAATTCCCATTATGTCCTCTTCCTATTTTCTCTCTCTCTCTCTCTCTCTCTCTCTCTCTCTCTCTCTCTCTCTCTCTCTCTCTCTCTCTCTCTCTCTCTCCAGGTTCTTCTGCTGCTCTTGTCTTCCTCAGGATGTCTGTCTGTCCCATCATCTTGAGGACCCCAGAGAGGATCCACTGTGTAAGTTATATGTTTGGGAAGGGATAAGGAAAGGGTACTATGTTCTGAAATATCAGAACTATTTGAGAGGAAGGACTAGTCCTGGGAGCTTGGGGAATGATGGAACCTTTCCTTTACCTCAGATACAGAAGTGGGCACAGAGAGACCAAAGGAATCTTCGGTGAGTTAGCCCTGCCCTCCACCTGGAGGAATAACCTATCTTGCCCCGAACCCCAATCTTTCCTCACAAGCTCTGGCTTCTTAATCATTTACTTATTAATTCTTCTCTTCCCCCAATTCATGGATTATGAATTGAATATCCCTGAACTTTTGGCATTTATTTTTTAAATTTTTCAACAACAGCACTTCAAATATGATTTCTTTTCTTTATAATCGTATGTAGTTTTTTTTTTCTTCATGTAATTAAAGGCATGAGATTGAAAATGATCAAATAGCCTTCAAAACTTTCATGATATATGAAAAATTAAGAACTTCTATTTCAATATCACTCACTGTTCCCTTATCCTTATATTTTTCTTTTAGATGCCTATAGATAAAGATGTGACTTATGCTCATCTGAACAAAAAAACCTTGAATGAGAGGCAAACAGGCTCCAAGGAGACAACCACAGAAGCCACCCTCTATACTACACTGTCCTTAGACTAAGAGGTTGGGTGCCTTTCAAAAAGAAAATTCTCTCCCTTCTCTTCTTCTCCCCCCATCTCACCTGTCCACTAGTACATCTTCCTGATTCCCATCATTGAAAGATTATGCTGCATATTGGGGATAGTCCCTAGAGTTGTGTATCAAGAGCATCTGTCTATGATGATGAGAAACATAAAAGATAGATAGGGTAATTTGATGGTAATAATTCCTATCATTAATAGTTGTGGAGACCAGGAAATGGTTTTTGGACTGGATGATATGAGAACTGAGTTTTAAAGGAAAACAAGGCAAATTAAGAAGCAGATTTGGAGAAAGACAATAATCCAGGAATGGGGGATACCACAAAGCCCTGGAGCTGAGAAACTATTTTTGTAAAGGTAAAAAAAAAATCAGCTATCATGACTGGCTCATAGAGTGAAAAGGAAATAATATGCAAAAAGATTGGAAAACAAGAAGCCACTCAAGCTCAAATCCCAGTTGTTTTTTAAAGGGAAAAAAATAACCTTGTAACAAATAACATGTTTTTTTAATACAGAGGTCTTCTGGAGGCATGGTTGGTCATTGAATGTTTTCCTTGCATAAATTATTCTTCTGATTATGTTCCCTTTACTCTGCACCAATTCAGATTACCCAAGATTCTCTGAAATCATCTCATTTGTTTTATATGATACAATATTATTTCTTCATTTTCATTTGGTACAGCTATTCCCCAATTTCCTAATGGACAATCTAAGTTCTTGTTCTTTTATTTTCCCCCCTTATAGACTTCTTTTCAGTATTAAGAAGATAGATTTACTAATGAATATTTTCCCTCATTACTATTATCCTCTTCCTTACCCATTCCACCCCAATCCCTACTTAATTTCCTACTAGTTTGATGTTTTTACATGCAATTTTTATGCATGTATTTAATTCTCATTTGTTTATAAAAAAATTGAGATTCATTTGGTGCTCAATCCCTTACTTCTTCCTATATATTTATATATGTTTTTCTCATATATGAGAAATGACTACTCCCTCCTTCCCCATGTCTATATTAGCATATTCCTTCTACCCTTGCTTCTCTTCCACTTCTTAAAAGTATTAAAACAGTCTACATCCACATGTTGCAATTTCTTATTTAGCTTTATCCTTTGAATGCATTAAGGTTCTGAAGGGGCACTTCTTTCCCCTCATTTAAATATCAGTGAGGATAGGAGTGAGAACTAGCTATTGTGTCTCAGCTCTCCATCCCCCCAAAAAAATCTTGTCACAATAACCAAGAAAATATGTCAAACAGAAATCTAAGAAAACTCACAGTGGGCATTTTTTTTCCAGTATGAAGAGCATAGAATATTAAAACTCCATCACTATAAAATCCCTTCCAATTTCTTAAGTGAATTTGTACATTTCTCTTAATTCTTGAATTGTTATTCAACTGTTGTTATTGGAGTTTTTGTTGTTTATTTTTCTAAAATCTATTTCATTAAAGTTCATCATTTTTACTTTATAGACATATATTTAGTTTTATAAGGTAAATTATTCTGAATTTCAGAGTTAGAAAATTTTTGAATATTTTATTCAAAAATCTACTCTTACTTAGAGTAGAAGGTCCTATCTTTTGTAAATCAGACTGTGATTCCTTGGTATCTCAAGTTCTTCCTTTATTTTCCTTTTTTAATGTTTTATTTAATTTTTAATTTATAAAATTAAACAAACATTTTCATAAAACACTATAATAAAATATGATTACATATGAAATGGTAAATCTGTTGTGTACAACTTGTTTTTCCTTTTAAATATCTAATGAAGTTATATCAATTTTTTCCCTCTGCCTTCTATCCTAGAATGGCTACCATTAGATATGTGTGTGTGCTTGTGTGTGCATATGTGTAAAATTATTTTATATATGGTCTGTTAATGAATTCTTTCTTTGGATGCAGAAAGCATCTTTTTTCATATTCCCTTTATAGTTAATTTTGGTCAAAATGGTTTATTTTCTCAAAGTTTTTTTTAATAATAATAATAGCTTTTTATTTTTCATAATACATGTAAGAATAATTTTCAACATTCACCCTTGCAAAACTTTTTATACCAAATTTTTCTCTTTCCCTTCCCATCTCTTTCCTCCCCTAAACAGCAAGGAATCTAATATTTGTTAAATATGCACAATTCTTCTAAACATATATCCACATATATCATACTGCACAAGAAAAAAACAGATTAAAATGGGGAAAACCAGAAAGAAAAAAATCAAGTGAATAACAAAAAAAGGTGAAAATACTATGTTGTGATACACATTAAATCTCAATAGTTCTCTCTGGAAGCAGATGGCTCTCTCCATCACAAGTCTATTGGAATGGGCCTGAATCATTTCATTGTTGAAAAGAGCCAAATATCTCACAGTTGATTATCATATAATCTTGTTCTTGCTGTGTACAATGTTTTCTTGGTTCTACTCACTTCACTTAGCATCAGTCTATGTGAGTCTCACCAGGACCTTCTAAAATCAGCCTGTTGATCATTTCTTATAAAACAATAATATTCCATTAAATTAGTATACCATAACTTATTCAGCCAAATACCACCTGTTGGGCATCCACTCAATTTCCAGTTCCAGTTCTGTACCAGTTCAATTATCATTGAATGTTCACCTCCTTCCCTGAAAGATATTGTTCAATTTAGTTGGATAATTGATTCTTGTCTGCAATCCAAGTTCCTTTGCCTTTAGGCCCTTTGATTCTTTAAGGTAAAAGTTGCTAGACACTGGGCACTCCTGATTATGGCTCCTCAGTATTTGAATTATTTCTTTCTGCCTGCCTGCAAAAATTTTTCCTTGGTCCAATAGTCCAATAGTTCTGAAATTTAACTACAATATTCCTTGGAGTTTTAATTTGAGGTCTCAGGAGATGATTAGTGAATTCTTTCAATGGCTATAATACCTTCTGGTTCTAGGACATCATGGCAGTTTTCCTTGATGATCTCCTGAAAGACGATGACTAGGCTCTTTTTTATCATGGTTTTCAAGAAATCCAATGATTCTTAGATTATTTCTCCTTGATCTAATTTCCAGGTCAGTTGTTTTTCCAATGAGGTATTTTACATTTTCTTCTATTTTTTTTTTCTTTTTTTTTTGGTTTTGTTTGACTGATACTTGATGTCTTATTGAGGTGTTCACTTTCATTTGTTTTTCTACCTGTTTTTAGTTGTATGCCCAATTTATTGATCTTTTTTCTCTGTTTTGTTCAAGTTAGAATTTAAAGATAGAAAATTTCCCTTACTCACTATTTTGACTATTCGACAATCTTTGATATGTTGTTTCATTACTGAATTTTCTTGGATGAAATAATTGATTGTTTCTAATATTTGTTGTTTGACCCAACACTTCTTAAGATTATATTATTTATGTTTCGATTAATTTTGGTCTATTTTTCCATGGCCCTTTACTAGCCATAATCTTTGATGAATCATGATTTCAAAAGGCTTCATTTATTATTTCTGCCTTTTTGCATTTGGTTGTAAGGTTTTTTTTTAATATCCTAATATATGGTAATTTTTTGTATAGGTGCCAAGTACCACTGAGAAAAATGAATATTCCTTTCTATGACCATTATTTTTTCTAAG
The DNA here is from genome assembly GCF_048593235.1 of Sminthopsis crassicaudata. Lineage (NCBI taxonomy): Eukaryota > Metazoa > Chordata > Mammalia > Dasyuromorphia > Dasyuridae > Sminthopsis > Sminthopsis crassicaudata. The sequence continues at coordinate 5,809,142 of NC_133617.1, read as the reverse complement.
ATTCCATTCACTAATTCATTTCTGTTTATTTTTAGTTACATTTATCTAGTTCTGAAAGAGAAGGGTTGAGATCCTCCATTAGTATAGTTTTGCTGTTTATTTTTTTCCTGCAAATCACTCAACTTCTCTGAGAACTTTGTTCATACATGTTTAGTATTGATAACACTTGGTGTATATATGTTCAGCCCTGTTTTATATTGTACTCCAAGGCCAAACTTCCCTATTTGATTTCCTAGTTTATCATTCCTACATTTGATTTACTACTTTAGTTTTCCAAGTCCCTGTGATAACTGTGGATCTTTAGGGAGGAGGGTGTTATTTCTATAAGATATTGGAGAGTTGATCAACTTTGGCTTCTTTATCATTAATGGTTGGAGTATATAACTGTATGACTATGATGTTGAATAATTTGTCTTGGATTTGAACATATACCAATTGATTATTTCTGAGGTTGTACCTTGGTACTGATTTTTTTTATTTTATTGACTAGTAAGGCTACTTCATTTTTTCTAATGGATTCTTGCCCACAATAGTGGATTCAATAATCCCCAAATTAAAATCATCCATTCTCATTAATGGTTGGAGCATATAACTGTATGACTATGATGTTGAATAATTTGTCTTGGATTTGAACATATACCAATTGATTATTTCTGAGGTTGTACCTTGGTACTGAATTTTTTTTATTTTATTGACTAGTAAGGCTACTTCATTTCTTCTAATGGATTCTTGCCCACAGTAGTAGATTCAATAATCCCCAAATTAAAATCATCCATTCTCATTCACTTAAATTCACTAAGACCTGTTAGGATTCTTAAAAGGTATTTATTACAAGATATTTGTTTGATTTTTTCATCTCCTATGTGACCACATCCAATTTATCTTGGTTTATATAGCTTATATTCTATGTTTCTATGCAATATTGTTCCTCTCAGTATCTTTCCTGTTTGCCCTTCCAGAGAGTCATGTTATATAATAAAAATTTTAAAAAGCAAAACTAATCATTACATTAAAATATCTGAAAATGTGTGCAATGTACTGTGGCCCCAAGGACCCTCTTCAAAGAAATGAGGATTGGGATGTCTCATCCTTCCTCTTAATAATTTTGGTTATTCACTTTTAAAAGTTTTATGGTTATTCTTTCCACTTCTATAGTTTTTCTCAGTTTGTATATTGTTCTCTTGGTTTTGATTACTTTATTTTCTATTACACTAGTAAATCTTGTCATGATGATCTGTATTCATCATTTTCATCTTTTCTTATAGCACAATAAAATTTTATTACTTTTGTATATCGTGATTTGTTTAGCCATGCCCTAAATAATAGATGTTAACTTCCTTTTCAATTCTTTGCTAGCATAAAAAATCCTGTTGGTACAGGATGAAGTACTGTACTATGTACAGTCTTAAACATGAAACTTTTCCTAAATGACCTAAACAAAAGCTGTAATAACCATAAATTTAGTCACTAGTAGAACAGAGCAGAATCAATAAAAATACAAGTGTGGATAGAAAGATCAACAAAATGAAGGACTAGATATTTTTCTCTAATCTTTCCTTCAAAATCTTGTCAAAACATAATTTATGAGTAAATGATAAAGCAGTTTCAACTGTTTCCATGATTTAGGACAGAGATCCTCAAACTAGGGCCTGTGGGCCACATGCGGCCCACCAGGTTATGGCAAAATCAGATTGGAAGTGATGTTCGACCTAAACTTGTGTTAGCAATGCACACTTCCGGCACTGGGCTGAGATGGTGGAGACAGAGTGTCCGGCCCTCCAACAGTCTGAGGGACAGTGAACTGGCCTCCTATTTAAAAAGTTTGAGGACCACTGATTTAGGACATCTGGAATTAAAAAGGTTTAAAAATGTTGAACAAATTCTGAACTAGCTCCTCAATTCCCCTTCCTTATCTGCATTACTAAGTCACTAAAGTTGCACTTAACCAACCCAATCATCTATCTCATGACCCTGACACAAGAATTTACAATAAAACAATAAAAAAAGTTTACAAAAAAATTACACTTCAGTCCTCCAACCTTCTTCCTAGTGCAGTGAAAGACCTGGTTGCAATCTATGGAAGTTTGCTCAGGCCACTAAAGACTATGTTCTGGATTCAGAGACTTGTCAGGATTACAAAGTTAATGCTACATTCACATCCCAGGGGAGAAAACTTGCTAAGATGTAGCACTTTGTGCTGCAAAATATCTATGCAGGAGAGCTATGAGAGAGAGGGAAAGTATTGTCTGGGCTTGCATTAGAACTCAATACTACATCTCATTCCCCACCCCAGATCCTTAAGAACCAAATTTCAGCTTCAGCGCTACATTGCTAAGCCAGAGAACTGAAGAAGAGTGGGATCAGGACAAGACACTAGAACCAGTAAGTATGCATGGAGTAGAATAGTGTACCACTGGATACCACTAAGATGGAGGTAAAGAATTCAGTATTAAACTAAGGTCAGTTTTTTCCATTCAAAAAGTGCTAAGACAGAAACCCATGCTGATGAACCATGAATTGCTTAGGACTGAAAGAGACTGACATGCTTAGATATCTAGTCCTCCAAGAAACTCATTAGAGGGAAGTCAGTGAAAAATAAGAAAAAAAATGGAAAAAAACCAGATCCCCCTGCACTGAATTTTTCCAAGTTAATCAACATTCTTTCCTTAGTATTACACTTATCACTGGACACAGTACTCTGGATATGGTCTAAGCTCTGTCCCCAAGGACTTTGCCTGTCTAATGATGCATTGTTCCATTTTTTATGCCCTAATATCAAACCAAAAGAGCCATTGGTCCCCACACCACCTCCATCTTTGTATGTTCCTGTAATGTTCAGGCTACCTTTCTGGAAGTCCTTCAGATGGGCCTTGGTCTTTATGTTGAGAAGTAATGAAGGCAGGAGAGCCACCAGGAGGATGGCCAAAAATGGAATGTCTCATTCCCAGTCCTTCTCAGCCCTTAAATACCTTGGTACAATTATATCACTACAGCACACTGCATATGTGTGAACTAGAGAACTATTAGATCACCATGCTAAGTACTAAGTACATGTGTACTAAAGAACCATCATCTCATCAATTCCAGTGAGTTAATATCTTGTTGTAAGTATCCTTGTTTCAAGTATGCTTCTCCAGAGTTCTGGCCCTCTACATGTCCCCTCTCTTTATCTATGAGGCCCTCTCCCACAGACCTTTGTCCCAAAATCTCTTCCTTCATTCAAGACACTCATCATGCACCATCTCAATATAAAGTTTTTTTCTGAATCTCTAATTACTAGGGGTCTCCCTCTCAAACTAACATATATCTACTCACATGAAGGTTTTTATTATATATAGGCATGTTTAGATTTATTTTACAGAAACATCTGCCTATGCACATGTTGTCTCCCCTGAAGCATAGAAGATCTGTGAGAACTTTTCTGACTTTTATCTCCCCAGTTACCTTAGAGCCTGGTTACATTGGATGCTTAATACATGTTTGAAGATGGATTGTACAGCAAACGGTAGCAATGATCATATGACCTGACACCACACATGTATATTCATCTCCCTTTTTTCATTCACAAGGAATAAAAATTAAATTAATCTTACTGATTCCTACAGTGAAGAACTAGTTATCCAATGTATTCCCTCAGGACTCTGAGCCCTAGACTGCACACAGGTCAAATCTGCCTTTCTGATCCTCAGACTTTCTTCTATCAAAGCTCATTCATTCTTCTATCTTCCCAGCATGTCATCCCACTCCCCACTATTCTTCCTTTGTGTCTTTTGGAAGCCCTGAACTGTTGTTAACAAACTTCCATCAAAAATTAAAGCTGTGTGGCAGCTAGGTGATGCAGTAGATAGAGCACCAGCCCTAAGTCAGGAGGGCCTGAGTTCAAATATGACTTCAGACACTTAACACTTCCTGGCTATGTGACTCTGGGCAAGTCACTTAACCCCAATTGCTTCAAAAAAAAAAGAAAGAAAAGAAAAAAAAGTTAAAGCTGTGCCCTCTAAGTCCAAATATGGTGCATAAGCAGTTTGTACTGACATGTACATTGAGTTACATTTTGGTGCTCACCAATATAATGTAAGCTCCATGAGGGCAGTCCTGTTTCTCTCTTGTCTTTGTACTCCCAGAATGCAGCATAGGACAGGTCATATAACAGGAGCTTAATAAATAGTCATTGAATTTGAGCTGGGTCTTGTCTAGGCCAGAGGATGCCTGACTTGTGGGGCTGTGCCAGTAAACTACCAAGTGACCTTGAGCAAGAAGCAGAAAATGGTCAACTATGCGCTCCTGAAGCATCCTGCATCAAGTCAGCTGAGGAAGATAAATACAATGCCTGAAGAAATTGTAAAGGCAATTGACGGCATTATGACTGGCTATCCCTGGACTGAAAGATGCTGCCATTAGGGTGGCCCAACAAAGATTCGGGAACCAAGATATTTAATTATCTACTGAGCAATCTTGAGCAAAAGTGCAGAAAATGATCAGCTGTGCTGATAGAGCTCCTGAGACCTCCTGCATCAAGTCAGCTCAGGAAGATAAATACAATGCCTGAAGAAATCGTAAAGGCAATTGACGGCATTATGACTGGCTATCCCTGGACTGAAAGATGCTGCCATTAGGGTAGCCTAATGAAGATTCAAGAACCAGGACATTTAATTATCTGAAAATGAGCACCCCTGTACTGAATTACTACAGTACCTGGATCAAACTTCACTATTTCAGCAGATTTACGGTTCAGAAGACTAGAATTCAAATTCCTTTTTGAGAAGCTGGGTGACTCCACCTCTGTCTGCCTCAGTTTACTCATGTATAAAAGAGGGAGAACATAGAACCTACCCCTGATATTTTTGAGAGGATGATATGAAATACTATTGATAAATTATTTTGCAAAACTGAAGTGCTATACAAAATTAACCATTATTTATTTCTGTTGTTGCTTTTTTGTTCCTGCTAATTTCCAGATGGAGCAAGTGATAAGACTGGGTCAGACGTCATTACATGCATGTAACATGTGCTCACTTACCAACTGAGCCAAGAGTCTGTGGCCAGTCTTCTGGGGCAATTGTGATAGAAAGGCCTTTGGGCCCAGTCTTGGTGCTTTCAGGATGAGATGAGCATTTTCATGCTGGGGGTGGAAAGGAACTAGTCTTTTCCAGGCATGTCCGGCTATTTGTGGAATCTCCTGGTCCCCCTTCAGGATTCTTCAATACCAGATATCCAGCAGATTTCCTAGGTCTTTCAAGGCTACATTTATGTTAAGAAATTTTAAGAACTCAGCCTTGAAGGAATCTGGTCCCTTTCATCAGCCTAAGAGCGGAAATTGTGGGGCCTGAGTTTAAGGTGTAAGGCAGCAGAGCTGGCCACCACATCCTGGGCCAGCCTCCAGTCCTGCAACCTTTTCTCCTACTCACAGGTGAGGCTGGGACAGAGCTGAAGATTCACCATGGACTCCACAATCACTTTGCTGCTCTCCATTGGTGAGTCTCCAAGGTTAATTCTCCAAGGTTAAGCCTGGGGGAGGATGGGCATTGTGACAAGGTCCTTGGCTGGCTGAATCTGAAGGACAGGGAGGAAACCTAAAGAGGAGACAGAATCATTGAGGCAGAGCAGGACCCAGACTCTGCTCACAGGGATCCCCCTTCATATTCTGATCAAAGTGGAAGGTTCAGTGGCTGTTGCAAAAACTGAGGCCAAAGGCAGCTTGAGCTGGAGGGGAGCCATCTGTCACCTGGTCTTCTCTTACAGGGCTGTGTCTGCATTTGGCGGTTGTGGCACAAATGGGTGAGTCCTGCCCCCACCATCACACTATCTACTTTTTGTTCCTTGTCCCAAATTAACCGAGGCATCCACCTCTAGGAGAAGTGGGAAGGCTAACAGACAACATTGCGAGGAATGGATGAGTGATAAAAGGAGGGACGTCAAAATATGGAGAAGGAAATGCTGGGACCAGACACATTTATGGAAATCACATTTCTTTCCTCTTCAGAAACCCTCACAAGACCTACCTTCTGGGCTCTCCCAAGTCCCGTGGTCCCCAAAGGAGCAAATGTGACCCTCAGGTGCCAGGGACGACCTGGGAGTGACAGATTCCAGCTCTGGAAGGATGGAGAGCTCAGAGAGGAGAGAAATGGCCCGTGGTCACAGGCGGACTTTGTGCTCAGAAATGCGAATGACTGGACAGATGCCAGAAGCTACAGGTGCCGCTCTGGAAAGGGGCCCTTGTGGTCAGAGCTCAGTGAACCCCTGGCCCTGGTGGTGACAGGTGAGGGAGGTTGGGATAATGCCATCCTTGGGGGGAAGGAGGCCAGTCCTGGGAATGGAGCCCCAGATTCATCTGTTGAGAATCAATGAATAGCGGGGAAAACCTTCCCTCATCAACCATACCTTTCTAAGTTCTGAGACCACCTCCCTCGCCCACTCACAATTGAAGCTTATAAATAAGGTTTTGAAATCTTTTCCTTTAATAATTCTCCAAGGTAAATGTGTATAATGATTTTCTTTTACAAATGGAGAAACTGAGGCCTTCAGAGGAAGTAAACCGACTTGAGCATGTCAGAATGTTTTTGAGTGTCAGGGGCAGGAGTAGAAACCCAGAGATCTTCTCCCACCTGCTCCCACAGCTCAGGCTGTTCTTTCAAAAATACATAGTAGCTTTTGGGAGAAGGGGCACATAGCTTTTACAGAGGAAATTTTACCTAGATGAACTTTTTCCTTTTTCTCTATGCCCACACCAGCACATCCCACCTGGAAAATGTGTCTCGCATTGTTCCCTTCTGTCCTCCCTACATTCCCATCAGCCTGGACAAAGTCTCCCATCACCCCTCATTATGTCCCACCACTCTGCCTTTGCTCACACAGTTACCTCTGCCTTTGATATCCTCTTCAACTTCATCCATTGCTTTCCTACACATGCCCTGGCTGCCCCAGAATGCTATCCCTGCTGACATGAAGTAGCAGTGTCCTAGCTACGGGCCCTCCCATCATGCTGCCTTCACCACTCTCACGCACCTACTCATTTGGGGGCCTTTCTCACCACCCTGAGCTACTGTCCATCTGCCCTGTGTTAGAAGCAGCCTGGTGAAACAGGAGTCAGATTGAAAGCCTGTGAAATGACAGGGCTGGCTAATGGGTTGTTGAGCTAAAAGCACTGTGATCCCTTCAGGAGAGCAAGGGTAAAATCTTCCCTAAATCTTTGAGACTCCCTCTTCACTGAGCAGAGAGTAACTGACAGATGATGAACAAGGGCAAGAAAAGAAGAGAAAACATAATTCCTCATCACAGAGCCTAGAAGTACCCATCCTCCTCTACTACTCTGGTTTCACTGCCAAATGAGCAAGGGGTGGCAGGACAGGGACCTGTCCCAGTATGGAGAAATGGGTAGGACCCCGCCCTGGGAATCTGAAGATCTGTCTCACCTGCAGTCATGAGTTATGGGGAGAGAAGATACAGCTTTGCAAACCTCAAAATCTAAGAGAAAGTTCTGAATTTTCCAGTGATTTGCATTAGGGTCCTCCCTGATCCAGTAGGTCTAGGCTATAGGACCACATCTGGGCCCCTAAAAGGGGGGAATAAAAAGTGCCACTGTGTGACAGGCACTATGCAAAGTACTTTACAAATAATCTCTCATTTGATCTTCACCGTGTTCCCACTTTAAAGTTGAGGAAATGAAGGTAAACAGAGGTTAAATCTGACCCAAAACATCTGTAAAAATCGTAACAGAGTAAGAAGAGGGGAATTTGTGACAGAGGATGACCTCTATTTCTCCTCCATCACTTATAGCCTTCCTAGGCCCAGAACATCTTTCTCAAGGTGAGACAGAGTCCAGTCATGAAGAGGCTTAGAGGACTGTGCAAATGGGCCTGGCCAGGCAACCTCAGCCTACCCTCCCCCTACTTGGCTCTGTTTCATGGAATGATTGAATGGGATGGGAGAGATCAGGTCTCTAACTTTCTTCCTTCCTCCTTTCTCAGGAGTGTTCCCCAAACCCAACATTGAAATCTCTGCTGACGCCTTGATATCTCCAGGGAAAACAGTGACCATCTGGTGCCAAATGCCCCAACGGTCCTCCACTGAGGAATACACTTTTGCCCTGCTGGATGCAAAGAGCCTGGAGCCCTTAATGCTACAGATCTCTGCAGGGCCCAGGGCCGATTTCTTAATTCCATCTGTGAGGGCCAAGGACACTGGGAGCTACAGCTGTATTTACTACAAGAAGACACCCCCACACAGAGCATCCCATCTTAGCCCAGCCGTGGAGCTGACTGTGCTTGGTGACTAGTCCCGGGAATCCCTAAGTACCCATTGCATGTCCCCACATAGAGGCCCACAAAGCTAGGGGGACAACATGAGATCCAGGGAATTCTGAAGGGATGGTTGGAGCAGGGCTGGAAGGAACCTCTGGGCCATCTCACTTTAGGCCCCAGGATAATGGGGGTGTTCTCCACTCAGACAGGACCTAAGGGAGAGAGTGAGACCAGAAACAAGATTTCTGATGGCCCTCTCAGGGGGTTAGCAGAGGGGATCTTGAAATGACATCTGACATTGACCTCGGGCACCACTTTCTCCTCAGGACAACTACCCAGACCTGCTCTGTGGGCCCAGCCGGGCCTTGTGGTGGCCCCAGGGACCAACATCACTCTCTGGTGTTTGAGGCCCAGGCTGGCTTCTCCTAAAGATGTGACTTTCAGTCTGTGGAAGACTGGGACCCAGGAGCCCTTACAGAACCAGACCTCAGCAGCTCTCTGGACTGACTTCTCCCTCTCTTCTGTGAGACCTAAGGACACTGGGAGCTACAGATGTACTTACAAAGACAGGACAGCCTCTGGTAGAGAACCAGAGTCCAGTGAAGCTCTAGAGCTGGTGGTGACAGGTGAGGGGTGTGGGGACCCCAGAATAATGCTGAGTGTAACTCCTCTGCCCTCTGCCCAGACAGGGGCCCCACAGAGCCAAGGATAGGGAGCCTACACGGCTTGATCTGTTCTGGGGTCAGTCCTGAGTCAGGGATCTTGTAAGACATGAGATATTTCTGTTGTGACCTGGGATCTTGTAAAAGGTGATGATACATCCTGAGTTAGGAGTTAGAAGAGAAACAAAGACCCAGAGCTGAGAGTGCCAAACCCTTCCATTACTAATGATCAGATGAGACCCTGAGAGAGGAAAGGACTGTCTAGGGTCCCCCGACAAGGAAGGGACAGAGTCTGGAGACAAGCCGAAGCCTTCTCTCTCCTAGACTCTGATAGAGATATGCATTTAGGCTGAGCCCTGGACCTGTCTGTGATGGCCCCCATGAGAAGTGAAGGGCCGTGATTTTCTATCCTGTCAGTCATCAGAGGCATGATTCCATAGTCTGACTGAGTTCCCTTCAGTGGAGCAGTCTCCTTAAATGCCTATCTAAGTGTGGCTAGAAAGATAGAAAAGCTCTATTTCGTGTCCCTTCTTTACAGAGGAGGTAACCGAGTCTCATATGGACCCAATCATCACATAGGAACTGAGAGGCAGAACAGGGACTTGACCCAGGTGTCCTAAGTCCCAGCCTCCCATTCTTCTCCTCACAGGATCTCTGCCCAAGCCTTCCCTCTCAGCCCTCCCAGACCTGATGGTGGAGCCTGGGAAGCACGTGACTCTCCAGTGCAGGCAGCCCCCTCAGTCAGCACTTTGGAGAGCGACATTCACTCTGCTGAAGGTGGGCAGCCCTCAGCCCCTGCAGAGCCAGAGCCCAGCTGGCACCTCAGCTGACTTTCCCCTCCTCTCTGTGAAGGCCCAGGATGCTGGCAACTACACCTGTGTCTATTATGAAAGAATGGCTCCATACCAGGTGTCGGAGCCCAGTGATGCCCTAGAAATCTGGGTGACAGGTAAGGCTTTGTTCAAGCACTCAAGGCATAAATTGGAGGAATGGAGTTACTATCGAAAGGCATAAAATGTGGGAGAACATATTTTTGGGCTCCTGTGAACAGCATAAAGTGGAGGTTGGGATAAGGACTGGTTGTCCTGCAAAGTTGGAAGGTTCAAATCAAAGTCAAGTACTACTCCAATTAATTCAAGGGACAAAGAAGGAAGAAATAATTCCCTCTTTCTAAGTGAGCCCAAAGAACATCTCAGACTCAACAGCATGCTTTTTCCATGACAAAGATTTTGACTAAGGAATGACCAAAAAGGAAGTGAGAACGGGTGATCAGGGCACTTTTCAGAAACCTCTCGGCACTTGCTCCCCTGACCCACTCATCCACATTACAATTGTGAAGTTAGTCTTGAGATCTCTGCTTGGATTTCCTGATATATTATCCCAGCTTTCCCTCTCAGTCTAGCCTGGCCCAGAAGTGGTCTCAGGGGCCAATGTGATCCTCCTCTGCTGGGGACTCTCAAGGAGGAGTCTCTTTGTTCTCCCTGAGGAAGATGAAAATAATCCTGCCAAGCATGGATATTATTCAAGATGGGGCCCAGTTCTTTCTGACTAATGTGACCTCCAAGGACTCTGGCTGCCACTACCAGCTTGACACCAACAGAATTCTCTAATAAAAAGACAATAGACTCTTGCAGCTTACACTAAGAAGTGAGAGAAAGAAACTCACAGGAGCCACTAAAGGTTGCCAATGATCACTCCCTTGCTCAGTCCCTACAAGGAAATTAAACCAAGACCTTGACTCTAGCCAAAAGACATGGGAAAAGAAACAACTGAGATTTTAACATTTTCCTCCATTCCAGGCCCATAGGAAAAAAGACTGCAACCTGGGATGTGAGACCTTCTGTCATACATCCTTGTGATCCATGTTCCTAAATTGGTTTCTTGGGTTTCTGAATGTAATTTCAAGGAATAATCCCCAGATGAGTAGCATTTTCATCAAACTTTGGAATGCTCATAGTGGTGGATGGATTTAGAAGGAGAAAAGAGGAGAAAATGCTGGTACAATGTGAGGGTTGTTTAAGGAGAGTGAGTTATAAAGATTTTTCTCTCTCAACCACACTAGGTTCAGGTACCAGTGACACCATCATTATCAGACTCAGCTCTATGCTTTTGCTTCTCTGCCTTCTCTTGATGTCATTCCTATGGTATCCCTAAGAATCCCTAAGGATCCATCCCTACAGGTGAGACAGCCTTAAACCATTTCATGTCTTAAAAAATAAAAATAGGTTAGGACTGGGACTTTCATTTTCTACTTTGTAACCTTATCTAACTTTTCTTTTTTCCTTCCCTTGTGTCTCACCAGGATCTTGGCAAGAATAAAGCCCTACGAGATAAGTAGACTCACCTCTTCTTCCCATAGTCTCCTAATGTGTAATGATCAACTGTGATGGACTTGGTTCTTTCCAACAATGAAATAATCCAGGCCAATTCCATAGACTTATGATGAATAGACTCCATTAAGAGTGAGAACTATAAGGAATGAATCTGGATCACAACATCTTATTTTCTCTTTTTGTTGTCATTGCTCTTTGCTCGCTTTGGTTTTTCTTTCTCGTATTTTCCATTTTGACGTGATTTTTCTCATGCAGCATGACAAATGTGGGAATATGGTAAGAAGAATTGGTTATATTTTGTAATAAATAATAAAATATAAATAAATAAATAATTTACTGAATTACTTGCTATCTGGGGTGGGGAGAAAGGAGAAAAATTTGAAACACAAGGTTTGGCAAAGGTGAATGTTAAAAACTATCTTTGCATTTTGTTATAAATAAAAAGATATTGGGTTTTTTAAGAAACCATTAAGAAAACTGTTCTCATATTCTAGAAACAGAAGGTAAAAAATAAAGTATGAGAATCCACCAATCACTTCTTAAATAGATCCAAATATGAAAACTCCAAGGAACATTAGAACCAAAATTCAGAGCTCCTAAGTAAAAGAGAAAATACTTCAAGGAGCCAGAAAAAAAAACAATTCAAGTATCATGGACACAAAATCAGACAATTTAGCACTTTCAACTTTAAAGGACTGGAGGGCTTTGAATAAGATATTCTGAAAAGCAATGGAGGAAGGATTAGAACCAAGAATTACCTACCCAGCAAAAGTGAGTATAATACATCAGGGGGATGAATCTTCAATGAAATAGAAAATTCCAAAATATGCTTAAGAAAAAGAAAAAACTTGTTAGAAAATTTGACTTTTAGGTACAAGATGCAAGAGAAGCATAAAAAGTTAAAAGGGAAAAGTAAATCACAAGGACTCAATGAGATTCAACTCTTTACATTCGTAAATGGGAAGGTGATTCTTGTAACTCATCTTGTAACTTTCTCAATAATAGGGCAGTTAGCAGTATAAATAGAAGATATGGGTGTTAATTCAGTGTGAAAGGATGATATCTAAAGAAAATAAAATTAAGGACTGAGAGAAGAATAAACTGGAAGGAAATGAAAGAGATAGGTAAAATGAGGGAAATGATCTTACATAAAAAGACAAGAAAAAGATTTTACAGTGGTGAAATGAGAGGGTTTGATGGAACCTTACTCTCATCAGAACTGGTTCAAAGAAGGAATAACCCACACACTCAATTGGGTATAGAAATCTACCATACCTTATAGGAAATGGAAGAAAAGGATAAGAGAAGAAGGGAAAGTGATAGAAAGGAAGGCAGACTTGAGGAAGATTAGTCAGATACAAAACACTTTTGAGGATAGACAGAGTGAAAAGAGAGAGAGAATAGTATAAACATAAGTAAGACATATAGTTGGAGAAAAATACTGTTTGGAAAAAATAATTATGAAAAACAATTGAAACAAGTTTCTCTGATAAAGATCTCATGTCTCAAACATATAGCCAAATTTGTAAAAATAAGAGCAATCCTCGATTGATAAATGATCAAAACATATGTGTGTGTGTATATATATATGTATATATATATATAGTTTTCAGATGACATAATCAAAGCTATCTAGTCATATAAAATGCTCTAACTTACTATTGATTAGAGAAATGCAAATTATAGCAATTCTGAGATACTCCCAGGAATCGATTAGATTCACTAAAAGGACAAAAAAAACAAAAATGACAAATGGTGGAGGATGTATGGCAAAACTGGATTTTAATGGCTGTTAGGATTACAAGGTGATAACACAGGTTGTCTAAACAATTCTCTAGCTCAGAGTTCACACCTTTAGAAGTTTACACCTTTAGACTTCTGAAAAGGATTTTACACATTTAAAGGAGTTTACACCTTTAAAAGGAGTTCTGAAAAGGAGTTTACACAACCTTTAAAAGGAGCAAGTTCATTGGTTGAAGGAGTTCCCACAAGTGCCTGGGAGTTCTCACAATTCCATTCTCTGTAAGGATAAAAGAAGACAACATTGAATCTGAAGGAGCAGTCTAGACTGGGAGATTGAGTTTAGACAGCAGTCTGGAAGGAAACAGTCTAGATTGGGATAAGAACAAGACTTCCCGGGAAAACTTCAGGGAAGCTTGAATTCAGAGCCAGGATTCAGGAAGAAGAGGATTCATACCTTCGCTCTGGCTGGAGGCTCCAGAAACTTCCCAAGAAACCTGCTCACAGGGAAAAGGATTTACAGAAAAGAGATCTCCTCCCAGAGAAGGATCATAACTTAGAGACGACAGGACCTTTACATTTTGGCGCCCAATGTGGGGCAAGGACTTATTCTGAGCCCTTCAGAGGAGCTAGCTTGGACCTTGACAAATGCCCTGCCAGCAGAGCTGTTAATTGATTCAACCATCCTTTTGAGTGTTTTGGAACTATGCTAGAAAACCATTCATACCCTTTGAGCTAGCAATAGCACTTCTAGGTCTATATCTAAAAAGATAAAAACAAAAACAAAGAGAGAAGAATTTATATGTACAAATATTTATATATTGGAACTTTTCTGGGAGCAAAGATTTAAAAATTGAGGGAATGTCCATCAACTGTGGAATGGCTGAAAAAATTGTGGTATGTGATTATGATGGAATATTATTGTGATATAAGAAAATGATGAGCAGGATGCTGTCAGAAAAACCTGAAAAGACTTCCATGAACTGATGCAAAGTGAAATGTACTGTGTATAAAGTAACAATAATAAGATGATCAGATGTGAATGACTTAACTATTCTCAACAATACAATGATACAAGACAACTCTGAAGTATTTATGATGAAAATTGCTAACCAGAAAGAACTGGTGGTCTCAGAATAGTGAATAGAATAAACAATATTTTACTTGATTTATTTTCTTGAGGTATTTTTCATTCTGTGATTTCTTTTAGAACATGACTATTATTTTTCCTGAGAGTTTTTATTTTCATTATGGTGTAATATTTATATTTTCTTTCACAACTTGACTTTTATATGAATATTTTGTAGTATCTTAATTGTAGATGGCAGTAGAGGAGAGAACCTAGAACTCAAAAATTTTAAAAACAGATTTTTTTTAACAAATGTTATGATGTACCTGTGGAAATGTATTAAACAAATTCAGAAAAGCCATATTATTGTCTCTTACACTTAGGCACATGACCTCATAATACCTGATTTTGATATGTCTTGGGAATAGTAGTGATCATGATTACAGGTAATAGTGATCACTACTTCTTCAAATTCTCTGAGACTCAATGAAGAAAGAGAGCATCCAAAAATTTATCCAACTGTACATACCCTTTGAGCCAGCAGTATTACTGCTGGGTTTATATCCCAGAGAGATCGTAAAGAAGGGGAAGGGACCTGTATGTGCAGGGATGTTTGTAGCAGCCTTCTTTGTAGTAGCAAGAAACTAGAAACTAATTTGTATGCCAATCAGTTGTAGAATGGCTGAATAAATTGTGGTATATGAATATTATGGAATATTATGGAATATTACTGTTCTGTAAGAAATGACCGACAGGATGATTTCAGAAAGGCCTGGAGAGACTTACATGGTCTGATGCTGAGTGAAATGAGCAGAACCAGGAGATCATTACAAACTTCAACAACAATACTGTATGATGATCAATTCTGATGGATGAGGCCAACTTCAACAATGAGATGAACCAAATCAGTTCCAATAGAACAGTAATGAACTGAGCCTGCTGCACCCAGTGAAAAAACTCTGGGAGATGACTATGAACCACTACATAGAATTCCCAATCCCTCTATTTTTGTCCACATGCATTTTTTATTTTCTTCGCAGGCTAATTGTACACTATTTCAAAGTCTGATTTTTTTGTACAACAAAACAACTGTTTGGACATGTATACACATATTATATTTAACTAATACTTTAACATATTTAACATGTATTGGTCAACCTGCCATCTTGGGGGGGGAGAGAAGAAAAATTAGAACAAAAGGTTTGGCAATTGTCAATGTTGTAAAATTACCCATGCATATATCTGGTAAATAAAAACTATTAAATAAAAAAGGAGAGCATCATGATTCTTTAATGATCCAGGAAGAAAATGTATATAATACTTAAAGGGAATTATATGAGAAATGGAAATGGAAATGGAAATGGAAAAATGGAAATAGAAAAAGCATATTTCAGAAAAAGGGGAATTGCATTATACCTTTTGGGATAGGAGTTCTCTAATCTAGAACCTCCTTTCCCTTGTACTCTGTGTATACAGATAAGAGGGTTTGTCAAAGATATGTGGGGTGTGGTGATATTTTGAGTCATATGTTAACAATTTCACCTGAACAAATACATTTTCCACAAAGTTCATTATCTTTACCAGATTATTTTATATCCACTAATACAATGGAGACACACTTGAAAGGGACTCATAAACAATGTGAGTAGAATCATCTTCCTCCAAACTACACTGCACTAGTTGCATCCCCCAAATTCTCTGGTTACATTTATAGATTGGAATATTCCTTTCTATCTTTCCTTCAGTTATAAAATTATCTCCTCCTCCTCTGAGATTCCAAATAATTTCTCAACCAAAACTGATTCTCTTTCTTTACTAATTGTTAAATCCTGACCTTTTCTCAATTATCAAAGTCAAGTATTATTAAGGTAAAAAATGAGAAGACACTCATAGTTCACTCTTCTGCAAAGGGGAACTTCATGAGTTTGAAACACTAAATGTACTTTCAAGCTTCTATGAGTGATTAACTAAGTTTGATCATTTTCCCCTTCATTTTCTCTTTTTTTTCCCCTGTAAAATATCATTCATTTTTTGAGAAAATGCTCCATGAAGAAGTTCCAAAGGAATGATGGTAGAAATTCTGAGAAGGCAAAACATCAAAAAAGATTAATAAAAACGTATTTCAAAAATAAAGAAACCAGTGATATCTTCCAGTCCATTAATAAACAGTCTAAATAGATCTCACTTCTTTTAACCTGGCCTCAAAGGGAATGATCTTTCCTGTCATAACACTTAATATTTCGCTGAAATTTCCAGTGTGCCAGTTGCCTTATCTATAACTGTCATTAACAATCATTTAAATGAGAGTGGACTCTTAACCTGCAAAATCATCATGATAAATTCTTGTACTGAAATATATTCTTGCCTTTGCAGGAAAGTATAAGCTCCATAAGAACTGATCTATTTCTATTTTCTCTTTGAATTCCCAGCATCTAGCACAGGTCCAGTTACATGGCAGAAGCTTGATAAATGGTCATTGAGTTTGAGCTGGGGTCTTTCTAGCTAGGATGCCACCTGTCTCGTGGGATTTTGTGCCAACACATTATTGACTGATGATGGGCAAGACAGCCCAGAACAGTCATCTACTGTTCTGATTGACTCTTAATATGTCCTAGTCAACCAGTTATTGTAAGCAGATGCAGAAGGGCTGACCAAAGGGCAAACAGAGCAGCCAACAACAGTGCTAGGAAGTCCTCAGTTGGAAGGTGTGGCCATTTTGGCCTCCTATAGCAGATGGAGTTACTGAGACATTTATATACTTGGAGATTAAGGGCAATATATGCCTATATGATCTGCATTTTGATTCATGATTTTAATCGATTGGAAACCAGGAACTGCTGAATTAAAACTTGACTCAGAGAATCTGGGAAGGGTATTTAACTCTGTCTACATCAGCGATCTCATCTGTAAAATCTGCATAGTGTGATACCTACCTCACATATTCTGAAGCTCAAATAAGAACACCTATGTAAAATATTTGCCAAGCTGAAAGTACTTTACAATGATTCCACTGTTGTTGTCACTGTGGGTGTGGTGGCTGCTGGTGATGATGTTCATACTAAGACAGCAAATGACACTTACCCAGAAGTCCTACCAGGCATAGAATATATGTTCACCGACCCCAAAGTGAAGGATAGGAAGTCAGTCTTCCAGGGCTGTGGAGTTAAGAGTTTGTGCTCAATCTTGGTGATTACAGGGTCAGACTTTTTATGATGGATGCTGTTCCTTTCACAGAACATAGATGCACCTGTGGAGGCCACAGATCACCTTCTTTTGTCTTTAACAGTAAATGCCCATCATATTCCACAGTCCTTTCCAGGTTCCATATATTTAAGTCACTCTTATTCAGAAATAAGCCTTGGAGAACCATGGTCCCTTTGATCAGTATAAGAGAGGAAATTGTGGGGCTTGAGTTTACAGGGTGTAAGGTAACAGGGTTGGCCACCACATGCTGGGCCAGCCTCCAGTCCTGCAACCTTTGGTCCTCTCCACAGTCAAGGCTGGGACAGAGCTGAAGGCCCACCATGGACTCCACACTCACTTTCCTGCTCTCCATAGGTGAGTCTCCAAGGTTAAGCCTGGCGAGGGAGGGATACTGTGCCAAGACCCTTGGCTGACTGAGTCAGAAGGACAGGGAGGAAACCTAAAGAGGAGTCAGAATCTTTGGGGGCAAGGAAGGACTGCTCACAGGGATCCCCCTTCATATTCTGATCAAAATGGAATTAGAGGATCAGGGGCTTTGGTAAGGTCTGGGGAAGAAGTCAGTGTGGGCTGGAGGGGAGGCTTCTGTAAGCTGGTCTTCTCTTACAGGGCTGTGTCTGCACTGGGAGGTCAGGACACAGTTGGGTGAGTCCTGCTCCCAAAAGCACAATGTTCTCTTTTCACTGTTTGTCTCAGATCAACCCAGAAATCCACTCCCGGGTTAATCAGGGAGGAAAAAAGGAGACATTGCAAGGAATGGAAAGGGTGATGAAAGGAGGGACTTCAGGATGTAGAGGAGAAACACTGGCTCCAGAGGAATCCCTAAAAATCATATTTCCTCTTCAGAAATCCTTCCAAGACCAACCCTCTGGGCTTTCCCAAGTCTCGTGGTCCCCAAGGGAGCAGATGTGACCCTCAGGTGCCAGGGACGGCCTGGGAGTGACAGATTCCAGCTCTGGAAGGATGGAGAGCTCAGAGAGGAGAGAAATGACTCGTGGTCACAGGCGGACTTTGTGCTCAGGAGTGTGAATGACTGGACAGATGCCAGGAGCTACAGGTGCCACTCTGGGCAGGGGCCCTTGTGGTCAGAGCTGAGTGACCCCCTGGCCCTGATGGTGATGACAGGTGAGGGGTGCTGCTATCAAACCTTCCTTTAGGGAAGGGAGGCTAGGTCTAGGAGAGGAGCTCCAGATCCATCTCTAGAGAGTTGATGAGTAATGGGAAAACTGTTGGTCTTTATTAACTGTCTCCCCTCACTAACCACCTCCCTAGGCTCTGAGAACACCTGCCTCACCCACTCAGAGTTTATTATAAATAAGGTTTTGAAATCTTTCCCCTCAGTAATTCTGCCAGGAGGAGAGCTCACACATGATGATTTTTCTTTTAGAGATGGGGAAACTGAGGGCTGGGGAGAAGGTAAGGGGACTCAAGCAGGTCAGCAGGATCTTAAGTGTCAGGGACAAGATTAAGAGCCATGTCTCCTAGCAGGAAACCCAGGGATCTCCCCTCATCTGCTCAGGGTCCCTTGGTGACTCAGCTATTCAAGCCAGGATGCTCCTCCCTCAGACATACACAGCCGCCTTTGGGAGCAGGGACACCCAGCTTTTACAGAGGAAACTTTACCTAGATGAAATTTTCCTTTCTTCTTTGGGCTCACACTGCCAATATCCCACCAGCCCCGTTCTGTCTCCCAGTGTTCCCTGCTGACCTCCTTACATTCCCATCAGCACGGACAGATGCTTCCCCCAACACCGATCATGTCCCACCTCTCTGCCTTTGCTCACACTGTTTCTCCTACCTGTAATGCCCTTCTCACCTTCATCACTTTCTTATACATGCTTCAAGCCCAGCTCAGACGCTGGCGGCCCCAGGATGCTGCCCCAGCTGCCATCAAGTGGCAATGTCCTGGTCCTTCCCAGCATGCCGGCTTTACCATTCTCATGGGTCCACTCTAGCCCTGGGTCCTTCTCTGCACCCCAAGCTACTGTCCATCTGGCCTATGACAGAAGATAGCCTGAGGAAGGGAGGAGGAGCCTCAGATTTGGTGGCTGTGAAATAACATTCACACACCTGTCCCCCTAGGTGCTGGTGGGGTGACTATGGGAAAATCCTGGCCTTCTAGAACTCAGTTTCCCTCTTCATGACATGAAACTCATTTTCTAATGGGCTGGGTGGTCTAATGGGGTATTTTGAGCTAAAAAATCTGTGATCCTTGGGAGAGTGACTGTCTTCAGGTAGGAAGAGAAACCCCTTCCCTAGATCTTTGGGGGTCCCCCTTCACTAAGTACGAAATGACTGATATATGATGAATAAGGGCAGGAAAAGCACAGCTCAGAAAGAGCCCCCATTCTCCTCTGGCAGCTCCTGCTCTGATTTCACTGCAGTATGAATAGTTAGGCCCCTTGAAGGGAGTAAGAAGGGGGACAGGTGTGAAAGGGTGACCTCCTCCGCCCACCTTGTTCCATCTTTTCCATTGTTTTATAGATTCACAGCCTTCTCAAGCCCAGAACATCTTTCTCAAGGTGACCAAGGAGCCCATGGACCAAGTACCCCAGGCCTACAGGACTGTAAAATGGGCCTGATCAAGCACGCTTTTTGCCTGCTTGGCTCTTTTCATGGAATGGTTGCATGGGATGGGGAGATCAGATCATTAACTTTCTTCTTTCCCCCTTGACCAGGAACCTTCTCCAAACCCAACATTGGAGCTTCGCCTGGACCCTTGATATCTCCAGGGAAAGCAGTGACCATCTGGTGCCAAATGCCCCAATGGTCCCCCTCTCAGGACTACACTTTTGCCCTGCTGGATGCAAAGAGACTGGAGCCCTTACTGCTACAGATCCCTGCAGGGCCCAGAGCTGAATTTTCACTTCCATCTGTGGGAGCTGAGGACACTGGGAGCTACAGCTGTATTTACTACAAGAAGACACCCCCACACAGAGCATCCTTTCTCAGCCAAGCCGTGGAGCTGACTGTGCTTGGTGACTAGTCCTGGGAATCCCTAAGTCCCCATTCCATGTCCCCACATAGAGGCCCCAAAGCTCCGGGGACAGCATAAGATCATGGGTATTCTGAAGGGATGGTGGGAATAGGGCTGGAAGAAACCTCTGGGCCATCTCACTTTAGGCCCTAGGATAATGGGGGTGTTCTCCATTCAGACAGGACCTAAGGGAGAGAGTGAGACCAGAAACAAGATTTCTGATGGCCTCTCAGGGGGTTAGCAGAGGGGATCTTGAAAGGACATCTGACATTGACCTCAAACACCCCTTTCTCCCCAGGACAACTACCCAGACCCACTCTGTGGGCCCATCCGGGCTTTGTGGTGGCCCCAGGGACCAACATCTCTCTCTGGTGTTCAAGGCCCAGGCTGGCTTCTCCTGAGGAGGTGACATATATTCTGTGGAAGATTGGGACGAGGCAGCCCTTACAGAACCAGAACTCAGCACAGCCCTGGACTGACTTCTCCCTCCCTTCTGTCAGACCTAAGGACACTGGGAGCTACAGATGTACTTACAGGGACAGGACAGCCTCTGGTAGAGAATCAGTGCCCAGTGAGACCCTGGAGCTGGTGGTGACAGGTGAGGGGTGTGGGGACCCCAGAATAATGCTGAGTGTGACCCCTCTGCCCTCTGCACAAATAGGGGCCCCCAGAGCCAAGGGCAGGGGGCCTACACGGCCTGATCTGTTCTGGGGCTAGTCCTGAGTCAGGGACCTTGTAAGACATGAGATATTTCTGTTGTGATCTGGGATCTTGTAAAAGGTGATGATACATTCTGAGTTAGGAGTTAGAAGAGGAACAAAGACCCAGAGCTGAGAGGGAACAAACCCTCCCTTTGCCAATGATCACATAATGCCCTGACAGAGAAAAGGACTTGTGCAGGGTCATCTAAAAGTGAGGAACAGAGTTTGGAGACAATCCTTCTCTCTCCTGGACCTTCTCTCACCCTGAGGCTGACTGTGTTGCCCCTGATGAGAAGAAGATCATGATCTCCCTGCCTGTCCGTCATCAGAAGCATGAAATCGAGATGAGGTCCCTCCCGTGTGACAGTGTCCTTAGATTGCTAGCTAGCTGTGAATAGAAAGATAGTGGGCATCTTTTATTCATACCCCCTCCTTTACAAAGAGTGATAACCTCCCCTTTACATAGGAGACAACTGAGTCTCAGATAGGCCCAGTGAATGAGCCAGGGTCACAGAGGAACTGAGAGTCAGAACATGGACTTGACCCAGGTGTCCTCTCACCCCCCCCCCATTCTTCCCCTCTCAGGATCTCTGCCCAAGCCTTCCCTCTCAGCCCTCCCAGGCCAGGTGGTGGAGCCTGGGAAGCACGTGAGTCTCCAGTGCAGGCAGCCCCCTCGGTCAGCACTCTGGAGAGCAACATTCACTCTGCTGAAGGTGGGCAGCCCTCAGCCCCTGCAGAGCCAGAGCCCAGCTGGCACCTCAGCTTACTTCCCTCTCCTCTCTGTGAGGGCCCAGGATGCTGGCAACTACACCTGTGTCTACTCTGAAAGAATGGCTCCACACCAGGGGTCAGAGCCCAGTGATGCCCTAGAGATCTGGGTGACAGGTAAGAATGTCTTCAAGTTCTCCAGGGAAAAAATAGAGGGATGGAAGTTGAAATTGAAAGGAAAGGTAGCCCAGAAAATGTGGCCTCCTTTTAACAGCACAAAGGAGAGGTTGGGATAAGGACTGGATATTATTTAGAAGGTGAAAAACAAAGTTGGAACAATGGACCAGCTCAGGAACTGCACCAAAGGGACAAGAATGGAAGGAGAAACAACCGTATTTTCCTAGATAACCCCAAAGACCATCTGGAGTGTACTATCTATCCCTGTTCAGGGAAATAAACTCAGAGCAATGAATGGTCAGAATCAGTGGAATGGTTGGTCAGGAAATTCTTCAGGGAACTCTTTGATCTTGCCCCCCTTCTGCTCACCCTCACACAGCTGTGGAGGGGATCTTGAGCATCTCGGGTCTTTCTTTGTGTTTCCAGATACACTCCCCAAGCCTTCTCTCTCAGCCTGGCCTGGTCTAGAGGTAGCCTCGGGGAGCAATGTGACCCTCCTTTGCCGGGGACCCTCATGGATTCCTCGGTTTGCTCTGTACAAGGAGGGGGTTGAGGGAATCCTGCACAGCATGGAAGTCCATGAAGATGGGGGCAGATTCATCTTCACCCATGTGACCCCCGAGCACTCTGGCAATTACTGCTGCAGCTATCAGCTGGGCACCAATGAAAGTCTCTGGAAGCAGCCGAGTGATGCACTGGAGCTTCTAGTAAGAGAAGTAAGAGAAGTAAGAGGTGAGAGGAACTCAGCAGGAAGGTACTGGTAACCACTCCATTCCTCAGCCCCTACAAGGAACTGAAAGCCTGGCCTTGCTTCTGCCCAGAAACACAGTGTGAGAATCTATAGAGACTTTCACCCAGTCCTCACCTCCTGGCTAATGAGGACCCAGTGTGTGAGCTGGGACATAAAGCATTCCTCCTGACGTCTTACTTGACAAATACGTCCTTATTCGGGTTTCTGTCTACCTCACTCTTATTCCAAGAGATAAACCCTCCCTCAGTGTGATTTGTACAAACTGTTGGATGTTCGTGGTGATGGGAAGATGGGGATAAGAAAAGAAAATGCGGTGGCAATTATAGGGGAAGTGTGAGCATTGCTTAGCACAGTCATTTATGTTGACTCTTCTCTCTCCCCTCACCTAGTTTCAGAGCCAAGTAACAGCCTCATCATCATCCTCAGCTATGTTTGCTTTCTGTTCCTATTCCTTTGCCTTCTCTTGCTTGTACTACTGGGTAAGTTTGGGGCAAAGAGGATGAAACAGAGATGGGTAAGGCTTAGATTTTCTTCCTCTAAGATCTTCCTTGACCTTGCTTCTTTCTCTTTTCATGTGTATCTCACCAGGATCTTTGCAGGGATGCATCCGTACAAGGTAAGGAAACTCAGCTCCTCCTCCCATGGTGCCCTTTTTTCTTTTCCCGTGTAACCCAGACTCTCTTTAGCAGGAAAAGATTCGGAGGAGGGGAAAATGCTAATAGAAAATCTGAGAGTGAACTCCAGCCGTTTATCCCATGTCTTCCCTTTCTTCCTACTCTAGCTGTTTTTGTTGCTACTGTCTCCCTTCAAATACTTGCCAGCCCCATCATGCTGAGGCACCCAGACAGGAAAGGCCATGTAAGTTATCTGTTGAAGGAGATGACAGAATCCTGGCCCCAGGGGGAGAGGGTGAAGAGGAATAATAGAAGGGAATCCGGGTCTTGGGAGCTTGGGAATGATGAAATCTATTCTTCACTTCAGATGAAGAAGAGACTGGAGAGACAACAAGGGGACCATGGGTGAGTTAACCCCATTCTGTCTTCTGTCTCCAGGAATGCCATTAAATGCCTCTAAAATGAGGATATCTTAAATTATTGTGAATATTTCTATAACACCTCAATGACAGTGCTTCAATGTCCTTTATCTCCTTCATAATTCTATGAAGTATATTTCATGTATCTAAAAGTATGAGAATGGGAAGGCATCTATTGCTTTTGGCAGATGAGTCTTCAAAGATTTCATGACACACAAATAGATTAAGAACATCTGCTCCTAATTCCTCCCTGTTCTCTCCCTCTTCTATTTCTCCTTCAGGTTCCCATGGCCGAAGATCCACAGGAAGTGACCTACACTCAGCTGAATATAAAAACCTTGAATAAGAGGAAAACTGATACCAAGAAGACACCAACAGAAGCCACACTCTAAGCCGATATAAACTGAAAGTTTGGGCACTTTTTGCAAAGGAAATTTTTCCCTTCTTCTCTTCTTCTATCTCTTTTCCTCTCCCTCACCCTTAATAAATTTGTTCCTTAATGCATCTTTCCCAGAAATTAACAATTCAAGAATCATGAAGACAAAACCAAAGATTATTTAGCTGTTTCTACATTAAGCGATTGGAGGACTTAGAATATGATGTTTGTCCGTTTCTTTTGTTTTTCCTGGGGTAATTGGAATTAAGTGACTTGCCCAGAGTTACACAGCTAGGAAGTGTTAAGTGTCTGAGGCCAGATTTGAACTCAGGTACATATATATATACACACGTATATGCTGAGAGTATTAGTTGAATGTGAAGAGATGATATCTAGAGAAAATAAAATTAAGGACTGAGAAAGGAATAAGCTGGGAGAAAGAAAAACAGTAGAATGAAGGAAATTATCTTAAGTAAAAGTGACAGGAAAAGCTTTTATAGTGGAGGAGAAAAGTGGGAAAGGAAGAAAAAGTGACTGGACCTTATTCTCAGTAGAACTGGTTCAGAGAAGGAATAACACACACACTCAGTTGGGTATAGAAATCTACCATATCCACAGGAAATGGAAGAAGGGAATTAGAGAAGAAGGAAAAGAGATAGAAAGGATGGCAGACTGGGGAAAAGTTAGTCAGACACAAAACAATTTTAAGGAGGAATAGAGGAAAGGAGAGAAAGAATAGAATAAACAGGAGATATAGGTTAGAGAAAAATACTGTTTGCAAATATAATAGTAAAAAAATTTCAAAGCAATTTTCTCTTATAAAGTTTTTATATCTCAACTATATAGAGAACAGTATCAAATTTATAAAAATAAGAGCGATTCCTCAATTACTAGCTTATCAAAAATATGAACAGCTCAAATGACATAATCAAAGCTAACTAATCATATGAAAAATTGCTCTATCTCACTATGGAA
Organism: Sminthopsis crassicaudata; assembly: GCF_048593235.1. Classification (NCBI taxonomy): domain Eukaryota; kingdom Metazoa; phylum Chordata; class Mammalia; order Dasyuromorphia; family Dasyuridae; genus Sminthopsis; species Sminthopsis crassicaudata. The sequence goes on along the minus strand of NC_133617.1, from coordinate 5,784,199 downwards.
TGGAGAAATGAAAATTAAAACAATTCTGATGAACTCCCTCTTATCTCTTAGATTGACTGATAGGACAGAAAAGAAAAAAGACAAGTGGTAGAGGGCATGGGGGGAAAATGAGATGTTAATGACTTGTTGGCAGAGCTGTGAACTGATTCAACCATTTTATCGAGTCATTTGGAACTGTGTCCAAACCATCCATACCCCTGAGCTAGTAATTACACTTCTAGGTCTGTATCTCAAAAGAGAAAACAAAAACAAAAGGAATTTTTTTATATTAGATCTTTTCCGGGAATAAAGAATTAGAAATTGAGGGAGATATCCATTAACTATGGAATGGCTGAATAAATTGAAGTATGTGATTTTGATGGAATACTATTGTGCTATTAGAAAATGGCAAATAGGATGCTGCCAGAGACTTCTAAGAGCTGATGCAACATGAAATGTACAGTGTACCAAGTAACAGCAATGAGATGAGCAGAAGTGAAGGACAACTATTCTCAACAATACGGTGATACAAAACAACTCTGAAGGATTTATAACGAAACTTGCTATCCATCCCCAGAGAAAGAGGTCGTGGTCTCTGAATAGACAACAAAGAACGTTTTTTCCTTACTTTATTTTCTGTGGGGCATTTTTGGTCTATTTTCTTTTAGAACATGACTATTATGGAAATGATTTACATGACTGCACATGTGTGTCTTATGCTCAATTGCTTGGCTTCTCAGTGTGAGGGGAGTTGTGGTCAAAGGAAAAGAAACAATTTGTAATACAATGTTTTAAAAAGAAATGTTTAAAATGTCTCTATGTGTAACTTTGAGGAAATAAAATACAACATAAGAGAAATGGAGAAAAAAAATATTCATCCTATTTTGTCCCTTAAAAGAATGAACTTTAAATTTCATTAATTATTTTTGGGATTCCTTTTGTTTCCACTTTATGTGTTCCACTTCCGTCTTTTATGTCTTTTCATTTATGGCTTTTCATATAAGTTGATTTTATATTTTCAATCTTTAATGAATATTCATTTAATTAATCTTTTTCTTTCCTATTTTGTTAAGGTGTCTTTAAAGGTACATGCCTTTTCTCATGCAGACTGCTTCAGGTATATCTCAATACATTTTGGTATGGCTTTTTATCATCTTCATTTATAAAATTATTACTCCTCTGGTTTATTCCTTGACTCCTCATAATTTAGGATTTCATTGATGAAAACTTTATGTGAATCTGGGTCTTTTTCTAACCCTGAACCAATTTACAATTTTACTGTTATGGTCTATAAAGAATACATTTTACTGGTTCTGAGTTTTGCAAAAATTTTCCATACGTCTAGGATTGATACAAGGTAATGTTTGCATGATGTGCAATTTGAAATTTCCTTTGAAATTACCGTTTGTATTTTAGCTGTAGCTTCTCCAACAATGTTTTGGGGTTGATATTTTCTCTTTTCTTTCATTTTCGTTTCCATGTTCCCAAAACAGACAGAACAAGAGAAAATGAAATTGCCTTAAGTTACTTTGTTACTGAAGAGAGATTCTTTTCATTAGATCAATAGGATTTAGGAATTTCGGTGCTAAGACATTTTGGATAATATATATTAATATTGATATGGATTTGTTGCTTATGAACTTCTTTCATTTTATTGTAGATTATCTATTTAATATTTTTGTTACAAACATTTCTTCTGGATATGTCTTATGGCAAAACAAAAACTTCTAATTTTTTTTTTTTTTGTTGTTGTTGTTGTTGTTGTTGTTGTTTTTTTTTGATTCACGAAGTCATTCTTTTTTTTTTTTAATGTTTTTTTTTCCGAAGGAATAGATTGTGCATGGGTGGCAGATTTACTTATCCACTCTATCATTCATTTTCCCCAAATGCAAATTTAACCTTATGAAAAATAAACACAAAATTGTGTATCTTCCATTTTATTATCTTGATCTATTTGAATGCATTCCATTTTTTTTTTACCAGTTCCCTTTGCTTTATCTTCCACACCTATCCCGGTACAATGAACAGATGAGAATATCTTGTCCTAGTTTTAGAGTTTTATTTCTTTTTGTTCTTCCTTGCTTTTATCTAATTATTTAATTTCTCCCCTCTTTTCCTCTAAAATAAGTAATTAGGGTGTGACTCATCCTTCTGCTATCAACTTTTTTTTCATTAAATTAAATCTTATTTTCTAGACATTTTTCTAAAATAGGATAAACATTTCTCATCTTTTTATCATTAATCATATTTCTAATAATGTTCTGAAGACCACCTATAGTTGACTTTGCTATTCATAGCATTACAATCATTCATGATTACTCAGAAAGACTTATGAAAAATCCTATCCATACTCAGAGAAGGAACTGATGATGTCTGAATACAGATTGAAGCATCTCTCTTTCTCTCACTACCTCTCTTTTTTTTAAATTTTAATTTTTCTAGAGCCTTTTCGTTTTGACTAGGTCAGGAGATTTATGTTTTCTTCCACAATTTGACTTTTATACAAATGTTTTGTTTAACTTCATGTGTGCTTTCTTAATTGTGGGTGGAGATAAGGGAAAGAACTTAGAATTAGAAAAATTTTAAAACAAATTTTGAGAACGTTGTCTTTTGAATGTAACTGGAGAAATATTAAATAAATAAATAGAGAAAATATTGTAATATTTCTGTCTCTTACTCTTTGTCACAGGACCCCATAATACCAGATTTGGACATTTTTATTCACTTTCTACCAGAGTTCTTGGAATAGTAGTGATCATGATGATAAGTGAATGTGATCATTACTAGCCCATGACTCCTCAGCATGCACTGAGGAAGGGGAGCATCAGGTCTCTTCAAGGATTCAGGAAGTAAAATTATAGAATACATAAAGGGAATTATATGTGAATCTCTCAAATAGAAACATATATATATGTATGAATATATATACATACATATATATATATATATACATATATCTTTCTGGTAACTAGCATGGATATGTATTCTCTAATCTTAAATTACTTTACATTGAAGCCTGCATATATATATATATATATATATATATATATATATATATACATATATATATATATGTATATATATATATATATACACACACACACACACACACATATATACATATACTTGAAAGGGACTCATAAAAAAGTTAGTAGAATCTTCTTCCTCCAAACTACACGGCACAAGTTACATTCCTCAAATTCTCTGGTCACATTTATAGACTTGGAATATTCCTTTCCATCTTATCTTCAGTTTTAAAATTATCTTCTCCTCCTCTAAGATTCATAATATCCCAAGAATTTCTCAACCAAAATGATTATTTTTCTCTACTAATTATTAAATCCTTACCACTTTCCGCTTTTTCTCAATTACCCAAGTCAAACATTATTAAGGTAAAAAAATGAGAAGACATTCTTAGCTCACTCTTCTGCAAAGGGGAACTTCATGAGTTTGAAACAATAAAGGTATTTTCAAGCTTCTATGAATGATTGACTAACTTTGATCATTTTCCCCTTCATTTGTTTCTTTTTTCCCTGTAAAATGTCATTCGTTTTATGAGAAAATGCTCTGTGAAGAAGTTCAAAAGGAATGATGGAAGAAATTCTGAAAAGACAAAACATCAAAAAAGATTAATAAAAAATGTATTTCAAAAATAAAGAAACCAGTGATGTCTCCCAGGCCATTAATAAAAGGCTAAATAGATCTCACTTCTTTTAGCCTGGCCTCAAAGGGAATGATCTTTCCTTTCCTAATATTTAATATCTCACTGAAATGTCCAGTGTGCTGGTTGCCTTGTCTATAACTACCATTAACAATCATTTAAATGAGAGTGGACTCTTAACCTGCAAATTCATCATGCATAAGTGCTTATACTGAAATCTATTTTTGCCCTTGCCAGTAAAGAACAAGCTACAAAAGGACTGATCTGTTTCTTTTTGCTCTTTGAATTCCCAGCAATTAGCACAGGTCAGGCAACATGGCAGAAGCTTGATAAATGGTCATTGAGTTTGAGCTGGGGTCTTTCTAGGTAGCATGCCAACTGTCTCATGGGACTCTGTGCCAACAGGTTATTGACTGATGATGGGCAAGACAGCCCAGAACAGTCAGTGACTGTTCTGATTGACCCTTGATATGTCCTAGTCAACCAGCTAACATAAGCTTATGCAGAAGGGCTGACCAAAGGGCAAGCAGAGCAGCCAACACCAGTGCTGGACAGTCCTCCATTGGAAGGCGTGACCATTTTGGCCTCCTACAGAAGATGGAATTACCGAGGCATTTATATACTTGCAGATTAAAGGAAACAAATCATCTGCATTTTGATTCATGATTTTTAACGATTAGAACCAGGAAAGGCTGAGTTCAAACCAGACTCAGAGAATCTGGGGAGGGAATTGAACTCTGTCTACATCAGTGATCTTATCTGTAAAATATGGAAGGTGTGATAGCTACCTCACACATTGTGTGGCTCAAATGAGAACACGTATGTAAAATATTTGCCAAGCTGAAAGTACTTTACAATGATTCCACTGTTGTTGTCACTGCGGGTGTGGTGGCTGCTGGTGATGATGTTCATACTAAGACAGCAAATGACACTTACCCAGAAGTTCTACCAGCCATGGAACATGTGCCCATCCATCTCCCAAGTGAAGGCTATGAAGGCAGTCTTCCAGGGCTGTGGAGTTAAGAGTTTGTGCTCAATCTTGGTAATTAGAGTGTCAGCATTTTGAGATGGATGTTGTTCCTTTCATAGAACAGAGATGCACCTGTGGAGGCCACAGATCACCTTTTGTCTTTGACACTAAATGCCCATCATATTCCACAGTCCTTTACAGGTTCCATCTACTTGTAGTCACTCTAATTCATTCAGAAATAAGCCTTGGAGGACCATAGTCCCTTTCATCTGTATGAGAGCGGAAACTGTGGGGCCAGGGTTTAGGAGGCCTGAGGTAGAAGGACTGCCCACAACATCCTGGGCTAGCCTCCAGTCCTGCAGCCTCCGGTCCACTCCACAGTAGAGATTAGGACAGAGCTGAAGGCCCACCATGGACTCCACACTCACTTTGCTGCTCTCCATAGGTAAGTCTCCAAGGTTAAGCCTGGCGAGGGAGGGATACTGTGCCAAGACCCTTGGCTGACTGAGTCAGAAGGACAGGGAGGAAACCTAAAGAGGAGGCAGAATCATTGAGGCAGAGCAGGACCCAGTCTGTGCTCACAGGGATCCCCCTTCATATTTTGATCAAAGCAGAATTAGAGAATCAGGGTCGTTGGCAAGGGCTGGGGAAGAAGTCAGCATGGGCTGGAGGGGAGCCATCTGTAACCTGGTCTTCTCTTACAGGGCTGTGTCTGCACTGGGAGGTCAGGGCACAGATGGGTGAGTCCTGCCCCAAAAGCGCAACGTTCGCCTTTCAGTCTTTGTCTCAGATCAACCCAGAAATCCACTCCTGGGTTAAGCAGAGAGGAAAACAGGCACCATTGCAAAGAATGGAAGGGGTGATGAAAGGAGGGACTTCAGGATGTGGAGGAGAAACACTGGCTCCAGAGGAATCGCTAAAAATCAAATTTGTTTCCTCTTCAGAAATCCTCCCAAGACCCACCCTCTGGGCTCTGCCAAGTCCCGTGGTCCCCAAGGGAGCAGATGTGACCCTCAGGTGCCAGGCCCGACTGGGGAGTGACAGATTCCAGCTCTGGATGGATGGAGAGCTCAGAGAGGAGAGAAATGACTCATGGTCACAGGCAGACTTTGTGCTCAGGAGTGTGAATGACTGGACAGATGCCAGGAGCTACAGGTGCCGCTCTGGGCAGGGGCCCTTGTGGTCAGAGCTCAGTGACCCCCTGGCCCTGATGGTGATGACAGGTGAGGGGTGCTGGTATCAAACCTTCCTTTGGGGAAACCCAAATCCGGGGAGAGGAGCCCCTGATCCATCTCTAGAGAGTTGATGAGTAAAAGGGAAAACTGTCAGTCTTTATTAACTGTCTCCCCTCACCAACCACCTGCCTAGGCTCTGAGAACACCTGCCTCACCCACTCTGAGGTTAAGATTATAAAGTTTAGAAATCTTTCCCCTCAATAATTCTGCCAGGAGGAGAGCTCACATAATGATTTTTCTTTTAGAGATGGGGAAACTGAGGCCTGGAGAGAAGGTAAGGGGACTCGAGCAGGTCAGCGGGATCTTACGTGCCAGGGACAGGATGAGGAGCCATGTCTCCTAGCAGCAAATCCAGGGATCTCCCCTCATCTGCTCAGGGTCCCTTGGTGACTCAGCCATTCAAGCCAGGATGCTCCTCCCTCAGGCATACACAGCCGCCTTTGGGAGCAGGGGCACCCAGCTTTTACAGTGGAAACTTTACCTAGATGAACTTTTCCTTTCTTCTTTGGGCTCACACTGCCAATATCCCACAAGCCCCGTTCTGTCTCCCAGTGTTCCCTGCTGTCCTCCTTATATTCTCATCTGCCCCAGCAGATGCTTTCCCAACACCCATCATGTCCCACCTCAATGCCCTAGCCTGTAAAGCCCTTCTGTCCTGGTCCTTCCCAGCATGCCGTCTTTACTTCTCCCTTGGGTCCACTCTAGCACTGGGCTCTTCTCAGCACCCCAAGCTACTGTCCATTTGGCTTGTGATAGAAGATAGCCTGGTAAAGGGAGGAGGAGCCTCAGATTTGGTGGCTGTGAAATAATTTCACACACCTGTCCCCCTAGATGCTGGTGGGGTGACTATGGGAAAGTCCTGGCCTTCTGGAACTCAGTTCCTCCCTTCATGACATGAAGATCATGTTCTAATGGTCTGGGATGGTCTAATGGGGATGCTAGAGCTCAAACCCTGTGATCCCTGGGACTGCGACTATTGTCAGGTAGCAAGGGTGCCACCTTCCCTAAATCTTTGGGGCTCCTTCACTGAACAGGAAGTTACTGATAGATGATGGAGGGCAGGAAAAGGAGAGCTCAGAGGGAGCCCCCATTCTCCTCTAGCAGCTCCTGCTCTGGTTTCACTGCAGAAAGCACAATGGGTGATAGGACAAGGACCTGCCGCAGTGTGGGGAAATTGAGGCCGGGGAATCTCAAGATCTGTCTATCACTCAGTGATGGAATTATTTGGAAGAGAAGAAAGAGATTTTCAAACCTTAAAATGCAAGAGAAAGGTCTGAATGTGGCAGCCATGTTGCATTAGAGTCTATCCTTGGTCCTGCTGGCTTGGGGTTAGAGTTGGGCCCCTGGAAGGGAATAAGAAGGGGCCATATATGAAACAATGACCTGTTCCCTGCCTTATTCCTTGTCCTTCATTGTTCTGTAGATTTACAGCCTTTTGGGGCCTAGAACATCTTTCTGAAAGTGACCAAGGAGCCCCGCAGGCCTACAGGACTGTGCAAATGAGCCTGATCAGGCATGCTTAGTCCACCCTTTTTCTCTGTTTGGATGTTTTCATGGAATGATTGAATGGGATGGCAGAGATCAGGTCTCTAACTTTCTTCCTCCCTCCTTTCTCAGGAATGCTTCCCAAACCCAACATTGGAGCCTCCCCTGGATCCTTGATATTGCCAGGAAAAACAGTGACCATCTGGTGCCAAATGTTTGCACAGTCCCCCACTCAGGACTACAATTTTGCCCTGCTGAATGCAAAGAGCCTGGAGCCCTTACTGCTACAGATCCCTGCAGGGCCCGGGACTGAATTTTCACTTCCATCTGTGGGGGCCGAGGACAGTGGGAGCTATAGCTGTATTTACTACCTGAAAACACCCCCACACAGAGCATCCCATCTTAGCCCAGCCATGGAGCTGACTATACTTGGTGACTAGTCCTGGGAATCCCTAAGTCCCCATTCCATGTCCCCACATAGAGGCCCCAAAGCTCCGGGGACAGCATAAGATCCAGGGAATTCTGAAGGGATGGTGGGAATAGGGCTGGAAGAAAGGTCTGGGCCATCTCACTTTAGGCCCCATGATAATGGGGGCGTTCTCCATTCAGACAGGATCTAAGTGAGGAAATCAGACAAGAAACAAGATTTCTGCTGCCCCTTTCAGGGGGTTAACAGAGGGGTCTGGAAATGACATCTGACATTGACCTCAAACACCCCTTTCTCCTCAGGACAACTACCCAGACCCACCCTGTGGGCCCAGCCAGGCCTTGTGGTGGCCCCAGGGACCAACATCACTCTCTGGTGCTCAAGGCCCAGGCTGGCTTCTCCTGAGGAGGTGACATATATTCTGTGGAAGACTGGGACCAAGAAGCCCTTACAGAACCAGAACTCAGCACAGCTCTGGACTGACTTCTCCCTCCCTTCTGTCAGACCTGAGGACACTGGGAGCTACAGATGTATTTACAAGGACAGGACAGTCTCTGGTGAAGAATCAGAATCCAGTGAGCCCCTGGAGCTGGTGGTGACAGGTGAGGGGTGTGGGGACCCCAGAATAATGCTGAGTGTGACCCTCTGCTCACTGCCAAGACAGGGGCCCCACAGAGCCCAGGGCAGGGGGCCTACACGGCCTGATCTGTTCTGAGGCCGGTCCTGAGTCAGGGATCTTGTGACACATGAAATATTTCTGTTGTGATCTGGAATCCTGTAAAAGCTGATGATGTGCCCTGAGTTAGGAGTGAGAAGCAGCACAAAGACCCAGAGCTGAGAGGGAGCAAACCCTCCCTTTACCAATGACTACATGATTGTCCAGGGAACTTGTCCAGGGTCACCTAAAAGTGAGGAACAGAGCCGGGAGATAAGCCTTCTCTCTCTTGGACCCTGATTCATCCCTGAGCCTGACTGTGTAGCCCCTGATGAGAAGAAGATCATGATCTCCCTGCCTGTCCGTCATCAGAGGCATGAGATCATAGACTAGGTGAGGTCCCTGCAGTGTGACAGTGTCCTTAGATTGCTAGCTAGCTGTGAATAGAAAGATAGTGGGCATCTTTTATTCATACCCCCTCCTTTACAGAGAGCAATAATCTCCCCTTTATAGAGAAGAAAACTGAATCTCAGTTCCAGTTGAATAAGAACTGTCACATAGGAACTGAGAGTCAGAACATGGACTTGACCCAGGTGTCCTGACACCCTATCCCCATTCTTCCCCTCTCAGGATCTCTGCCCAAGCCTTCTCTCTCAGCCCACCCAGGCCAGGTGGTGGAGCCTGGGAAGCACGTGACTCTCCAGTGCAGGCAGCCCCCTCAGTCAGCACTCTGGAGAGCGACATTCACTCTGCTGAAGGTGGGCAGCCCTCAGCCCCTGCAGAGCCAGAGCCCAGCTGGGACCTCAGCTGACTTCCCCCTCCTCTCTGTGAGAGCCCAGGATGCTGGCAACTACACCTGTGTCTACTCTGAAAGAATGGCTCCATACCAGGTGTCAGAGCCCAGTGATGCCCTAGAGATCTGGGTGACAGGTAAGAATGTCTTCAAATTCTCCAGGGAAAAAATAGAGGGATGGAAGTTGAAATTGAAAGGAAAGGTAGCCCAGAAAATGTGGTCTCCTCTTAACAGCACAAAGGAGAGGTTGGGATAAGGACTGGATATCATCTAGAAGGTGAAAAACAAAGTTGGAACAATGGACCAGCTCAGGAACTGCACCAAAGGGACAAGAATGGAAGGAGAAACAACCGTATTTTCCTAGATAACCCCAAAGACCATCTGGAGTGTACTATCTACCCCTGTTAAGGGAACTAGACTAAGGGCAATGCATGGTCAGAATCAGTGGAATGGTTGGTCAGGAAATTCTTCAGAGAACTCTTTGATCTTGCCCCCCTTCTGCTCACCCTCACACAGCTGTGGAGGGGAATTGAGCATCTCGGGTCTTTCTTTGTGTTTCCAGATACACTCCCCAAGGCTTCTCTCTCAGCCTGGCCTGGTCTAGAGGTAGCCTCGGGGAGCAATGTGACCCTCCTTTGCCGGGGACCCTCATGGATTCCTCGGTTTGCTCTGTACAAGGAGGGGGTTGAGGGAATCCTGCACAGCATGGAAGCCCATGAAGATGGGGGCAGATTCATCTTCACCCATGTGACCCCCGAGCACTCTGGCAATTACTGCTGCAGCTATCAGCTGGGCACCAATGAAAGTCTCTGGAAGCAGCCGAGTGATGCCCTGGAGCTTCTAGTAAGAGAAGTAAGAGGTGAGAGGAACACAGCAGGAAGGTACTGGTAACCACTCCATTCCTCAGCCCCTACAAGGAACTGAAAGCCTGGCCTTGCTTCTGCCCAGAAACACAGTGTGAGAATCTATAGAGACTTTCACCCAGTCCTCACTTCCCGGCTAATGAGGACCCAGTGTGTGAGCTGGGACATAAAGCATTCCTCCTTACGTCTTACTTGACAAATACGTTGTTATTCGGGTTTCTGTCTACCTCACTCTTATTCCAAGAGATAAACCCTCCCTCAGTGTGATTTGTACAAACTGTTGGATGTTCGTGGTGATGGGAAGATGGGGATAAGAAAAGAAAATGCGGTGGCAATTATAGGGGAAGTGTGAGCATTGCTTAGCACAGTCATTTATGTTGACTCTTCTCTCTCCCCTCACCTAGTTTCAGAGCCAAGTAACAGCCTCATCATCATCCTCAGCTATGTTTGCTTTCTGTTCCTATTCCTTTGCCTTCTCTTGCTTGTACTACTGGGTAAGTTTGGGGGAAAGAGGATGAAACAGAGATGGGTAAGGCTTAAATTTTCTTCCTCTAAGATCTTCCTTGACCTTGCTTCTTTCTCTTTTCATGTGTATCTCACCAGGATCTTTGCAGGGATGCATCCGTACAAGGTAAGGAAACTCAGCTCCTCCTCCCATGGTGCCCTTTTTTTCTTTTCCCATGTAACCCAGACTCTCTTTAGCAGGAAGAGATTGGGAGGAGGGGAAAATGCTAATAGAAAATCTGAGAGTGAACTCCAGCCGCTTATCCCATGTCTTCCCTTTCTTCCTACTCTAGCTGTTTTTGTTGCTACTGTCTCCCTTCAAATACTTGCCAGCCCCATCATGCTGAGGCACCCAGAGAGGAAAGGCCATGTAAGTTATCTGTTGAAGGAGATGACAGAATCCTGGCCCCAGGGGGAGAGGGTGAAGAGGAATAATAGAAGGGAATCCGGGTCTTGGGAGCTTGGGAATGATGAAATCTATTCTTCACTTCAGATGAAGAAGAGACTGGAGAGACAACAAGGGGACCATGGGTGAGTTAACCCTATTCTGTCTTCTGTCTCCAGGAATGCCATTCAATGCCTCTAAAATGAGGATATCTTAAATTATTGTGAATATTTCTATAACACCTCAATGACAGTGCTTCAATGTCCTTTATCTCCTTCATAATTCTATGAAGTATATTTCATGTATCTAAAAGTATGAGAATGGGAAGGCATCTATTGCTTTTGGCAGATGAGTCTTCAAAGATTTCATGACACACAAATAGATTAAGAACATCTGCTCCTAATTTCTCCCTGTTCTCTCCCTCTTCTATTTCTCCTTCAGGTTCCCATGGCCGAAGATCCACAGGAAGTGACCTACACTCAGCTGAACATAAGAACCTTGAATAAGAGGAAAACTGATACCAAGAACATACCAAGAGAAACCACACTCAACGACAATATAAGCTGAATATTTGGGCACTTTTTGCAAAGGAAATTTTTCCCTTCTTCTCTTCTTCTATCTCTTTTCCTCTCCCTCACCCTTAATAAATTTGTTCCTTAATGCATCTTTCCCAGAAATTAACAATTCAAGAATCATGAAGACAAAACCAAAGATTATTCAGCTGTTTCTACATTAAGCGATTGGAGGACTTAGAATATGATGTTTGTCCGTTTCTTTTGTGTTTCCTGGGTAATTGAAGTTAAATGACTTGCCCAGAGTTACACAGCTAGGAAATGTTAAGTGTCTGAGGCCAGATTTGAACTCAGGGGTATATAGATATAGATATAGATATAGATATAGATATAGATATAGATATAGATATAGATATAGATATAGATGTAGATATAGATATAGATATAGATATAGATATAGATATAGATATAGATATAGATATAGATAGATATAGATAGATATATAGATATAGATATAGATATATAGATATAGATATATTGATATATATTGATATAGATTACATATATATAGATAGATAGATAGATAGATATAGATATACATGTATATGCTGAGAGTATTAGTTGAATGTGAAGAGATGATATCTAGAGAAAATAAAATTAAGGACTGAGAAAGGAATAAGCTGGGAGAAACAAAAACAGCAGAATGAAAGAAATTATCTTAAGTAAAAGTGACAGGAAAAAGCTTTTATAGTGGAGGAGAAAAGTGGGAAAGGAAGAAAGAGTGACTGGACCTTATTCTCATTAGAACTGGTTCAGAGAGGGAATAACACACACACTCAGTTGGGTATAGAAATCTACCATATCCACAGGAAATGGGAGAAGGGAATAAGAGAAGAAGGGAAAAAGATAGAAAGGATGGCAGATTGGGGAAAAGGTAGTCAGACACAAAACAATTTTAAGGCAGAATAGAGGAAAGGAGAGAAAGAATAGAATAAACAGGAGATACAGGTTAGAGAAAAATACTGTTTGCAAATATAATAGTAGAAAAATTTCAAAGCAATTTTCTCTGATAAAGTTTTTATATCTCAACCATATAGAGAACGGCATCAAATTTATAAAAATAAGAGCACAAGTTACATTCCTCAAATTCTCTGGTCACATTTATAGACTTGGAATATTCCTTTCTATCTTATCTTCAGTTTTAAAATTATCTTCTCCTCCTCTAAGATTCATAATATCCCAAGAATTTCTCAATCAAAATGATTATTTTTCTCTACTAATTATTAAATCCTTACCACTTTCCGCTTTTTCTCAATTACCCAAGTCAAACATTATTAAGGTAAAAAAATGAGAAGACATTCTTAGCTCACTCTTCTGCAAAGGGGAACTTCATGAGTTTGAAACAATAAAGGTATTTTCAAGCTTCTATGAGTGATTGACTAACTTTGATCATTTTCCCCTTCATTTGTTTCTTTTTTCCCTGTAAAATGTCATTCGTTTTATGAGAAAATGCTCTGTGAAGAAGTTCAAAAGGAATGACGGAAGAAATTCTGAAAAGACAAAACATCAAAAAAGATTAATAAAAAATGTATTTCAAAAATAAAGAAACCAGTGATGTCTCCCAGGCTATTAATAAAAGGCTAAATAGATCTCACTTCTTTTAGCCTGTCCTCAAAGGGAATGATCTTTCCTTTCCTAATATTTAATATCTCACTGAAATGTCCAGTGTGCTGGTTGCCTTGTCTATAACTACCATTAACAATCATTTAAACGAGAGTGGACTCTTAACCTGCAAATTCATCATGCATAAGTGCTTATACTGAAATCTATTTTTGACCTTGCCAGTAAAGAATAAGCTCCAAAAGGATTGATCTATTTCTTTTTGCTCTTTGAATTCCCAGCAATTAGCACAGGTCAGGCAACATGGCAGAAGCTTGATAAATGGTCATTGAGTTTGAGCTGGGGTCTTTCTAGGTAGCATGCCAACTGTCTCATGGGACTCTGTGCCAACAGATTATTGACTGATGATGGGCAAGACAGCCCAGAACAGTCAGTGACTGTTCTGATTGACCCTTGATATGTCCTAGTCAACCAGCTAACATAAGCGTATGCAGAAAGTCTGACCAAAGGGCAAGCAGAGCAGCCAACACCAGTGCTGGACAGTCCTCCATTGGAAGGCGGGACCATTTTGGCCTCCTCCAGGAGATGGAATTTCCGAGGCATTTATATACTTGCAGATTAAGGGCAACAAATCATCTGCATTTTGATTCATGATTTTAATTGATTAGAATCAGGAAAGGCTGAGTTCAAACCAGACTCAGAGAATCTGGGGAGGGAATTGAACTCTGTCTACATCAGTGATCTTATCTGTAAAATCTGGAAGGTGTGATAGCTACCTCACATGTTGTGGGGCTCAAATGAGAACACCTATGTAAAATATTTGCCAAGCTGAAAGTACTTTACAATGATTCCACTGTTGTTGTCACTGTGGGTGTGGTGGCTGCTGGTGATGATGTTCATACTAAGACAGCAAATGACACTTACCCAGAAGTTCTACCAGCCATGGAACATGTGCCCATGCATCTCCCAAGTGAAGGATAGGAAGTCAGTCTTCCAGAGCTGTGGACTTAAGTGTTTGTGCTCAATCTTGGTAATTAGACTTGGTGTGAAGGCCACAGATCACCTTCTTTTGTCTTTAACATTAAATATCCATCATATTCCACAATCCTTTCCAGGTTTCATCTACTTGTAGTCACTCTAATTCATTCAGAAATAAGCCTTGGAGGACCATAGTCCCTTTCATCTGTATGACAGCGGAAACTGTGGGGCCAGGGTTTAGGAGGCCTGAGGTAGAAGGGCTGCCCACCACATCCTGGACCAGTCTCCAGTCCTGCAGCCTCTGGTCCTCTCCACAGTAGAGATTAGGACAGAGCTGAAGGCCCACCATGGACTCCACACTCACTTTGCTGCTCTCCATAGGTGAGTCTCCAAGGTTAAGCCTGGCGAGGGAGGGATATTGTGCCAAGACCCTTGGCTGACTGAGTCAGAAGGACAGGGAGAAAACCTAAAGAGGAGTCAGAATCTTTGGAGGCAAAGAAGGACCCAGTCTCTGCTCACAGGGATCCCCCTTCATATTTTGATCAAAGCAGAATTAGAGAATCAGGGTCGTTGGCAAGGGCTGGGGAAGAAGTCAGCATGGGCTGGAGGGGAGCCATCTGTAACCTGGTCTTCTCTTACAGGGCTGTGTCTGCACTGGGAGGTCAGGGCACAGATGGGTGAGTCCTGCCCCAAAAGCGCAATGTTCGCCTTTCAGTCTTTGTCTCAGATCAACCCAGAACTCCACTCCTGGGTTAAGCAGGGAGGAAAACAGGCACCATGGCAAGGAATGGAAGGGGTGATGAAAGGAGGGACTTCAGGATGTGGAGGAGAAACACTGGCTCCAGAGGAATCCCTAAAAATCAAATTTGTTTCCTCTTCAGAAATCCTCCCAAGACCCACCCTCTGGGCTGTTCCCAGTCCTATTGTCCCCAAGGGAGCAGATGTGACCCTCAGGTGCCAGGGACGACTGGGGAGTGACAAATTCCAGCTCTGGAAGGATGGAGAGCTCAGAGAGGAGAGAAATGATTCATGGTCACAGGCGGACTTTGTGCTCAGGAGTGTGAATGACTGGACAGATGCCAGGAGCTACAGGTGCCGCTCTGGGCAGGGGCCCTTGTGGTCAGAGCTCAGTGACCCCCTGGCCCTGATGGTGATGACAGGTGAGGGGTGCTGCTATCAAACCTTCCTTTGGGGAAACCCAAATCCGGGGAGAGGAGCCCCTGATCCATCTCTAGAGAGTTGATGAGTAAAAGGGAAAACTGTCAGTCTTTATTAACTGTCTCCCCTCACCAACCACCTCCCTAGGCTCTGAGAACACCTGCCTCACCCACTCTGAGGTTAAGATTATAAAGTTTAGAAATATTTCCCCTCAATAATTCTGCCAGGAGGAGAGCTCACATAATGATTTTTCTTTTAGAGATGGGGAAACTGAGGCTTGGAGAGAAAATAAGGGGACTCGAGCAGGTCAGCGGGATTTTACGTGCCAGGGACAGGATGAGGAGCCATGTCTCCTAGCAGCAAATCCAGGGATCTCCCCTCATCTGCTCAGGGTCCCTTGGTGACTCAGCCATTCAAGCCAGGATGCTCCTCCCTGAGGCATACACAGCCGCCTTTGGGAGCAGCGGCACCCAGCTTTTACAGTGGAAACTTTACCTAGATGAACTTTTCCTTTCTTCTTTGGGTTCACACTGCCAATATCCCACCAGCCCCGTTCTGTCTCCCAGTGTTCCCTTCTGTCCTCCTTATATTCCCTTCATCCTGGGCAGATGCTTCCCCCAACACCCATCATGTCCCATCTCTCTGTCTTTGCTCATCTTGTTTCCCCTGCCTGTAAAGCCCTTCTGTCCTGGTCCTTCCCAGCATGCCGTCTTTACTTCTCCCTTGGGTCCACTCTAGCACTGGGCTCTTCTCAGCACCCCAAGCTACTGTCCATTTGGCTTGTGATAGAAGATAGCCTGGTAAAGGGAGGAGGAGCCTCAGATTTGGTGACTGTGATATAACTTCACACACCTGTCCCCCTAGATGCTGGTGGGGTGACTATGTGAAAGTCCTGGCCTTCTGGAACTCAGTTCCTCCCTTCATGACATGAAGCTCATGTTCTAATGGTCTGGATGGTCTAATGGGGATGCTAGAGCTCAAACCCTGTGATCCCTGGGACTGCTACTGTCTTCAGGTAGCAAGGACCCCTTCCCTAAATCTTTGGGGCTCCTTCACTGAACAGGAAGTTACTGATAGATGATGGAGTGCAGGAAAAGCAGAGCTCAGAAGGAGCCCCCATTCTCCTCTAGCAGCTCCTGCTCTGGTTTCACTGCAGTAAGCACAATGGACAAGGACCTGCTATAGTGTGGGGAAATTGAGGCCGGGGAATCTCAAGATCTATCTATCCCTCAGTTATGGAATTATTTGGAAGAGAAGACAGAGATTTTCAAACCTTAAAATGTAAGAGAAAGGTCTGAATGGGCCTTATTCCTTGTCCTCCATTGTTCTGTAGATTCACAGCCTTTTTTGGGCCTAGAACATCTTTCTCAAGGTGACCAAGCAGCCCTCGTACCGACTACCCCAGGCCTACAGGACTGTGCAAATGGGCCTGATCAGGCATGCTTAGTCCACCCTTTTTCTCTGCTTGGATGTTTTCATGGAATGATTGAATGGGATGGCAGAGATCAGGTCTCTAACTTTCTTCCTTCCTCCTTTCTCAGGAATGCTTCCCAAACCCAACATTGGAGCCTCCCCTGGATCTTTGATATTGCCAGGAAAAACAGTGACCATCTGGTGCCAAATGTTTGCACAGTCCCCCACTCAGGACTACAATTTTGCCCTGCTGAATGCAAAGAGCCTGGAGCCCTTACTGCTACAGATCCCTGCAGGGCCCAGAGCTGACTTTTCACTTCCATTTGTGGGGACGGAGGACACTGGCAGCTATAGCTGTATTTACTACAAGAAGACACCCCCACAAAGAGCATCCTTTCTTAGCCAAGCCGTGGAGCTGACTGTGCTTGGTGACTAGTCATGGGAATCCCTAAGTACCCATTCTATGTCCCCACATAGAGGCCCCAAAGCTCTGGGGACAGCATAGGATCCAGGGAATTCTGAAAGGATGGTGGGAATAGGGCTGGAAGAAAGCTCTGGGCCATCTTGCTTTAGGCCCCAGTGTTAGGTTCTTACTAAGTTCTAATGAGATAATGAGATATTAGTTTCTTAGTAAGTGCTAAATCGGTACTTAACAATTCTCTATTTCTGGTCTTTACTAGGAATTCAACCCCTTTGAATTCCTGGGGAGGAGCTTGTATGCTTAGGAGGAGCAAGTTCATTGGTTGAAGTAATTTTTCCCAGAAGCCCTTGCGTTATCCCACACCCATTCTCTGGGAGGATAAAAGAGGGCGGCACTCCTGAGATAGTCTCTACTCTAGGCCAGACTTGAGGCTGCTCTCTTCAGGAAGGGAAGTCACTACTCTGGACCAGAGAACAATAGGCAGTTTCTGGAGACAGCAGCATGTTACATTATTGGCGCCCCACATTGGGCGCCAATATGTAAAGTTCTGTTGTCTCCAGAAGCTGCAGATCGCTCTCTGGGAGGAGATCTGCTGTGTCAACTCAAATCTTTTGGACAGATTCTTCTTCCTGTAGAGAGCCGTTGTCTCCAGACAGTTGCCGTTAACTGTCGTCCAGAGAAGTGACTTCCCTTCCTGCAGAGAGCTGCCTCAAGTCTGGTCTAGAGCAGAGACTATCTCTGGAGTGCCGCTCTCTTTTATCCTCCCAGAGAATGGGCATGGGATAACTCAAGGGCTTCTGGGAAAAATTACTTCAACCAATGAACTTGCTCCTCCTAAGCCTGTAAGCTCCTCCTGAGGAATTCAAAGGGGTTGAACTCCTAGTAAAGACCAGAACTAGAGAATTGTTAAGTAACGATTTAGCACTTACTAAGAACCTAATATCTCATTAGCACTTAGTAAGACCCTAACACCCCAGGATAATGGGGGTGTTCTCCAGTCAGACAGGACCTAAGGGAGAGAGTGAGACCAGAAACAAGATTTCTGCTCCCCCTTTCAGGGGGTTAGCAGAGGGGATCTTGAAATGACATCTGACATTGACCTCGGGCACCACTTTCTCCTCAGGACAACTACCCAGACCCACCCTGTGGGCCCAGCCAGGCCTTGTGGTGGCCCCAAGGACCAACATCACTCTCTGGTGCTCAAGGCCCAGGCTGGCTTCTCCTGAGGAGGTGAAATACACTCTGTGGAAGACTGGGACCAGGCAACCTTTGCAGAAGCGGAACTCAGCACAGCTCTGGACTGACTTCTCCCTTCCTTCTGTCAGACCTGAGGACACTGGGAGCTACAGATGTACTTACAGGGACAGGAGAGTCTCTGGTGAAGAATCAGTGCCCAGTGAGACCCTGGAGCTGGTGGTGACAGGTGAGGGGTTTGGGGACCCCAGAATAATGCTGAGTGTGACCCCTCTGCCCTCTGCACAAATAGGGGCCCCCAGAGCCCAGGGCAGGGGGCCTACACGGCCTGATCTGTTCTGGGGCTAGTCCTGAGTCAGGGACCTTGAAAGGCATGAGATATTTCTGTTTTGATCTGGGATCTTGTAAAAGCTCATGATGCATCCTGAGTTAGGCATTAGAAGAAGCACAAAGACCCAGAGCTTAGAGGGACCAAACCCTCCCTTTACCAATGATCACATAATGCCCTGACAGAGAAAAGGACTTGTCCAGGGTCACCGAAAAGTGAGGAACAGAGCTTGGATACAAGCCTTCTCTCTCTTGCACCCTGACTCATCCCTGAGCCTGACTGTGTTGCCCCTGAGGAAAAAAAGGAGACCACAATCTCCCTGCCTGTCCGTCATCAGAGGCATGAGATCATAGACTAGACGAGGTCCCTGCAGTGTGACAGTGTCCTTAGATTGCTAGCTAGCTGTGAATAGAAAGATAGTGGGCATCTTTTATTCATACCCCCTCCTTTACAGAGAGCAATAATCTCCCCTTTACAAAGATAACAGAGTCTCAGGCCCAGTGAATGAGCCATGGTCACACAGGAACTGAGAGTTCAGAACATGGACTTGACCCAGGCGTCCTGACACCCTATCCCCATTCTTCCCCTCTCAGGATCTCTGCCCAAGCCTTCTCTCTCAGCCCACCCAGGCCTGGTGGTGGAGCCTGGGAAGCACGTGACTCTCCAGTGCAGGCAGCCCCCTCAGTCAGCACTCTGGAGAGCGACATTCACTCTGCTGAAGGTGGGCAGCCCTCAGCCCTTGCAGAGCCAGAGCCCAGCTGGCACCTCAGCTGTCTTCCCTCTCCTCTCTGTGAGGGCCCAGGATGCTGGCAACTACACCTGTGTCTACTCTGAAAGAATGGCTCCATACCAGGTGTCAGAGCCCAGTGATGCCCTAGAGATCTGGGTGACAGGTAAGAATGTCTTCAAGTTCTCCAGGGAAAAAATAGAGGGATGGAAGTTAAGATTGAAAGGAAAGGTAGCCCAGAAAATGTGGTCTCCTCTTAACAGCACAAAGGAGAGGTTGGGATAAGGACTGGATATCAATTAGAAGGTAGAAAACAAAGTTGGAACAATGGACCAGCTCAGGAACTGCACCAAAGGGACAAGAATGGAAGGAGAAACAACCGTATTTTCCTAGATAACCCCAAAGACCATCTGGAGTGTACTATCTACCCCTGTTCAGGGAAACAAACTCAGAGCAATGAATGGTCACAATCAGTGGAATGGTTGGTCAGGAAATTCTTCAGGGAACTCTTTGATCTTGCCCCCCTTCTGCTCACCCTCACACAGCTGTGGAGGGGATCTTGAGCATCTCAGGTCTTTCTTTGTGTTTCCAGATACACTCCCCAAGCCTTCTCTCTCAGCCTGGCCTGGTCTAGAGGTAGCCTCGGGGAGCAATGTGACCCTCCTTTGCCGGGGACCCTCATGGATTCCTCGGTTTGCTCTGTACAAGGAGGGGGTTGAGGGAATCCTGCACAGCATGGAAGCCCATGAAGATGGGGGCAGATTCATCTTCACCCATGTGACCCCCGAGCACTCTGGCAATTACTGCTGCAGCTATCAGCTGGGCACCAATGAAAGTCTCTGGAAGCAGCCGAGTGATGCCCTGGAGCTTCTAGTAAGAGAAGTAAGAGAAGTAAGAGGTGAGAGGAACACAGCAGGAAGGTACTGGTAACCACTCCATTCCTCAGCCCCTACAAGGAACTGAAAGCCTGGCCTTGCTTCTGCCCAGAAACACAGTGTGAGAATCTATAGAGACTTTCACCCAGTCCTCACCTCCTGGCTAATGAGGACCCAGTGTGTGAGCTGGGACATAAAGCATTCCTCCTGACGTCTTACTTGACAAATACGTCGTTATTCGGCTTTCTGTCTACCTCACTCTTATTCCAAGAGATAAACCCTCCCTCAGTGTGATTTGTACAAACTGTTGGATGTTCGTGGTGATGGGAAGATGGGGATAAGAAAAGAAAATGCGCTGGCAATTATAGGGGAAGTGTGAGCATTGCTTAGCACAGTCATTTATGTTGACTCTTCTCTCTCCCCTCACCTAGTTTCAGAGCCAAGTAACAGCCTCATCATCATCCTCAGCTATGTTTGCTTTCTGTTCCTATTCCTTTGCCTTCTCTTGCTTGTACTACTGGGTAAGTTTGGGGGAAAGAGGATGAAACAGAGATGGGTAAGGCTTAAATTTTCTTTCTCTAAGATCTTCCTTGACTTTGCTTCTTTCTCGTCCCATGTGTATCTCACCAGGATCTTTGCAGGGATGCATCCGTACAAGGTAAGGAAACTCAGCTCCTCCTCCCATGGTGCCCTTTTTTCTTTTCCCATGTAACCCAGACTCTCTGAAGCAGGCAGAGATTCTGGTGAGAGGAAAATGCTAATAGAAAATCTGAGAGTGAGCTCCAGCCGCTTATCCCATGTCTTCCCTTTCTTCCTACTCTAGCTGTTTTTGTTGCTACTGTCTCCCTTCAAATACTTGCCAGCCCCATCATGCTGAGGCACCCAGAGAGGAAAGGCCATGTAAGTTATCTGTTGAAGGAGATGACAGAATCCTGGCCCCAGGGGGAGAGGGTGAAGAGGAATAATAGAAGGGAATCCTGGTCTTGGGAGCTTGGGAATGATGAAATCTATTCTTCACTTCAGATGAAGAAGAGACTGGAGAGACAACAAGAGGACCATGGGTGAGTTAACCCCATTCTGTCTTCTGTCTCCAGGAATGCCATTCAATGCCTCTAAAATGAGGATATCTTAAATTATTGTGAATATTTCTATAACATTTCAATGACAATATTTCAATACCCTTTATCTCCTTCATAATTCTATGAAGTATATTTCATGTATCTAAAAGTATGAGAATGGGAAAGCATCTATTGCTTTTGGCAGATGAGTCTTCAAAGATTTCATGACACACAAATAGATTAAGAACATCTGCTCCCAATTCCTCCCTGTTCTCTCCCTCTTCTATTTCTCCTTCAGGTTTCCATGGCCGAAGATCCACAGGAAGTGACCTACACTCAGCTGAATATAAGAACCTTGAATAAGAGGAAAACTGATACCAAGAAGACACCAACAGAAGCCACACTCTAAGCCGATATAAACTGAAAGTTTGGGCCCTTTTTGCAAAGGAATTCTCTCCTTTCTTCTCGTCTTTCCTTCACCCTTAATAAATTTGTTCCTTAATGCATCTTTCCCAGAAATTAACAATTCAAGAATCATGAAGACAAAATCAAAGAAGATTCAGCTGTTTCTACATTAAGCGATTGGAGGACTTAGAATAAGATTTTTTTTATCTCTTTGTTTTGTTTTTCCTGCGGTAATTGGAGTTAAGTGACTTGCCCAGAGTCACATAGTTGGAAGTGTTTAAGTGTCTGAGTTCAGATTTGAACTCAGTTACTCCTGACTTCGAGTCAGGTACTCTATCCCCTGTACCACCTAGCTGCCCCAGAATAAGAAATTTTGAATAGCAATGGAGATAGGATTAGAACCAAGGATCACCAAACCCACAAAAACGATTACAATCCCTGAGTAGCACAAGAATAATCTGAGAAATAGAGGATTTCCAAATATTCTTGAGGAAAAGAAAAGAGCTAATTAGAAACTTTGGCTTTCAGATACATTATAAGAAATGTAAAAAAAAAAAAGTCACCAGGAAAAACAAATCAAGAGGGACTTCACAAGGTTAAACTGTTTACGTTCCTGTACCCTATAGTTTTATAGGTAGATGTTTTTTGAAGAAGAACTATTAAAAGTATAATGGAAGAAATTAAGAGAATGCAAAATTTCAAAAAGATTAATAAAATCTATTTAAAAAATAAAGGTCCCAGTGATTTCTCCCAGTATTTTACTAATTAGGGCTAAATACATCACAGTTCTTTTATCAGTCCTCACAGGGAATGATCTTTCACTTTCTAATAGAGAACATGTCATTAAAATTTACTGGACAAGAGTTTCCTCTTCTATAACATGAGAGAATTGGAATAGATCACCCTGTGCTTCTTTTTGGCAGATCTCTGTTCAGTGATCAAATGATCTGAATAGATCACACTGCTCAAGAGTTTCCCATATTTTTCCACATTCTTCCAATAGTTCCCACTCCCCACTACCCAAGGTACTTTGGGTGTGGCCAGATATAAGCAGCAACAGCAGCACGATCGAAAACCTAAGTCTGCAACATGTCTTCTTCAAATAAAGATCACAATCTCAGCAATGTTTGGTACTATTGTCTCACCACATTGTTTTCACCTCAAGCTTCCCATTCACTAAAACCACCAGGGGGTTCGAGGAAAAATTGACTCTGGAATTTTCACTATACTGTGATATGTGTGTATGCCTACACATAGATCTGTATCTATATAGGGATATATCTTTGGGCCATCTATCATATCCATAATGCCCTCCCCCTCCCAAACTTTGCTTCACAGGGACCCTCCATTCATTGAAGAATCTGCTTATATGCTATCATGAAAATAAAATCCTTCCCAACAATGTATGCACTAGTAACTTATTTCTCAAATACATATTTCCCCACAGATATAGATTTCCTTTACATTGACCCTACATGTATTTATTCTGCATAAACATAGCCCGTGTACATGCTATCTAACCTGGGAGAGTGAAAGCTCTGGGAAAATCTTTTTTTTTTTTTCTGGAAAAGATAATGACAAATTTTGGAGGGCATGTGGGAAAATTGGGACAATAATTCATTGTTGGTGGAATTGTGAATGTATCCAACCGTTCTGGAGAGCAATTTGGAACTATACCCCAAAAATTATCAAACTGTGCTTACCCTCTGATCCAGCAGTGTTTCTACTGGGCTTATATCCCAAAGAGATCTTAAAGAAGGAAAAGGGATCCACATGAACAACAGTGTTTGTGGCAACACTTTTTGTAGTGGAAAGAAAGTGGAAACTGATGTCCATGAAATGGAGAATGGATGAATAAGTTATGGCACATGAATACTATGGAATGCTATTGTTCTATAAGAAATGACCAGCAGGATGATTTCGGGAAGGCCTGGAGAGACTTACAGGAACTGATGCTGAGTGAAGTGAGCAGAGCCAGGAGATGAGTATATACTTCAACAACAATATTATATGATGATCAATTCTAACTGATATGGCTCTCTTTAACCTTGAGATAATTCAAACCAGTTCCACCTGTATGGTGATAAAGAGAACCATCTACACCCAAAGAGAGAATCACGGGAACAAACCCAGCATTCTCACTCTCTCTTTTGTTATTCACTTGCATTTTGTTTTCTTTCTCAGTTTTTCTTTTTCTTCCTTCTTAATCTGATTTTTCTTGTGCAGCAAGATAACGGTATAAATATGTATACGTATATTGAATCTAACATGTATGTCGATGTATTTAACATGGATTGGACTACCTGTCAGCTAAGGTAGGGGTGGGGGTAAGGAGGGGAAAATTTGGAATATAAGGTTTTCCAAGGGTCAATGTTGGAAAAATTATCCATGCATATGCTTTCTAAATAAAAAGGTTTAATTTTAAAAAATGAATCTTAAGTCAATCTTACTTTTCACCAAAGTAAAGGCTTAATAATTTACTACCCAGGGTCTCCACTCAGAATTTTGATTCCAATCTTACCCAGGAAAAAGTTATCTTTCTGATAATCAGACTGTCTCCTATTATTTCCATCTGTTTCAAATTTAGTCCCTCCTGTGACCAGCCCACTCTCCCCAATTTTCCTTTCTGCCCTCTGGAATCCCACTTCTATTTTTAACAAGTTTCCATTCAAGGCAGCTCTACCTTCCACCCTAAAATTATTTTGCATAAATATCTTGTACTGATAAGTATCCTTCAATATATTTTTGTCCTTATCAGTAGAGTATAAGCTCCATGAGGACAATTCTATCTCTTTCTTGTCTTTGCATTCTCAGCAACTAGCTCAGGGAAGATCACATAATAGGAGATTAATTAATGGTCATTAAGTTTGAGCAGAGTCTTGTCTAGGCAGAACTGTAGGCAGAAAAGTATTGAATCATGATATAAAGGAAGCGCAGAACAACCATTTGTTGTCCTGAAGGACTCTCATTTCCTCTTTCTCCAGAGAAAACTTTCAGAATAGATACAGTGCCTGATGAATATGTCAACAGAGCAGCCAACGCCTGCTTACTCTGGCTGGCTATTCCAGGACTAAAAGCTGCTGCCATTGTTACATTGTGGTGTCACAAGGGATGCGGTAACTAAGGCCCTTAAATACCTAGAAATGAGATACAACAAATTAGGACACGATTTGGTGACAGATTCATGACTTCATGAAGTCAGAACAATATGACATCAAATTTGTCCTTGGACATTTATTAGTCTGTGAATCCAGGCAACTAACAAACTCTGGGGATAAGAGAGAAGCCATCTTCCATGTTGTGAGGATTAAATGAGAAAAAATGTTTGTACAATCTATACAAAATGGGAAAGTGCTAAAGAAATGATAGCCAGTGCTATTATCATTGCTGGTGTTGTTGTTTAGGATATTCAGCCCAAGAGAACAGAAGATGATCCTGTAAGGTTCTTTTTGCAGAAATGCTTTTCTGAAATGTATTTTTTTCCTCATCAGTAAAGTATAAACTCCATAAGAAATGTTCTTTTTTTCTCTTTGTATTCCTGGCAGGGCAGGCCACAAAGTGGAGACTAATAACTGGTCATTAAGTTTGAGCTGGGTCGGGGGGCAGCTAGGTGGCGCAGTGAATAGAATTCACTTGAATTCATCAGGACCCGAGTTCAAATCTGGTCTCAGACACTTAACATTTCCTTCCTGTGTGACCCTGGGCAAGTCACTTAACCCCAGCCTCAAAGAAAATAATAATAATAATAATAATAATAATAATAATAATAATAATAATAATAATAATTTTGAGCTGGGTCTTGTCTAGATAGGATGCTGTCTCCTAGAACTCTGAGTCAGAAAAGCATTGAATAATGATGTGTTACTCAGGCCAGAAGAGTCAGTGGTGTCCTGACTGACTCCTGAGATGTCCTGGTCAAGGCTCTATTATCAGGGTAGGTGCAATGGCTGACCATAGAGCAATCGGTGCAGCCAACACCAAGGCTGGCCAATCCTTGGCTGAAAAGTGTGCCCACTATGGTATCCTACAGGAGATGCAGTCACTGAGCCATTTATATGCCTGGAGATAAAGGGAAACAGATTCCTACATTATTTGCCTGATTTATGATTTTAACTGACTGGAAATCAGGAAAGGCTGTGGTCAAAACTTAACTTAGATCGTTACAAGCTATGTGAGCCAAGGCCAAAACATTAGCTTTGCCTCAGTTTGATCATCTGTAAAATGGGGACAATGGAGAGTCTACTTTTCAGGCTGCTGTAAAGATCAAATGAGAATATATGTGAAAAATATCTGCCAAGATGAAAGCACTATAGAAATGATATCCATCAATATTGTTTTTGTTCTTGTGCTTATGATGTGGATAATGATGTTCACACCAAGACAGCAGGAAATGACACTGAGACAGAAGTCGTACCATGCACGGAACATGTGCTCACCCTCCCTGTGAGCCAAGGGTCTGAGGTCAGGATCTGAGGCTGTGGTGTTAAGCCTTCGTGCCCAATCTTGGTGATTTCAGGGAAAGGCTACGTAAGGGGAATGCTGGTACTTTCTTGGAACAGCGAGGCATTTGTGGAGGCCCCAGACCCCTTTCAGTTGTCTTTGACACTAAAGAGGCATCAGTTTCTCCAGTCCTTGCCAGGCTCCATTTACCATGAGCCATGCTGATTTCCTCAGAACTCAGCCTTGAAGGACCATCCCTTTCATCAGTATAAGAGTGGAAACTGTGGGGCCTGGGTTAAGGAGGCGTGAGGCAGCAGGGCTGGCTACCACATCCTGGGCCAGCCTCCTTTTGACCTGCCTTTTTCCGCTCTGCACAGTTGAGGCTGGCTGACCCAGGACAGAACGCAAGATCCACCATGGACTCCACAGTAACTTTCCTGATCTCCATGGGTAAGTCTCCAGAGTCACACCAGGGTAGGGAAGGACATTGTGACAAGATTCTGAGCTGGCTCACCTGACCGATGGGGAAGAAACTTAAGGAGGACACAGAAGTACTGGGGGTGAAACAGGACCCCAATGTCTGCTCAAATGGTTCTTCCTTCATATTCTGACCTGAGCTTCTCTTACAGGACTGTGCCTGCACTGGGAGTCTACGGCAGAGATGGGTGAGTGCTGCCCCCTCCAACATCCCATTGTTCTTTTTGTACTCCTGGTCCCAAAACAATTCAGAAATCCACTCCGGGATAGGAACTTCAGAGTCCACAGGTGAAAGATTCACAGGGTGAGAGAAATCCTGAAAAATCTTGAATCTTTTTTCCTTGTCAGATGCCCTTTTCAGGCCGGCCCTTTGGGCTGACCCAAGTCCCGTGGTCCGCAAGGGAGCAGATGTGACCCTCAGGTGCCAGGGCCGACTGGGGAGTGACAGATTCCAGCTCTGGAAGGATGGAGAGCTCAGAGAGGAGAGAAATGACTCGTGGTCACGGGCGGACTTTGTGCTCAGGAAAGTAGATGACTTGAGAGATGCCAGAAGCTACAAATGCCGCTCTGGGCAGGGGCCCTTGTGGTCAGAGCTCAGTGACCCCCTGACCCTTGTAGTGACAGGTGAGGAGTGCTGGTATTAAGCCATCCCAGATGGCAAGGAACCAATCCTGGAATGGGAATCCCAGATTCCTCCCTAGAAAGTCAACTTAAATAAATGGGGCAAACCCTCAGGCTGTACTATCTTCCTCTCCTTTCTCCTTTGCTAAAGCTTCTCACAACTCACAGTGCTCTGGGAACCTGTCGCCCTTAAGCTCACATTTTGAGTTTTGAAATCTTCCTCAATAGCCCTAAGAGGAGGAGTACATGTGTACGTGATTCTCTTTTAGAAATGGGGAAAGTGAGACTTGGAGAGGAGGTAAGCTGACTTAAGTAGGTGAGCAGGTTCTTTAGTGTCAGGGGATTAGAAGCCATGTCTCCCGGCTCCAATCCCAGGGATCTTCCCCGACCTGCTCACAGTCCCTTGGTGATGCAGTCAGGAGAGCCAGACTACTCCTTTCTCAGATGATACCCAGCAGCCTTTGGGAGAAGAGGGACACAGCTTTCCCGGAGCAAATGGAATGTAGATGAACTTTTTCTTTCTTCTCCTAGGTCCAACCCAGCAACACCCTACATGTTCAGTTTTATCTCCCACCGCTCCCTTCTGTCCTCACTACCTTCCCATTACCCTGAACAGATGTTTCCCTCTGATGCCTTTCCCACCTTCACACTCGTTTTCCTGCACATGGTTCAAGTCCAGCTCAGACCCTGACTTTCCTGTTCGCCCTGATGGCAACAAATGGCACTGTCCTGCTCTTTGGCCCTCCCAGCATGCTAGCTTCACCTCTCTTTTGTGCCCACTCTTAAGATTGGGCCCCTTCCCAGCATTTCATGTTGCCATCCACCTGGCGAGTGTTTGAAGGGAGCCTGCTGAAGAGGGAAAGAGCCTAAGAGTGGGAGCCAGAGAGGGGGGCTCAGAGACCTGCATCCCCAGCTTCTGGCTGGGTAACAGTGGGCTAGTCGCTGAAGATCTCAGCTCCCCCTTATGGCATGAAGAGGAAAGATTATATAATGGGGTCACTTGAACTCAAAACCTTGTGACCTCTGGGACTAGGAGGCCTCTGATGAGAGCAGGGATGGTGATTTTTCTACACCTTTGGGCTCCCCCAGTCACCGAGCAGGAAATGGCTGGTAGATGACGAGGGAGGGCAGGATCCTTACACATCAGTCCAGAGGGATCCCCCGTTCTCCCATACCAGCATCTTCCCCACCACTGGCCGCACAAAGCTCTGCCACATCCTCTCTAGCTTCAGGGAGGGCTGGGCAAGGATAAGCAGGGCAAAGAGCAGTCATTGTGCAACAGTGTTGCAAAATGGCAGAGCCCTTCTTGAGAAGTTGAATTTCTCTCTAAGCACCTTCCACCCCACATGGTCCTGGGATTGTTAGAAACCAAGAGCTTTCCAAACCCCGAAGCTGAGGAAAAGGTCTGAATTTGCCAGTGATGTTGCATTAGCATCCCTCGTTAATGGAGCAAGCCCAGGCTCTTGTGCCAGAGCTTGATTCTTTGAAGGAGGTGAGAAGGGGGCAGCTGGGGCAGGGTGACTCCTCTGTCCAGGACTCTGCCCTTCCCCTGGCTCTGCACTTTCACAGCCTTCCTGGGCTCAGAAATTTTTTCTGATGATCCTGAGAGTCATGTTACTAACCAGTGAAATGGGTGACAGTGTAGCATTCTTGGTTGGTTTTCTGGGGGTTTTGCAACCAGCCTTCTCTTCAGTAATCACCTCGAGAAGAGTCAGGTGTTAAAGTCCAAATCCTTTATTATCTCCTTCACAATTTAGTTTCCTTGCCTGGGGCCCGGGCCAGCTTTCTGGAGAGCCTTTCAGACCGGCCTTGGTCTCCGTGGGGGAAGTGCAGGAGGCCAGCCTCCACGGTGCTGTGAGATGAAGGAATGAACCTGGCTCTGAGTCCCAGGGCTTGGGCTCCATTTCCAGCCACCACAAAAGATGGTCCCGCCCTGGCTGAGTTTGTCCCAGCTCATATCCTCTATCACAGCTAAATCCATTCATCCTACTGAGTGTGAGCCAATCATTATACCATTAGGGAGCCATTATTTGTGGTAAAATTAAATCAATTAGAGAACTATTAAGCACCATGCTAAACTAGATAACCATTGTCTCATCAATTCCACTGTTAGTACTTGGTAAGAATCCTTGTTTTAAGTACAGGGTTCTGGCCCATTGCAGACAGGACTGGAAACAGAGGTTTGGTCAGGGACCTTCAGCCCTCCCTATCCCTGCTAAGCTATTTCAGGCAGTGCTGGGAAGGGCTGGTGGTAAGAGATCAGGCTCTCATTTCCTTCATCCTTTCACAGTAGACCTCCCCAGACCCAACATTTCACCTTCACATGGCTTCCCAGTATCTTCAGCAACAACAGTGACCATCTCCTGCCAAATGCCATCACCATCATCCTCTCACGACTACATGTTTGCCCTCCTGGAGGCAAAGAGCCTGGAGCCCTTGCAGCTGCAAAGTCCTGCACAGAGCCAAGCTGTTTTCTCACTTCCATCGGTGAAGGCTGAGGACACTGGGAGCTACAGATGTATTTACTACAGGAAGACACCCCCCTACAGGGGGTCATATCCCAGCCATGCCCTGGAGCTGACTGTGTCTGGTGACTAGAGATGGACACACCCTAAGCGTCCAATTCCAGCCCCAACATAGGGGGGCCCATAGAGCTATGGGGACAGAATAAAATCCACAGATTATTGAGGGATGGTTTGGGGGAGGGAGACTTTGGTGCTCTAGCCTGTTCTATATGGATTCAGCTTTGAGCCTCAAGATAATGTGGACGTTCCCAGCCAAAAAAGTGGGAACAGGGGCAAAATTTCTGCTATCCCTGGCATTGGGTGGTAAAAAGAGGGTGCCTAGAGATGACATGGGATCTTGACAACTGTCACCCCTTTCTCCTCAGGACCATTCCCCAAGCCTACTCTGTGGGCCAAAGCTGACCTTGTGATGGCCCCGGGCACCAGCAGCACTCTGTGGTGCTCAAGACCCAGGCTGTCTTCTCTTAAGGAAGTGATTTTCACTCTATGGAAAGCTGGGACCCGAGAGCCCTTACAGCAGAAGCCCTCAGCAGATCTCTGGACTGACTTCTCCCTCCTCTCGGTAACACCCAGGGACACTGGGAGCTACAGCTGTACTTACAAGGACAGGACCACCTCTGGTAAAGAATCAGTGTCCAGTGATGCCCTGGAGCTGGTGGTGCCAGGTGAGCAAGTTGGGTACCCAAAAGAGTGGTAAGAACCACCCCTCTCCTCTCTGCCCACATGGGGACAAGGGCATGGTGTCTACACAGCCAGCTCTTGGGATCTTGAATCTTGGGTAAAATCTTATTCGTTCCTGAGTTGGGAGACAGGAGAAGAAGCACAGAGACTAAGACCTGAAAGGGACTTTGGAGGTTCTTGAGGCTAAACCCTCCTAATACCAAGGAACAAACAAGACCCTGAGAGAAAAGGACTTGTCCAGGGTCGCCTAACAAGTGAGGGGCAAAACTTAGACACAAGTCTAAGCTTTTTCACTCCTGGACTCTAATCTGAGACCAAGATCTTTGTTTCAGACTAGAAGGGAAAGGAGTAAGAGGACATGAGCTTCATTCCCGGGGATTCATCAGATGTATGAGATCAAAGACTGGGTGAAATCCCTCCAGTTGGGCAGTGTCCTTACACCCCTGGCTAGCACCAGCCAGATATCTAGTCAAACATCTCATGTACAAAAGACTTAAAGGAAGCTCATGGATCAAGGATGGAAGCTGGGTTTGGAATTTGGAAGATTCATCTTCCTGAATTCAAGTCTGGCTTCCATACCATTACTACATTCGTGATCCCGAACATTTCAGTTAATTCTGTTGATCTCATCTCCTTTATCTGTAAAATGAGCTAGACAAGAAAATGACAAAGTATCTCAATATCTTTGTCAAGAAAACTCTAAATGGGGTCCTTACCATTGGACATGATTAAAAACCACCTGGACAACCAAAGTGGACTGACACAGACCCAATGAGTGAGCCCCAGTCACACAGCAAATGGAGGCAGGGCAGGGACTTGACCTAGGTGTCCTGACCTCCAGCCTCCTCTCATCCCCATTATTCCCTCACAGGATCTCTGCCCAAGCCTTCCCTCTCAGCCCTCCCAGGCCTGGTGGTGGAGCCTGGGAAGCATGTGACTCTCCAGTGCAGGCAGCCCCCTCGGTCAGCACTCTGGAGAGCCACATTCACTCTGCTGAAGGTGGGCAGCCCTCAGCCCCTGCAGAGCCAGAGCCCAGCTGGGACCTCAGCTTACTTCCCCCTCCTCTCTGTGAGGGCCCAGGATGCTGGCAACTACACTTGTGTCTACTATAGGAAGATGGCTCCATACCAGGTGTCTGAGTGCAGTGAGGTCCTGGAGTTCCGGGTGACAGGTGAGAGTGTATTCATGTTCTCAAGGCATAAAACAGAGGGATGGGAGGTATGATTGAAAGGCAATCCAGAAAATCTGTGAGGACATCGTTTTGGGCTCATTTTATTATCATGAAGTAGAGGTTGGGCCAAAACAGACTGGGTATCAGAATACAGAGTCCAGGAAAAAAGGTCCTGCTCAGTCACTGCACCACTCTCAGGGGACAAGAATAGAAGGAGAAACAACCTGCTTGTTGTTAGCTAGATAACCCCAAAGAACACCTAAGGTTTACCATCTCTCCCCATTAAGAGAAATATACTTAGAGCAAGGAATGGTCAGAGTTAATGGAAGCTGGAGTTGATGGTCAGGGAATTCTTCAGACCTCTACAGTCTTGCTCCCCATCCACACTCCCTCATCACAACTATGGGGGTGAGGCTTGAGCATCTCTTCTCTCTCTTTGTATTTCCAGATGAGCTTCCCAAGCCTTCGCTCTCAGCCTCACCTGGACAAGAGGTGGTCTCAGGAACCAATGTGACCCTCCTTTGCTGGGGGCCTTCATGGATTCCTAGGTTTGTTCTATACAAGGAGGGAGTTGAAGAAATCCTGCACAGCATGGAAGTCCATGAAGACAGGGCCAGGTTCTCCTTGACTCATGTGACCCCCGAGCATTCTGGCAATTACACCTGCAGCTATCAGCTGGGCACCAATGAAAGTCTCTGGAAGCAGCCTAGTGATGCCCTGGAGCTTCTAGTGAGAGGTGAGAACAGGATGATGGGAAAATGACAATAAGTACTTCATTTCTCAGCCCCTACAAAGAAAGGAAAGCATGGCCTTGGTTCTAGCCAAGAGATAGAGGGTAAGGTCTCTAGACTTTGACACTGTCCTCATTTCCAGGCCAATGGATGTCCAGTGTGTGAGCTGAGGCATAAGACATTCTTCCTTATTCCTTTACACACACACACACACACACACACACACACACACACACACACACACACACACACTCTCACACACACACACATACAAACATGCATCTTTATTCTGGTTTCTGTTTACTCACTTTGATTCTAAGAGATAAACCCTCTCTGAATAGGATTTGTACCAAACTGTTGAATGCTAGTGGTGATGGGAGGTTGTAGAGGGAATAAGAGAAAAACTTAGTAATAATTATATAGGAAAGGTAAGCGTTCCTTTGCACAGTTATTTATGAAGATTCTTCTCTGCCCCCAATCCATGTTCAGATCCCAGTAACAACTTGATCATCATCCTCAGCTGTGTTTCCTTTCTTCTCCTCCTCCTCTGCCTTCTCCTGTTTGCATTCCTCTGCCATGGATCCATCCCTGTGGGTGAGTTTGGGGAAGAGAGGATGAAACAGAAATAATAAGGACTAGACCTCCATTTCCTTTTTTGAAGTCTTCCCTGACTTTATTTCTTTGTGCCCATGTCTCTCTCCCAGGGTCTTTGAGAGGATACAGCCTTCAGAGGTAAGGAGACTCCACTCTTCTTCCCATTGTCCTTGGTTCCTTCTTTTCCATGTAACCTGAACTCTCTGAACTGGAAAGAGATTCTGGTGAGGAGAAGAAGCTGACAGAACCTCCCTGAGTGAATTCCATCTCCTTAGGTTATTTCTTCCCTTTCTCCCTACTGTAGCTGTTGCTCTTGCTTTCCTTGGAGTACCTGCCTGCCTCATCATGCTGATGGACCCAGAGAGGAAAACCCATGTAAGTTATCTGGTCAGGAAAAGAGCAGGATCCTGGGATGGGGGAGGAATAGTAGAAGGAAATCTTTGTTCTTGGAGCTTGTGAATGATATAATCTTCCCTCCACCTCAGATTCAGAAGCTGCCGAAGACAGACCAGGACAACTATTCGTAAGTTAATTCCATCCTGTCTTCTACCTCGAAAAACTTTCAAACTTGACCCTAACTTTTAACAGGGTTTGGTTGGAAAAGATCTTTCTTATTTCTTCTCTTCCAGTATAATGCCTTTAAAATGAGTATCTCTTAAATTAGTGAGAATATGTAAATAACATTTCCATAACTATACTTCAATATCATTTATTTCCTTCATAATTCTTTTTAGTACAGTGTGAGACTGAGAAGGTATCTATAGCTTTCCCAAACGAGTCTTCAAAGCTTTCACAACAGAACTAGATTAAGAACTGCCACTGTGAAGTCACTCACTGTTCCCTCCCTCTTATATTTCTCCTTCAGGTCGCCATGGCTGAAGAGCCACAGGAAGTGACGTACACTCAGTTGAACTTAAGAACCTTGAATAAGAAAAAAAAAGGATGCCAAGGAGATACCCATAGAACCTATGTTCTATGACACTGTATTTTTAGACTGAGGATTTGGGCACTTTTCACAAAGGAATTCTTTACTTTTCCTCTTCCATCTCTTCTCCTCTCCCTGATCCTCATTTCATGTGTTCTCTAATGTGCTTTCTCCCATTGCCATCACTGAGCCATGGTAGCTATAAGGAACATCCACTGGGATATAAACTTGGACAGAGTACACCAGTCTAAAGGTGGTTTAGGAGGAAGGAGGAGAAGAGAATCTGGACCTCAAAGTTTAAAAAAAAACAATATTGAAATTATGAAGCACCAGCAGAGAATGCATTTCATTTTTGTTCATTGTTGGTAGTAGTAGTAATAATAATAATAATGATAATAATAATAATAATAATAATAATAATAATAATAATGAAGAAGAAGAAGAAGAATGAGAAGAAGAAGAAGAAGAAGAAGAACAAGAAGAAGAAGAAGAAGAAAGAAGAAGAAAGAAGGAGGAGAAGAAGAATTTTTCATCCTGTAACTATTGCTACCATATTTATTTGCTATGGCTATAATTTTTGAGGGGGCGAAACAAGAGAGAAAGAGTATCAATATTCCATATGTTTCTAGCATATATTCAAAGCAGTGTGCATAATATAACATTACTGTGAAAGAAATGATTTATGATTTTTAAAATTAATTTAGTGGATATAAAAATATTAAAAGTTATTTTTCATGTAATTAGAGGGAAATAAAATACTAAATACAATAAAATAAAACAAAACAAATTCCTTATTTAATATTATTCTTTCAATTTTAATAATGTTTTCTTTGATTTTTCAGGAAGTCCAATTAAATATTTAATTGGATAATTTTTATTTAAAATTTTGGCTTCAGGCTCAAATCATAGATCTCCTTTCTTTCTCTTTATTTTGTGAATGAAAGCTGTCAGAGATGTAAATTTTCCCCAAAGCATCTTCTTGGTTTCATCCCATAAATTTTACTGTATATTCTAATGTGTTCCTTGTAAACAATATACCATACGATTCTAATATTTGATGCATTTTGTTGTACACTTTGATTTAATTGGTGATTTCATCACATTCTTAATCTACAGTTATGATTACTGTGTTTCCCACCATCCTCTCTTACTCTTTTTTTGTTCTTCTCTCTCTGTTCACACCATCTTTAAAAGATTGTTGTTTCTAACTGCTGCTTACCCTTTTATCAGCCCTCTCTTCTCATTCACTCCTCCCCTATTATTTTCCTGTTAGACAAGATGGATTTCTATACCTACATAACTGTCTAAATTATATTCCCACTTTGAATCATTTCCATGAGAGAAAAGGTTCAAATCTTTTTAATAAAGTTTTTTTTTTTATTTTCAAAACAGATGCACAGATACTTTGACAAAATTGACCCTTTCATAGCCTTGTGTTTCAGATTTTCTTCTTCTTCCCTCCACCCCCTCCCCTAGATGGCAAGCAATCCAATATATGTTAAACATGTTAAAATATATGTTAAATCTAATATAGATAAACATATTTATACAATTCTCTTGCTGCACAAGAAAAATCAGATCAAAAAAAAAGAAGAAAATAATTGAGTTAAAAAAAACGCAAGCAAACAACAACAAAAAGACAGAGAAATTAGTGATCCACATTTAGTTTCTACAGTCCTCTCTCTGGGTGTAGATGGTTCTCTTCATTACAAGATCATTGGAATGGGCATCAATCATTGTTAGAAAGAGTCACATCCATCAGAACTGATCATCATATAATATTGATGATGCTATGTACAATGATCTCCTGCTTCCACTCATTTCATTTACCATCAGTTCATGTAAATCTCTCCATGACCATTTCTTATAGAACAATAATATTCCATAACATTCATATACCATAACTTATTCAGCCATTCTCTGATTGATAGTCATCCACTCCCAAAAATCCTATGAAAAGTATTGCCGCAAACATTTTTGCACATGTGGGTCCCTTTCCTTCCTTTAAAATCTCTTTGGGATATAGACCCAATAGAAACACTGCTGGGTCAAAGGGTATGCAGTTTGATAACTTTTAGAGCATAGTTCCAAACTGTTCTCCACATGATTGGATGTGTTCCCAGTTCCCTCAATAATGTATTAGTGTCCCAGTTTTCCCACATCCCATCCAACATTCATCATTATATTTTTTCTGTCATCTTAACCATTCTGAGATGTGTGTAGTGGTATCTCAAAGTTGTCTTAATTTGCATTTCTCTGCTCAATAGTGATGTGGAACACTTTCTCATATGATTAGAAATAGTTTTAATTTCTTCATCTGAAAATTGTCTGTTCATATCTTTTGACCATTAATCAACTGGAGAATGAATTGGATTCTTATAAATCTGAGTCAATTCACTATATATTTTAGAAGTGAAGCCTTTATCAGAACTCTTAAATGTAAAAATGATTTCCCAGTTTATTGCTTCCTTTCTAATTTTGTCTGCATTCATTTTGTTTGTATAAAACCTTTTTAACTTAATATAATCAAAATTATCTATTTGGTGTTCAATTATGAGTTCCAGTTCTTCTTTGGACACAAATTCTTTCCTTCTGCACAGATCTGAGAGGTAAACTATGTTATGTTCTTCTAATTTGCTTATAATATCACTCTTTATATCTAAATCATGAACCTATTTAGATCTTATCTTGATATGTGGTGTTAGGTGTGGATCGAACTCTAATTTCTTCCATACTAGTTTCCAATTTACCCAGCAGTTTTTGTCAAATAGTGAATTCTTATCCCAAAATCTGAGTTCTTTGGGTTTGTCAAATACTAGATTGCTGTAGTCATTCACTGTTTTATCCTGTGATCCTAACCTATTCTACTGATCGACTTCTCTATTTCTTAGCCAGTACCAAATGGTTTGGATGACTGCTCTTTTATAACATAATTTTAGGTCTGGCACAATTAGGCCATTTTCATTAGCATTTTTTTTCATTAATTCCCTTTAAATTCTTGACTTTGTTCTTCCAGATGAACTTTATTACTATTTTATTTAGATCTGTAAAATAATTTTTGGGGGATTTTGATCATTATGACACTAAAAAAGTAGATTAATTTAAGTAGTGTGTTTATTATATTCAATCGGCCTACCCATGAGCACTTGATATTTTCCCAACTGATTAGATCTGACTTCATTTGTGTGAAAAGGGTTTTGTAGTTGTGCTTATATAGTTTCTGACTTTTGCTTGGCAGGTGGATTCCCAAATATTTTATATTATTGACAGATATTTTGAATGCAATTTCTTTTTGTATCTCTTGCAGCTGGACTTTGGTGGTAATATATAAAAATGCTGATCATTTATATGGATTTATTTTGTATTCTGCAAATTGACTAGAGTTCTGAATTGTTTCTAGTAGTTTTTTTTAGTTGAATCTCTAGGGTTCTCTAAGGATACCATCATATCATCTGCAAAGAGTGATAATTTGATTTCCTCATGATTTACTCTAATTCCTTTAATCTCTTTATCTTCTCTTATTGCCAAAACTAAAACTTCTTTTTTATTTATTGAGTATAATTTCTTTTGCTAAAGCAATTGAGTTAAGTGACTGGCCCAGGATCACACAGCTAGGAAGTGTTAAGTGTCTGAGGTTAGATTTGACCTCAGATCACCCTGACCTCAGGGATGTTTTTAATAGGACTGGGTGTTGGATTTCATCAAAAGCTTTTTCTGCATCTATTGAGATAATCATATGATTTTTGTTAGTTTGGTTATTGATATAGTTGATTGTGCTAATAGTTTTCCTGATATTGAACCAGCCCTGCATTCTTAGTATAAATTCTACTTGTTCATAGTGCAGTACCCTGGGGATGATTTCATGTAATCTTATTGCTACTATTTTTTAAGATTTTGGCATCAATATTCATTAAGGAATTTGGTATATAATTTTCTTTCTTGTTTTCATCCTACCTGATTTAGCTACCAACCACCATATCTGTGTCATAAAAGGAATCTGGTAGGACTCCAGAAAGGTTCAAATCTTGCTATTCCTTTCAAATCTTTGAAACAAGTGAAATCTTAGAGATCTAGATGACAAATATGGGAATCAAGCTTGTGAAGCAGGCCAGGAATGCCTTTAAGATACATTGTTCTAGATTGATTTCATCATTATGAGATAGAAATTGGGAAAAGACTGAGGATTTCTAAGATAGGTTTGAACAAAGTTGGAAGTATGGCCCAGAACAGGTTTTCTGCCCAAGCCTTCCTTCTTGGACCTTCCAGGCCTGTTGGTGGAACTTGGAAAGCATGTAACTCTTCAGTGCAGAAAGTTCTCTAATCAGCACTCTGGAGAGTGACATTTATTCTGCTGAAGCTGGGCAACCCTCAGCTCCTGCAGAGCCAGATCCCAGTTGAGACCTCGGTTGACTTCTCACTGCTCTCTGTGAGGGTCCAGGATGGCAACTATAGCTGTTTCTATTATAGAAGAATGACTCTCCACCAGGTATTTGAGCCCAGTGAGGTCACCTAGATAATAGGTGAGTATGTCTGTGTACTTAAGGAATAAAATAGAAATTTGTATTTCAAATTTGAAAGTCAGGCTAAGAAGGTAGAGATATTACATTATTCTGGGCTGGTCTGACCATGTGTGATAAAAATTGGAACAAGACTGAGGGTATTTTTTTAAATTATAACTTTATATTGATAGAACATATGCATGGGTAATTTTTTACAACATTATCCCTTGCACTCACTTCTGTTCTGACTTTTTCCTTCCCTCCCTCCACCCCTTCCCTAGATGGCAGGCAGTCTTATGCATGTTAAATATGTTATAGTATATCCCAGATACACTATATGTGAGCAGAACTATATATTTCTCTTATTGTACAAGAAGAATTGGATTCAGAAAGTAAAAATAAACTGGGAAGAAAAGCAAAAATGTAAGTAGTCCACAGTCATTTCCCAGTGTTCCTTCTCTGGGTGTAGCTGATCCTGTTCATCATTGATCAATTGGAATGGAATTAGATCTTCTCTTTGTCAAAGATTTCCACTTCCATCAGAGTATATCCTCATACAGTATTGTTGTTGAAGTGTCTAATGATCTCCTGGTTCTGCTCATTTCACTCAGCATCAGTTTATGTAAGTCTCTCCAAATCTCTCCAAGCCTCTCTGTATTATTGCTGCTGGTCATTTCTTATAGAACAATAATATTCTATAACATTCATATAGCACAATTTACCCCACCACTCTCCAATTGATGGACATCCATTCATTTTCCAGTTTCTAGCCACTACAAAAAGGGTTGCCACAAACATTTTGGCACATACAGGTCCCTTTCCCTTCTTTAGTATCTGTTTGAAATATAAGCCCAGTAGTAACACCACTGGATCAAAGGGCACAGTTTGATAATTTGGGGGGCAAAATTTGAAATTGCTCTCCAGAATGGCTGGATTCTTTCACAATTCCACCAACAATACATCAGTGTCCCAGTTTTCCCACATTCCCTCCAACATTCATTATTATTTGTTCCTGTCATCTTAGCCAATTGACAGGTGGGTAGTGTTATCTCAGAGTTGTCCTAATTTGCATTTCTCTGATCAATAGTGATTATATGAGTAGAAATAGTTTCAATTTCATCATCTGAAAATTGTCTGTTCATATCCTTTGACCATTTATCAACTGGAGAATGGCTTGATTTCTTCTGAATTAGAGTCAATTCTCTATATATTTTGGAAATGAGGCCTTTATCAGAACCTTTAACTATAAAAATGTTTTCCCACTTTATTGCTTCCATTTTAATCTTGTTTACATTAGTTTTGTTTGTAGAAAGGCTTTTTAATTTGATATAATCAAAATTTTCTATTTTGTGATCAATAATGATCTCTAGTTCTTCTTTGGTCACAAATTCCTTCCTCCTCCACAAGTCTAAGAGTTCCTCTAATTTATTCATAATCTCATTCTTTATGCCTAAATCATGGACCCATTTTGATCTCATCTTGCTGTATGGTATTAAATGTAGGTCCATAAGGCTGAGGGTTTTTAAGGAAGATTTGAACAAAGGTGGAAGGATGGACCGGCTCAAGTACTGCTCTAAGCTCAAAGGTCACAGAAGGACCCTGTTTCTAGATAGGCCCATAGAACATCAGAGGTTCAACAATCATGCCTTTTCTGTTTGGAGATTTTGGTCAAAAAATGACCAAAATGACAAAGGAAGTGATGGTGTCTTTCAGAGATCTCAAAACTCTTGCTACCTTCACCCACCCACCCACATTATGACTGTGAAGCTGAACTTGAGGATCTCTGACTTCTATTTGGATTTCCATATACATTTCCCAAGCTTTTCCTCCCAGCCTAACTTGGCCCAGAATTGATCTCAGGGCCAATATGACCCTGCTGTGATGGGGACCCTCAAGAAATAATTGCTTTATTCTCTAAAAGGAAGGAGATGAAAAAATTCTTCCGAACATGGATATCACTCAAGATGGAGAACAGCTATTCTGACAAAGGTGATCCTCAAGGACTTTGGCTGCCACTCACCAAGGGAAATCTCTGGAAAAAAAGGCAATGAACCCCTGCAGTTAGAAGTAAGAAGCAGAAGCCCATAATACTCACTGGAAGGTGCCAATGGCACCTTTTTACTCATCCCCTACGAGGAAAAGAAACCAAGACCTTTGCTCTAGCCAAGAAACATGGGAACAGACACTACTGATATTTTAACCCTTTCCTCAATTCCAGGTCTGTAGAAAAAAGATTGTGGCTTGGCATGAGAGACTTTCTCTCATACTTCCCTGGGAACCATAATGCTATCCTAGTTTCTAGCTTTCTGAATATAATTTCAAGGGAAAAGCCACCTCTGAGCAGCATTTCCCTTAATCTTTGGATTGCTGGTGAAGATGGGTATATCTGGAGGGAAATAAGAAAAGAATATATAGATACAATGTGAGGATGGTCTAACAATAGTGATTTATGAAGATTCTGCTCCCTCAAAAACACTAGGTTTAGGTTCTAGTAATACCCTAATTATCAGATTCAGCTCCATTTCCTCCCTCCTTTGCCTTCTCTTGATGGCATTCCTCTGCCAAGGATTCCTCTCTATAGGTAAAACAGCCTTAAATTTTTATGTCTTAAGGAATAAAATTAGGTTGGGACTGGGACTTTCAATTTCTTCATTATGATCTTCCCTGATTTTGCTTCTTCCCTTCCCTTGTGTATCACCAGGGTGTGGGCAAGGAGAGAGCCCTAGGAGATAAGTAGATTCATCTCTTTTCCCCATAATCCTCTGTTTCTTCCTTCCAATATAATCTTGGAACCTCTACATTGAATCAAAGACATGGTGATGTTCATAAAGCTTCCCAGATGGAATATTTTCCCTCGTTCTATATCCTCCTCTCCATATCACAGTCATCTTTCTTGCCCTTATCTCCCTTGGAGTACCCATATGCAGCTGGAGGGCCCCAAAGAGGAACTACTATGTAAGTTATCAGGGCAAGAAAGGGATATGATAATGAGTCAAGGGGAGGGGATTGTGGAAGGGATTCTCAGTCTTGGAAACCTCCCTCTTCCTAAGATACAGAAGGGGCCAAGGAAAGATCAAGGGAAAAACTGGTGAGTTACCCCTCCTGTCCTCCCCCTGAAGGAAGCTGTTTTATCCTTGACCTTAACCTTTCCCAGCAGGCTCTAGGCTCGAAGCTGAACTACACCTTAATCACTTACCAATATTTTCTTCTAATCATCCAGAGCAGGGCCTCTAAATTGGAAATCCCCCAAATTCATGGAGTAACTTGATATATATTTGCCAGGAGATCGATGACTGGTGATCATTCATATCACCCTGTCCAGGATTTTCCCTCATTATTCCAGATTCCATAGAATCACACTCCAAGGTACTTTGGATGTGGCCTGATAAAGACAAGGCAAAGCAGCACTATCACGATCTCAGCTTGTAACACTTCTTGAAATAAAGGTGAGGGTCTCAGAAATGTGTGGGACTGTCATCTCACCACATTGGTCACACCTCAAGTTTTTCATTTACTAAAACCACAGATCGTTAGATGAAAAATTGACTCGGATATTTATATTCTGCTATGAGGCGTGTATTTATATACATAGATCTGTTTCTATATATGGATATATCTTTGTTTGAGCCATCTGTCACATCTGTATGCCCTTCCCCCACCCCTCTAGCTCACTGAGACCCTCCATTCATTGGAGAATCTGCTCACATACCATCATGAAAATGAAATCATTCCTAATAGCATGTACACTAGTGCCTTACCTCCCTGACAAATATATATTTACCCACAGATATATATTTATTTTATACTAATATTGCGTGTCTTTCTTCTGTATAAACACAGCCCATGTACATGCTATCTAACCTGTGAGAATGGAATATTTCTCTCTTTGAATCCCCAAGAGATTTGGGGATTGATTGTGCATCAGACAGAACCTGGGACCATCTGACCTACAATCACAAATGTGAGCTCATCCCCAATTTCCAGCCACAGGGATGAAAATTGATGAATCTTACTTTTAAATGAACTGAAAGCCTGCCTGAATAGCACCCAATGCTTTCACCGGTATGCTGAGCCATGCACTGCCAAGGTCAAAACAGTCTGCATTTCAGACTCTCTTTTGCCATGCCCAATTACTTTAACGTCAGTTCCTTTTGTGTCCCAGCTCATTACTTCCCATATTTTTTTATGTTCTCTCAACATATGTACTATCATTAACAATCATTTAAATGAGAGTTGATTCTAAACCTGCAAATTCATCATGCACAAGTGCTTATACTAAAATCTATGTTTGCCCTTGCAGGAAAGTATAAGCTCCATAAGGACTGATCTATTTCTGTTTTCTAGTTGAATTCCCAGCAACTAGCACAGGTCAGGCAACGTGGCAGAAGCTTGATAAATGGTCATTGAGTTTGAGCTGGGGTCTTTCTAGCTAGGATGCCACCTGTCTCATGGGACTCTGTGCCAACAGATTATTGACTGATGTTGGGCAAGACAGCCCAGAACAGTCAGCGACTGTTCTGATTGACTCTTGATATGTCCTAGTCAACCAGTTATTGTAAGCAAATGCATAACGGCCGACCAAAGGGCAAGCAGATCGGCCGACACGAATGCTGGACAGTCCTCGGTTAGAAGGTGTGGCCATTTTGGTCTCCTACAGGAGATGGAGTTACTGAGGGATTTATATACTTGGAGATTAAGGGCAACAAATGCCTGCATTATCTACTATTTGATTCATAAATTTAATTAATTAAACCTGGAAAGGCTAAGTTCAAATCTGACATAGATACTTATTTGTTTTATGACCCTGGGCAGGGAATTTAACTCTGTCTACATCGGCGATCTCATCTGTAAAATCTGGAAGGTGTGATAGCTACCTCACATGTTGTGTGCCTCAAATGAGAACACCTATGTAAAATATTTGCCAAGCTGAAAGTACTTTACAACGATTCCACTGTTGTTGTCACTGTGGGTGTGGTGGCTGCTGGTGATGATGTTCATACTAAAACACCAGCAAATGACACTCACCCAGAAGTCCTACCAGCCATGGAACATGTGCCCATCCATCTCCCAAGTCACTCTTCCCGGGCTGTGGGGTCAGGAGTTGGAGCTGAATCCTGGTGATTCCAGGGTCAGGGTTTGTATGGCCGATGCTACTCCTTTCACAGAACAGGGATGCGTGTATAGAGACCCCAGATCACCTTCAGTTGTCTTTAACATTAAATATCCATCATAGTCCACAGTCCTTTCCAGGTTTCATCTACTTGTAGTCACTCTAATTCATTCAGAAATAAGCCTTGGAGGACCATAGTCCCTTTCATCTGTATGAGAGCGGAAACTGTGGGGCCAGGGTTTAGGAGGCCTGAGGTAGAAGGGCTGCCCACAACATCCTGGACTAGCCTCCAGTCCTGCAGCCTCCGGTACTCTCCACAGTAGAGGTTAGGACAAAGCTGAAGGCCCACCATGGACGCCACCCTCACTCTGCTGCTCTCCACAGGTGAGTCTTCAAGGTTAACCCTGGCAAAAGAGAGACTATTTTGCCAAGGCCTTTAGCTGACTGAGTCAGAAGGACAGGGAGGAAACTTAAAGAGGAGTCAGAATCATTGAGGCAGAGCAGGACCCAGTCTCTGCTCACAGGGATCCCCCTTCATATTTTGATCAAAGCAGAATTAGAGAATCAGGGTCGTTGGCAAGGGCTGGGGAAGAAGTCAGAGTGGGCTGGAGGGGAGCCATCTGTAACCTGGTCTTCTCTTACAGGGCTGTGTCTGCACTGGGAGGTCAGGGCACAGATGGGTGAGTCCTGCCCCCAAAAGCACAATGTTCGCCTTTCAGTCTTTGTCTCAGATCAACCCAGAAATCCACTCCTGGGTTAAGCAGGGAGGAAAACAGGTGCCGTTGCAAGGAATGGAAGGGGTGATGAAAGGAGGGACTTCAGGATGTGGAGGAGAAACACGGGCTCCAGAGGAATCCCTAAAAATCAAATTTGTTTCCTCTTCAGAAATCCTCCCAAGACCCACCCTCTGGGCTCTGCCAAGTCCCGTGGTCCCCAAGGGAGCAGATGTGACCCTCAGGTGCCAGGGACGACTGGGGAGTGACAAATTCCAGCTCTGGAAGGATGGAGAGCTCATAGAGGAGAGAAATGATTCATGGTCACAGACAGACTTTGTGCTCAGGAGTGTGAATGACTGGACAGATGCCAGGAGCTACAGGTGCCGCTCTGGGCAGGGGCCCTTGTGGTCAGAGCTCAGTGACCCCCTGGCCCTGATGGTGATGACAGGTGAGGTGTGCTCAAACCATCCTTTGGGGAAAGGCAAGTCCTGGGAGAGGAGCCCCTGATCCGTCTCTAGAAAGTCAATGATTAAAAGGGAAAACTATTGGTCTTTAATAACTGTCTCCCCTCACCAACCACCTCCCTA
The DNA here is from genome assembly GCF_048593235.1 of Sminthopsis crassicaudata. NCBI lineage: Eukaryota > Metazoa > Chordata > Mammalia > Dasyuromorphia > Dasyuridae > Sminthopsis > Sminthopsis crassicaudata. The sequence continues at coordinate 5,739,476 of NC_133617.1, read as the reverse complement.
GGCTCCGAGAACACCTGCCTCACCCACTCAGAGGTTAAGATTATAAAGTTTAGAAATCTTTCCCCTCAATAATTCTGCCAGGAGGAGAGCTCATGTGTGATGGTTTTTCTTTTAGAGATGGGGAAACTGAGGCCTGGAGAGAAGGTAAGGGGACTCAAGCAGGTCAGCGGGATCTTAAGTGTCAGGGACAGGATTGTGAGCCATGTCTCCTAGCAGCAAATCTACAGATCTCCCCTCATCTGCTCAGGGTCCTTTGGTGACTCAGCCATTCAAGCCAGGATGCTCCTCCCTCAGACATACACAGCCACCTTTGGGAGCAGGGGCACCCAGCTTTTACAGAGGAAACTTTACCTAGATGAACTTTTCCTTTCTTCTTTGGGCTCACACTGCCAATATCCCACCAGCCCCGTTCTGTCTCCCAGTGTTCCCTGCTGTCCTCCTTACATTCCCATCAGCACGGACAGATGCTTCCCCCAATCTCCATCATGTCCCACCTCTCTGCCTTTGCTCACACTGTTTTCCCTGCCTGTAATGCCCTTCTCGCCTTCATCACTTTCTTATACATGCTTCAAGCCCAGCTCAGATGCTGGCGGCCCCAGGATGCTGCCCCAGCTGCCATCAAGTGGCAATGTCCTGGTCCTTCCCAGCATGCCGGCTTTACCATTCTCATGGGTCCACTCTAGCCCTGGGTCCTTCTCTGCACCCCAAGCTACTGTCCATCTGGCCTATGACAGAAGATAGCCCGATGAAGGGAGGAGGAGCTTGATTTGATGGCTGTGAAATAACATTCACACACCTGTCCCCCTCGATGTTGGTGGGGTGACTATGGGAAAGTCCTGGCCTTCTAGAGATCAGTTTCCCTCTTCATGACATGAAGCTTATGTTCTAATGGACCGGATGGTCTAATGGGGTTTTTTGAGCTAAAAACTCTGTGATCCTTGTGAAAATGACTGTCTTCAGGTAGCAAGAATGATCCCTTCCTTAAATCTTTAGGGCTCCCCCTTCATTGAGCAGGAAATGACTGATGATGAATGAGGGCAGGGAAAGCAGACTCAGAGGGAGTCTCCATTCTCCTCTGGCAGCTCCTGCTCTGGTTTCACTGCAGTATTGACAATGAGTGATAGGCCAAGGACATGCCACAGTGTGGGGAAATTGGAGCCTGGGAATCTAGAAATTCTGTGTATCCCACAGTTATGGGGTTATTTGGAAGAGAAGCCAGAGATTTTCAAACCTTAAAACCTAAGAGAAAAGTCTGAATTTGTCTGTGCGGTTGTATTAGAGTCCTTTCTTGGTCCTGCTGGCCTGGCTGTAGGACCAAAGTTGGGCCCCTTGAAGGGAGTAAGAAGGGGGACAGGTGTGAAAGGGGGACCTGCTCCGCCCCTTGTTCCATCTTCTCCATTGTTTTATAGATTCACAGACTTCTCAAGCCCAGAACATCTTTCTCAAGGTGACCAAGGAACCCATGGACCAAGTACCCCAGGCCTACAGGACTGTAAAATGGGCCTGATCAAGCACGCTTTTTGCCTGCTTGGCTCTTTTCATGGAATGGTTGCATGGGATGGGGAGATCAGATCATTAACTTTCTTCTTTCCTCCTTGACCAGGAACCTTCTCCAAACCCAACATTGGAGCTTCACCTGGACCCTTGATATCTCCAGGGAAAGCAGTGACCATCTGGTGCCAAATGCCCCAATGGTCCCCCTCTCAGGACTACACTTTTGCCCTGCTGGATGCAAAGAGACTGGAGCCCTTACTGCTACAGATCCCTGCAGGGCCCGGGACTGAATTTTCACTTCCATCTGTGGGAGCTGAGGACACTGGGAGCTACAGCTGTATTTACTACCTGAAAACACCCCCACACAGAGCATCCTTTCTCAGCCAAGCCGTGGAGCTGACTGTGCTTGGTGACTAGTCCTGGGAATCCCTAAGTACCCATTCCATGTCCCCACATAGAGGCCCCAAAGCTCCGGGGACAGCATAAGATCATGGGTATTCTGAAGGGATGGTGGGAATAGGGCTGGAAGAAAGGTCTTGGCCATCTCACTTTAGGCCCTAGGATAATGGGGGTGTTCTCCAGTCAGACAGGACCTAAGGGAGAGAATCAGATGAGAAACAAGATTTCTGCTGCCCCTTTCAGGGGGTTAGCAGAGGGGGTCTAGAAATGACATCTGACATTGACCTCAGGCATCCCTTTCTCCTCAGGACAACTACCCAGACCCACCCTGTGGGCCCAGCCAGGCCTTGTGGTAGCCCCAGGGACCAACATCACTCTCTGGTGCTCAAGGCCCAAGCTGGCTTCTCCTGAGGAGGTGACATATATTCTGTGGAAGATTGGGACGAGGCAGCCCTTGCAGAACCAGAACTCAGCACAGCTCTGGACTGACTTCTCCCTCCCTTCTGTCAGACCTGAGGACACTGGGAGCTACAGATGTACTTACCAGGACAGGACAGGCTCTGATAGACAATCAGTGCCCAGTGAGACCCTGGAGCTGGTGGTGACAGGTGAGGGGTGTGGGGACCCCAGAATAATGCTGAGTGTGACCCCTCTGCCCTCTGCACAAATAGGGGCCCCCAGAGCCAAGGGCAGGGGGCCTACATGGCCTGATCTGTTCTGGGGCCAGTCCTGAGTCAGGGACCTTGAAAGGCATGAGATATTTCCGTTTTGATCTGGGATCTTAGGTAAAAGTTGATAGTGAGTTCTGAGTTAGGAGGTAGAAGTCTCAGATGGTCACATAGGAACAGAGAGTCAGAACATGGACTTGACCCAGGCGTCCTCTCACACCCCCCCCATTCTTCCCCTCTCAGGATCTCTGCCCAAGCCTTCTCTCTCAGCCCACCCAGGCCTGGTGGTGGAGCCTGGGAAGCATGTGACTCTCCAGTGCAGGCAGCCCCCTCGGTCAGCACTCTGGAGAGCCACATTTGCTCTGCTGAAGGTGGGCAGCCCTCAGCCCTTGCAGAGCCAGAGCCCAGCTGGGACCTCAGCTGTCTTCCCCCTCCTCTCTGTGAGATCCCAGGATGCTGGCAACTACACTTGTGTCTACTCTGAAAGAATGGCTCCACACCAGGTGTCGGAGCCCAGTGATGCCCTAGAGATCTGGGTGACAGGTAAGAATGTCTTCAAGTTCTCCAGGGAAAAAATAGAGGGATGGAAGTTAAGATTGAAAGGTAGCCCAGAAAATGTGGGCTCCTTTTAACAGCAGAAAGGAGAGGTCGGGATAAGGACTGGATATCAATTAGGAAGTGGAAAACAAAGTTGGAACAATGGACCAGCTCAGGAACTGCACCAAGCTCAAGGGACAAGAATGGAAGGAGAAACAACTGTATTTTCCTAGATAGCCCCAAAGATCATCTGAAGTGTACTATCTACCCCTGTTAAGGGAAAGAAACTCAGAGCAATGAATGGTCAGAATCAATGGAATCGTTGGTCAGGAAATTCTTCAGAGAACTCTATGATCTTGCCCCTCCTTATACCCCCCTCAACACAACTGCAGAGAGGATTTTGAGCATCTCGGGTCTTTCTTTGTGTTTCCAGATGCCCTCCCCAAGCCTTCTCTCTCAGCCTGGCCTGGTCTAGAGGTAGCCTCGGGGAGCAATGTGACCCTCCTTTGCCGGGGACCCTCATGGATTCCTCGGTTTGCTCTGTACAAGGAGGGGGTTGAGGGAATCCTGCACAGCATGGAAACCCATGAAGACCAGGGCAGATTCATCTTGACCCATGTGACTCCCGAGCACTCTGGCAATTACAGCTGCAGCTATCAGCTGGGCACCAAAGAAAGTCTCTGGAAACACCCTAGTAATACCCTGGAGCTTCTAGTAAGAGGTGAGAGGAACCCAACACAAAGGTACCAGGAACCATTCTATTCATCAGCCCTTACAAGGAACTGAAAGCAATTACAGAAACTGAAGCATCGTCTGGGAGCATCCTCCCAGAGATCAGTGAGGATAAATGGGAGAGTTCAAGCAGGACAATAAAATAGTAGAAGAGACCAAACTGAGGAAAGGAACAGCGGTTGTTGATACTAAACAGGGACTTTTCAATCCTGGGAGTAGAAGGGAGGCACAAGAGTTTGAGTAGGGTAAAGATGCAGTCAGGGCCCTGTGCTTTGGCAGGATAATAAAGCGAGCGCTAAGCATGGGGAGTCATGGAGTAAACAGGACAGATTCAAAATGGTTTTTGCTGTAATTAGCCACTAGATGATGAGAGCCTGAATCAGGGCAGGGTAGTCACAGAGGAGACAAGTGGGCACCTTTGAGAGATGACAACATGGAAGCAATGAAGATTAAGGTTGCACTAACATTCCCAGAATTTTATCGGCAATGAAGGAGTTTAGTATCTGTTTCCCTTGGGAAGTCTGAAAGAAGTGTAAACAGAGGATGTGCTGGGAGAACCTATTTCCTAGCTCAGGAACCTGTCAATATTCACAGTCAGCAGGTATCATGAACCTCTCCACAAGGACATATATTTCACCTTCAACCCTGTGCAACAGCTGTTGCCGCATAAAACAAATGGCCTACATACACAGTATGAAGAGAATTGATTCTCAAGGTGAGCTCTTCCAATATCTAGAGTCATCTGACAATTGTCAACTCTGTCTCCATTTTGATGGGATTATTTTCTGGTTGGATTTCAGTATGGCTTCTATCACCTTAGACAGAACTTCACACAACTCATTCATCATCTGTTCACATTAACTAATACTTCCAATCCCTTGACCCTATAAATATCTTCATCTACTGAATTACTTTGGAACACAGGGCCATGAGTGGGCCACAGAGAAAGGCTAAGGCCTTTCTGGTATTGGGAGATTCATCTCAAAGAAAATATCTATGCGCTCACCTCTGGGAAGGCTGGGACAAATCTTGAATTCATAGAAGTAAAACTTCCAGTAAAGGCGGGAACTAGAGAATTGTCAAGAACCGACTTAGCACTTAGTAAGAACCTAATATCTCATTATCTCATTAGCCCTTAGTAAGAACCTAACAACCATGCCCCAAGTGTCTTGCCCAAAGGAGCATGCACCCTCCTGACATTCCCAACAATTTCAACCATCACTACTCAGTCCTCTTTTCCTCAACAACTTCACTCGCACAGATTTTGTCCTTCATTTCACAAGCCATTCCACTCACTTTTTTAAAATCTCCTCTGAGGCCATGCTTTCACCACCTGTTGATTCCTTGCCAGCTCAAAGCCTGCCCCATCTCCAGTTACATTGACCTTTCAGAATCTCTTGATGTATTGACCTATCTCTTCTTTCCCTGTCTCACCACCTGTCCCAGATGTCCTCATTGTATACTTCTGCACTCCACTCCCCCTCAATCTCAGGGATGACCTTTGCTCTAGAGAAGCAATAAAAATTGGAGATATGATGTGCCAGGTTCCCCAGTACACGGGATCAGAGAAAGGGAAGGAAAGTACAAAAGATGAGGAACTTTCCTAATGTGAATGTGGAGGTTGGTAGCAAGAAAATCAATCTCAGAATTTTTGTTCAGTGTGATCCTGTCCCAAACCAAGCTGTCTAGGGCTGAATTCAAGTGAGTTGTGGGGAACTCTCAGCTAACAGGAGAGAAGGATGGAACAGGCAAGGATCTGGGACATTTCAAAGACTTCCTGAATCAAAGTTCCATTCTTGAATCAATGACTGCCTCTAACCTTTTCTTCCTCAGATTCCGCTCTAAAGGATTATACTGTGGGGAATCTCATACACATTGGCCTGGCCACACTAGTCCTTATAATCCTAGGGTTCATCTTGGGTAAGGAATGGAAGAACTAGAGGAGGACCAAGGACAGAGGTCCCAAAATGGCCCTAAAGCTTAAACAGCCGGGTCAGGAACCTAGATGCAAAAAAGGAAGGAAGACTACCTAATGTTTGAGTTTCTGTGGAAATGGTATCTCCTCAAGTATGTGCCCCTGCCTCCTGTCTGGATTACCATCTGTTTTGGTTTCTAGAATCATCCGCTTCCTTTGATAAACTTCTCCGGTGCTAAGTCCTTTCCAGACTCTGACTGGTACTACTACCCTCTCCCTCAGTTCCAGGCATCTTCTCTCTCTTGAAATGACTATGTAATTTTTGTTAACTTAGTATTTGCTCATTATATACATCTTGTAACTGTATATCTACAATGCAATCTCTTGGAAATAATATAATCACTCTGAAAGAAGGGGTTGATTTTTTTCAGCTTTATTTTTGCATCAACAGCTTTAACATGCTTTGCACATAGTGGATATAATAAGCATTTGTCGAATGGATGAATCAATAAATGATACTCTATGATATAATGAATAATTATTGAGATCCTAAGTGATAAGCCCTAATGAGGCAACTAAGAAAAATGAAAAACTATTCTGTCTTCTAGGGACTTATAATTAATGGAAAAGATGATAAGCAAGAGGACACTGAAGAAGAGGAAAGGACAGTGTCAGAGAGTACCTGAACCTGAGCATGATCAAGATGATGGTGGCAGAAAATCCTAGCATAGCATCAGGTGGCAAATGAAGAGATGATGAGTATTTTCAGACCTTCATTAAAAGAAGGGATGGGAGGATGTTTTTGCTCCTCCCTCCAGTATGAATAAATATATAAGGGAGTGAAAGGCTCTGGACTAGACCCAACTAGTCCCATCTGGATTCCATGACTCTCTCTTCTTTTAGTCTCTGATGCAACCCTTGTCCAAGGCTCACTACCCATCTCTCCCCTGTCCCTATATACCCCCGTACCTGCCAAAATTCAATGAGACTAAAACTTTATTCAGGCCCTCTTTTTTGTTTCTTTACTAGAGGCTTTCAAAGTATCTATAGGGAAATGAAGTGGAAGTAAAAATGCAGCCCAAGCTCAAGACATTAGCCATATTCTAGAAGCTCCTCATGATAAAAGCTCTAATGTTGAGATTGTATAATAATGAGGATGATCTTTGTGTTGGTGGTGGTGGTGATTATGAAAAAGGAGATGATGATGATAGTGATAATGATAAGGAAGATGATGGTAATGAAGACTATGGCCCAGGATGGTGGCAATAAAAGATGTTTCTCTAGAAGAAAATGGCTTTCTGCCAGGGGTTTAAGCCCAATAAGGTCCCACAGATTTGGGTGAAAAGGGAGAGTGTGTTCAAGTACCCAAGGCATAAAGTAGAGGGATGGGAAGTAGGATTTAATGGTAGCCCAGAAAATCTGTGAGAATATATTTTTCAGGCTCATTGAATCATCATAAAGTAGAGATTGGGACAAAAACTGGGTGATCCTTAGGAAGTGAAGAGCATAAGTGGAAGGATGGACCAGCTCAGGTACTGCACCAAGCTCAAGGGACAAGAATGGAAGGAGAAATAGCCTTCCTATACCTAGATAACCCTAAAAAATACCTGAGGTTTAATATCTACTTCTGTTCAGGGAAACAGACTTTGGGCAACGAGTCAATGGAAACAGGCATTGATAGTCAGGACCTCTCCAGTCTTGCTCCCCCTCCACCCATGCTCATAGCAACTGTGGAGGTGATCTTGAGGATCTCTGGACTCTGTTTTTCCAGATGTATTCCTCAAGCCTCCCTTCACAGCCTTACCTAGCCTAGAAGTGCCCTCAGGAACCAATGTGACCCTCCAGTTCTGGGGACCTTCATGGACTACTAAGATTGTTCTGTACAAGGGGGCAGTTGATAGAATATCACTCTGTATGGAAAGCATAGAGGTCAGGCCCAGTTCTTCCTAATTCATGTGACTGTCAAGAACTCTGGAAATTATATCTCTATTCATCAGCTTGACACCAATACATATCCCTGGGAACAACCTAGTAATTCCCTGAGCTTCTAATAGGAGGTGAGAGGAAGACAAAGGGAGGGTACCAATATAAAGCCATGGCCTTAGTCTGGCCAAGAGATACAATGTAAGGGTCTATAGAGACTTTGACATTGACCTCAGTTCTAGGCTAATGGAGACCAAGAATGTGAGCTGAGACATGAGCCATTCCTTTTTTTTTTTCATTTTGACCCTCACATCTTTATCCAGTTTTCTGCTTGTCTCACTCTGATTCCAAGAGATAATCCTGAGCAGGAGTTCTATGATGCTGTTGGATGCACACACACACACACACACACACACACACACACACACACACAATCCTGGTAACCAGGACTTCTCAGTCAAGATTTGGAGTCCATGGGGCAGCTAGGTGGTGCAGTGGATAGAGCACCAGCCCTGAATTCAGGAGGACCCGAGTTTAAATTTGGTCTCAGACACTTAATGCGTCCTAGCTGTGTGACTCTGGGCAAGTCACTTAAGCCCAGCCTAAAAAAAAAAAGAAAGAAAGAAAGAAAGAAATGAAAAAAAGAAAGAAAGAAAGAAAGAAAGAAAGAAAGAAAGAAAGAAAGAAAGAAAGAAAGAAAGAAAGAAAGAAAGAAAGAAAGAAAGAAAGAAAGAAAGAAAGAAAGAAAGAAAGAAAGAAAGAAAGAAAGAAAGAAAGAAAGAAAGAAAGAAAGAAAGAAAGAAAGAAAGAAAGAAAGAAAGAAAGAAAGAAAGAAAGAAAGAAAGAAAGAAAGAAAGAAAGAAAGAAAGAAAGAAAGAAAGAAAGAAAGAAAGAAAGAAAGAAAGAAAGAAAGAAAGAAAGAAAGAAAGAAAGAAAGAAAGAAAGAAAGAAAGAAAGAAAGAAAGAAAGAAAGAAAGAAAGAAAGAAAGAAAGAAAGAAAGAAAGAAAGAAAGAAAGAAAGAAAGAAAGAAAGAAAGAAAGAAAGAAAGAAAGAAAGAAAGAAAGAAAAAGACTTGGAGTTCATGCTTCTTGGGACATCTTCTGCAGATATGGATAACTGCATTTTTCAGAGTATTTAAGACTTTCAAAGTTGCTTTTCTTTACAATGTCTGTTGTTTTTGCATAACTTATACTCCTGGATATGTGTGTGTATACTTATGTATGTATATATAAATGTATAGACACACACATATATAAATTATATATTTCTATGTATATATGCTCTTCATTCTATGAGGAAATATTTAGTAATTTTTATATTGAAAAGAGCATATAAATTCATTGGTTTTAATATTTAGTATCAGTTTTATATTTTTGCTCTGTTAGAAAGGCTTAATCATGAGAAGTTTATAAGCAGTAGGAGGCAGATGAGAGAAGGCAGACATGAAGCCAACCATACCTTCTTTCAGATCTCACTCCACCACATCTTAGTTCTCCAGTTCTAGGCACATCCTTTAGCCTCTCAATGCTCTGTCAAATTTTTTAGACTTTAAATTGCACAGGAGATGGCCTAGCACATTAATAGATGGAATTTCCTCACATGGAAGTTCCCTCTCCCAGTAGAATTACAGGCAAAGTCACTATTTAAATGATTAAAGTTTGTCTTTAATTAGAGTTGAAATCCATTAGTTCCCCTTTGTGTCTTGGTAAAGGAAGTCTCAGATAATTTATATATTCTATATGAATTATGAATACAAAAGTCTTTTGTATCTCTCGTGAGCTTTGTTGTTAACATACAAAAATACTCCAGATTTCTTGAATTGATTTTATGTCTTATAACTTAACAAAATCATTTTGTTAATTTTTAAAAATTTAACATTTAATTAAAACATTTAATTTAAGTAGTCATATCATCTGAAAAAAAAAAGCAATCCTTTTGAGGTTTCTTGTATTGACTCGTTTTTCTTGTCATTGATTAACTACTATCTCTAGAACTATATACTATGACAATGGTGACAACACACCATCAATTTTCAAATTGTCAACAAACATCTATGCCAGGCACTATGCTATGTTCTGAGGTTACAAATAAAAAGAAATTCTCAGTCTTCAAGAAGGTAAAAGTCTAATGAAAGAGACAGCATTTATATTTTTCTATTCTCTCTCTCTTTGTTTTTTTTTTTTTCTACCTTATTCTTATCACCTGTCATTTCCCAAAAACCCAGCTCTTTGTAAAGGAAAAATAAAAGAAAGACCTTCTAAAAATATGTTATGCAAAAATTTTAACTTTGAAGTGTCCCAAAGTGTATGTCTTCTTCTCCATCTTGATTCATCACCTTTCTGTGAGGTAAGTACATGCATGATAATTCAATGGAAATATGTATATATTGAAGAATTGCCCATGTTCAATATATATTGGATTACTTGTGGTCTAGAGGAAGGGGTGAGGGGAGGGAAGGGAGAAAAAAAATTTAGAGCATAACCTTTTGCAAGGGTGAAAATTAAAAATTAAATGTGCATATGTTTTAAAAATAAAGATTTAAATTTTAAAAAAAGAATATAATTTTTTTTAAAATGGGTACCTCTTGTTCTGATCTTAAAATTTTGCTTATTGTTTCCCTTTTTCCTTTTATCTAATTATTTAATTTTTCCTTTCTCTTTTCCTCTCAGAAAAGAAATTAGGGTGTGATTCATTCCTCTTCTGACTTTCAACTTATTTTTTTCATTATTTCAAATCTTTTCTGGACATTTCTCTAAAATATGATAAATTTTTCTCATTCTCTTTATCATTGAATAATATTTCTGTCTCTTATTCTTGGCCAAATGACCCATAATAATAGATTTTGACTTTTTTTTCACATCTTGCCAGTATACTGGGAATAGTAGTGATCATGATGTTAAATGACTGTAATCATTTTAAGTCCAGGACACACAGAAATGCACTGAGGAAGGGAACCATCAAGACTGAAAGAGAGAAACGATTTGGGGCAATTGGCCGATTTTATGCACAAGAACGTGGATGACTTCAGAGATGCTGAAAGCTACAGGTGCCGCTCGGGGGCAGGGACCCCAGTGGTCAGAGATCAATGACCCCTTGGCCCTGGTGGTGGAGACAGGTAAGAGAGAGCTGGTATAAAACTATCCTTGGGGAAAGGATCAAGTCCTAAGAGAAGACCCCCAGATCCCCCTCTAAAGATTCAATTTATACATGGTGCAGACTTTCAAGTGTTACTACCTTTTTCCTCTTACCAGTCACAATTCACAAGGCTCTGGGAACTTATTGCTCTTAACCTGACATTTTGAGTGTTGAAGTCTTTCTCCTGAATAACGCTGTGACCTAGAGAGCATAGATACCATAATTTCTCTTTTAGAGATGGGAAACTGAGGCCTGGAGAAGAGGTAAACTGACTTGATCAAGTCCAAAGGTTCTTTAGTGTCAGGAGTAGAATGTTCCCCAGCTCCAAATCCAGGTGTCTTCCCCAATCTGCTTAGTGTCCCCTGGTGAATCAGCCAGATTACCACTCCCTTAGAGGATTCCCAGCAATCTTTGGGAGAATGGACATATAGCTTTTCCTGAACAAATGACATCTGGATGAATTTTTCCTTGCTTCCATATGGCCCATGATGAAAACATTCTGCCTGTCCATTTCTGTCTCCCACGGTCCCCTTCTGTCTTCCCTATATTACACTCAGCCTGCACAGATGCCTCCTCCACCTCCATCATATCACACCATTCTTCCTTTACACAGTTTCTCTGCCTGTGATGCCTTTCCCACCTTCAACTTCACTTTCCTACACATGCATGAACCTTAGCTTAGACACTGGCTGCCCAAGGATGCTGTCCCTAATGGACTCAAGTGACAATAACCTGGCCCTTGGCCCTTTACCTCTCTCATGAGCCCACTCTAGTTTTGAGACCCATCCCAGCAGCCCCAGGCTGCTATCCATCTGAACTGTGTTAGATGGCAGCCTGCTGAAGGAGGAAAAAGCCTAAGATTAGGAGCGTGAGAGAGGGGGCTCACACACCTGTCCTACCCCAGTCATGGATGGGCAACTATGAGCTAGTCCTGGACCTCCAGTGGACCTCAGCTCCCCTTTCCATAGCATGAAGCTCATGAGCAAAATTCTCTAATGGGATCATTTGAGTTCAACCTCTGTGATCCCCAGGATGTGAATCCCCTTATGGTAGCAAGAATGGTGTCTCCCCTAAATCTTTGGGCTCCCCCATTATGAAGTAGGAAATGGCTCATAGATGATGAGTGGGGCCAAGTGAACCAGAGAATGTATAATTCCTCATAAATCTTTCCAGAGGGAGCCCCTGTCCTCCTGTACTGGTGTCTGCTATCTCTATCCTGGGTCATACACACCTCTGCCAGCTCTGCTGTGGTTTCGCAGAGCAAGAACCAGGCACAATACAACAGGGTGAGAAATGGGTAGGGCCTTTCCTCAGAAACTGGGTTTCTCTCTAACTACACTCAACCCCCACCCACTCATGGAATTATTAAGAACAAAGGGCTTTCCAAACCCAGAAGCTAAGAGAAAGGACTGAATTTGTCAGATTATGGTGCATTAAGATCCTGCCTTACCTGGAGAGACTTACATGAACTGATGCTGAGGGAAGTGAGAAGGACCAGGAGATCATTATACACTTCAACAACAATACTATATGCTGATCAATTCTGATGGACGTGGCCCTCTCCAACAATGAGATAAACCAAATCAGTTCCAATAGAGCAGTAATGAACTGAACCAGCTGCACCCAGAGAAAGAACTCTGGGAAATGAGTGTGAACCACTACATAGAATTCCCAGTCCCTCTGTTTTTGTCCACCTGCATTTCTGATTTTCTTCACAGGCTAAATGTGTGAACTATTTCAAGTCCAATTCTTTTTGTTACCAAAATAACTGTATGGACATATATACATGTCCTGCCATCTGGAGGAGGGGGAGGGAGAAAGAAGGGGAAAACTGGAATAAAAGGTTTTGCAATTATCAATGCTGAAAAATTACCCCTGCATATATCTTGTAAATGAAAAGCTATAATAATAATATAAAAAGATCCTGCCTTAATCCAGCAGCCCAACTGTAGAGCCAAGGTTGGGTACCTTGGAGTAGGTGAGAAGAGTGAGTGAGGAGGGGGAGGGTGATCACCTCTATCCATGTCCCTTCTCCTCCCATGACTCTGTACATTCATGGCTTTGCTGGGCCTAGAAAATCTTTTTGCTGACCCTTGGAGTCAAATTACTGAGCAACAAACAGGCCTACAGGACTGGATCCAGACACCTGGCCAGGACCCTCAGCCTATCCTCTCCCTTTTCAGCTGTGTTCCAGGCTATAATGTGAGGGACTGGTTGTGAGAGGTAAGGTCTCTAGCTTCCTCCTCTCACAGCAACACTCCCCATACTTAGCATTTCAACCTCATGGCTCCATGATATCCCCAGGGAGAAGAATGACCATCTAGAGCCAAATGTCATCATGGTAACCCTACAGTTTTGCCCTCCTGGAGGCAAAGAACCTGGAGGTTTTATAGCTAAAGAGCCTTACAAGTGTGTGGAATGGAAAGATGAAGAACTTACGGAAATGTGTGAATTCTTTTTCTTTATTTTCATCATAACCTGAATAAATATAATATGTGCAGGTGTATTTACTTAGCCTTGGTTAGTTACAGGCCTAAATTTATTTAACCTAAGCTGGTGACATTTATCAATATTTAGTCTATTAGCTTAACCATTGTCTGCTTGATTATCTAAAACCTGAAGGCCTGATTTTCTGTTTCCTAGAAATCAGGTGATTTCTGGGAAATAGAAACTTTCTATTCCAATCTCTCCGGATAGCAGCAATCAATTAGATGCCTCCCCCTTACCCAAGGCACTCTTACTTATGATGTAATCTCTTGTAACAAAATCTATAAAAGTTGTGTTTCTTTACTAATTCTTCAGCCCTCCATGAGCTTATCTCGTGGTGGGACTGCTCATTCTCATGAGAAAATTTCTGCTAGCTCTTTCTTGGGGGCTAGAAATAACATCAGACTTTGAACTCTAGAACTCCTTTCTTCTTAGGACAACTCCCCAAAGACACTTTGTGGGCCCAATCTGGCCTTGTGATAACCCCAAAGACTAATATCACTCTGTGGTGCTCAAGACCCAGACTATCTTGTCTTAAAAAAGTGATTTTCACTCTGTGGAAGGCTGGGACTCAGAAACCCTTATAGCCGCAGATCTCTGGAAGGATCTTCTCCTTCCCTTCCATGAGATCTGAGGAGACAGTGGGAGCTACAGCCATACTTACAAGGGCAGGTCATCCTCCGGTGGAGAATCAGAGTCCAGTGATACCCTAGAGCTGGTGGTGCTGGATGATGGATATGAGGGACACAGTATAGGGCTAAGAATAACCCCTCTGTGCTCTGCCAGAAAGGACTTCACAAAGACAAGGGAATGGTGTCTACACACGCAGTTGTGCCCTGGATCTATCCTGAATCAGGGGCATAGGAAGACATAAGATATTTCTGTTGTGATCTAGAATATTGGGTAAAAACTTATGGTGGAGCTGAGTTGGAGTTTAGACGTTGAGAGGGACCTTGGAGATTCTTAAGGCTCAAATCCTCTTATTACCAATGAGCAAATGAAGAACTGAGAGGAAAACAAGACTGAGGGACAGAGCCTGGAAACAAGCTTGAGCCTTCTCACTCCTGAATTATGACCTAAGCCCTGGTTTTAGGCTAAGCTCTGGGCTATCTATGATAGCCCAGTTTAGGAAGGAGGGGCCATGATCTTTTATTTTTTGAGTCATCACATGTATGAGACCATAGGTTGAGTGGTCTCCCCTGAATGTGACAGTCTCCTTAGATTTAGGGCTACCTGCAGCTAGAAAGTTTCAAGAGATATTCAAGTTGAACTCATGTAGAGAGGACTTAAATGAAACTCAAAGCTTAAAGGATAGAAGCAGGGCTTGGAAATTGAAAAACTCATATTTCTGAATTCAAATCTAGCCTCTGTATCATTACTACCTGTACAGCCTGAACTTATTATTTAACTCAGTTGGTCTCATTTTTTTTTCATCTCTAAAAGGAACTCTGGAAGAAAATGGCAAAGCTCTACAATTTTTCCCAAGAAAACTCTAAATGAGGTCCTAACAACTGGACATGATTGAAAAACAACTGAGCAACCAAACTTAGACTCAGACAGATCAAATGATTAAACCATTGTCATTTGACCCAGGTGTCCTCACTCCCACCACATGTTCTTCCTCTCAGATTATCTCTCCCCAAGCCATCCCTCTCAGCATTACCATTCCTAGTGATGGGGCCTGGGAAGCATGTGACTCTCCAATGCAGGCAGCTCCCTTGTTCAGCACTCTGGAGAGCGACATTCACTCTGCAGAACGTGGGTAGTCCTCAGTCCCTGCAGAGCCAGAGACCAGCTGGGACTTCAATTAATTCTTCCCTCCTCACTGTGAGCTGCCAGGATACTGGCAACTATAGTTGTGTCCACTGTAGGAAGATGGCTGCATACCAGGTGTCTGAACCCAGTATGGTCCTAGAGATCTGGGTGACAGATGAGGATGTGTTCAAGTTCTCAAAGCATACAATAGAGGGAGGGAGTTAGAACAGAAAGACTGCCAGAAAAATCTGGGAGGACATATTTTTCAGGCTAGTTTGAACACCATTAACTAGAAGTTGAGATGTCCTTTAGGAAGCAAAGGGAAAAGTTAGAATTATAGATCATCTCAGGTGCTGCACCAAAGGCAATAAATGGACACAATCAATGGAAGCAGGAACTGATGGTCAGGGAGTTCCTCAGAGACCTCTACAGTCTTGCTCTCCATCCACCCCCCATCACAACACTTAAGCGAACCTTGATCCCTATTTGGGTTTCCATATGCTCTCCCCAAGTCTTTCCTCTCAGCCTGGACTGGCCTAGAGGTAACCTCAGGGACCAATATGACCTTCATGTGCTGGGAAAATTCATATGCTACATACAGGTTTGTTCTGAACAAGGAGAGAAGTTGAGAAAATCCTGCATCAACCTGGAAATCCATAATGATATGGTCCAGTTCTTCTTGACTTGTGTGATCCCGAAGCACTTGGACAATTACAACTACAGATATGAATTTGGTTCCAATAGAAATCTCTGGAAACAGCCTAGTGATACCCTGGAGCTTCTAGTAAGAAGTGAAAGAAAGGCAACAGAAGGGTGCCAATAACCACTCCATTCCCCATCCCTACAAGGAAATGAAAGCATGGCCTTGGTTCTGCCCAAGAGAGACAATGTAAGACTGTACAGAGACTTTGACATTGTTCTTAGCCCCAAGCCAATGGAGACCCAGTCTGTGAGCTGAGACATGAAGAATTCCCACTTGCTTCCTTTTCACCCACACATTTTATCCTGGCTTCTTTTTATTTCACTCTTACTCCAAGAGATAAACCCCCTCTTGTAATGTTCGGGCTAGCTTTCTGGAGGATCTTGGGACCAGTCTGAGTCCTTGGTCTTAGTGGAGGAGACATGAGAGCCACCAGGATGGTCAAAGATAGAATGTCTCATTTCCAGTTCTTCTTCGCCCTTATATACCTTATTGTAATTACATTATTACAGTATACTATATATGTGTGAACTAGAGAACCATCACCATACTAAGTACTAAGAATATATGTGAATTAGAGAACCATCATCTCATCAATTCCACTGAATTAACACCTTGTTTCAAGTATATTCTCCAGAGTTCCAGCCCTCTACACTCTTCATTGGAATTTTGTCAGATTAAAAGCATTTATTAAAGGCTTACTATTTTACACTGGGATAATCCTTGCAAATAAAAAGAAATGCAAAAGCAATCTCTGCCCTGAAGAAGGTCACACTTATGGAGAAGAGAATATGTAAAAATCCATTTGCCTACAAGAGATAAATATGGTAAATGACTAATCATTTCAGAGAGGAGGCACTAGTATAACTGGAATGGTCTCCCACCAGAGATTGATCTTAACACAAATTGTGAACAAAACCAGAGGAAGTGAGAGGGAAGGATATTCTAACCATTGAAATGCACAGATTCAGGGGTTGGAGCACAATCTGGGAGCACCATCCCCCTGGCCCACTGAAGATGAATCAGGGGATGAGGGCAGAGCAGCAGAATAACAGAAAAGATCAAAAAGAGGAAGAGAATAGATGGTCAAGGGATGTACTAAACAGGGACTTTTTTGATCCTGGGAATAGAAGAGACTCACAGGAGCTTATTGAGTAAGGAAAAAATGTGGTCAGGTCCCTATGCTTTGAGAGGTGAATTCAGGGAGCACAAGCATGGTGAGTCATGGGTAAACAGACCAGACTCGAAAATGCTATTGTTGTGTCTTTTTCTGACATCCATAGAGGGAAGTAATAAAAGGGTATTTTTTCTCCCCCCTCCAGCATGAATGAATGAATGAAGGAAGGAGTGAAGGACTCTGGGGCTAGGCCCATCTGGGTGCCATGGATATCTCTCTCCTTTTGTGCTCTGCCTTCACCCCTTCTCCAAGGCTCTCTAGCCCTGTCCCTCCCTTGTTCTCATACATATCCTCTTCATGAGGCTGCCTACAGGCACTGGAACGAAATCTTTACTCAGGCCTTTTGGGTTTTTGCAAGAGGACTTTCAAAGTATTTACAGGGAAATAAAGAAAAGGCAAAAAATGCAACCAAAGCTCAAGGTATCAGTCATGTTCTAGAACTTCTTAATGATAAAAGCGCTAATCTGAGCCTTGATAGTAATGATAGTGGTCGTTGAGATAATCGTGGCCCAAAAAAATAGTAGTTGAAGTGCTGGTGCTGGTGTTGGTAGTGGTTATACTGGTTATGGTGATGAAGAAGATGGAGAAAATGATGATGATAATGATGAAGCAGATGCTTATGGGAATGAGCATGATGGGTCAGGAGGCTAGCAACCACAGCTGTGTCTACTGGAAGAGGATGGCTCCATACCACATGTTGAAGTTCAATGAGTTCCTAGATATCTGTGTGTTCAACCTATGGCATAAAATAGAGGGATGAGAAGTAGAATTGAAAGGCACCTCACAATTATCTGGGAGGATCTATTTTTCGGGGCCCTTTGAGCATAATGAAGTAGAAATTGGGACTAAAACTGGGCGTCCCATAGAAAATACAGAACAAAGATGGACCTGCTCAAATACTGTACCAAACCGAAGTGATAAAAATGATAGGAGAAACAACCATCCTTTTCTGGATAGTGCCAATCTGAGGTTTAAAATCTACCCCTGTTCAGGGACACAGACTGGGCAATGAACAGTCAAAGAGTCAATGGAAGCACAGGCTGGTGGTCAGGGGAGTTTTTCACAAACCTCTGTAGTTTTGCTCCCCATCCACCCACCCCTATCGCAATTGTGCAGGGGGCTTTAAGCATTTATAATTTGCATTTTCATTTCCAGATACATTCCCCAAACTTTCCCTCTTAGTCTGGCTTGGCCTAGAGGAGGTCTCAGAGACCAATGTTACCATCCTATGCTGGGGAGCCTCAGGGACTACTAGGTTTGGTTCTGTACAAGGAGGGAGTTGAAGGAATTCCGCCTAGCATGGAAACTCATGAAGATTGGGCCTAGTTCTTCTTGATTTATGTGATCCCCATGTAACCTGGCAATTACAGGTATAGGTACCAGTCTGGCACCAATGGAAGTCTCTAGAAGCTTAGTGATGCTTCTAGGTGAAATGAGAAGAAAATGGAAGGGTTCCAATACCCTCTCCATTCCTCAGTCCCTACAAGAAAATATGTGGCCTTGGTTCTGGCCAAGAGACACAGTGTGAGGGTCTACAGAGACTTTGATGTTGTCCTCAGCAACTTAATTTCTTTTGGTCCAAAAACATCATAATACACTCATATGTCATTTTTGATCAGCCATTTTCCAAATAATGATTAATGTTTCAGTTTCCAGATCTTTGCCAATTAAAAAATATTCTATTAATAGTTTTATACATATGGCTCCTTATTCTCTTTCACTGTTACTTAAAAGATGTGCCAGATTATTGATTTTAATTTCAAATGATTTTCAGAATGTCTGCTCATTTTATAGCTAACAATAAAGTTTTGTCATTTGTCCATTTCCCCATGGCCTCTTTCAATGACTTTCTTTTATTTTTAACTTATAGATTTTAATATTCTGGGGAAAAAAGGAGGTATAACTTAAGTTACTTTAATTAGTATTTTTGATTATCTATGATTAACAACTTTTATTTTGGTAGATTAAATTATTTTTTGGAAAAAATAAAAATAAAAATATGTTCACGCCATTTGAGCACAATTGATTATGTAATGTCATTACTTCTTATACATTTTAATCAGATCTTTATTCTCAGGACTTCTTCCACAAAGACACAAATAGATCTTGACTATAGAAGATCACTTAGTAAAGGACTGCAAATATAGCAAGTAGTCTCCACCTTGTGGTCTTTCTCTAATTAGTTGGTTTTCTTAGACTTTATTTTTTTGAACTTTTCCATGAGATAAATCAGTTTACTTAATTTCAAATTATCTTTAAAATAAATTTTTATACTGTGTTTTTGTATCACCATGATTTTGACAGAATCTCTCCTTATGTACTTTCCATAAAACAATATCATATAACAAATAGTATTTTAAGAAAAAGTAGAATAAGAAGAGGAACAGTCAACATAGCTGTTCAATGTCAAAGATGTCTGAAAATATGTGCAATATCGATCAATTGTTGGCTCCATTCTCTTGGAATCAGCAAGGTGGGAGTGTCTATTTGTATCATTTTCATTGTCTCTCTGACTGATTTCCCTTTTATTAGTCTTCTCTATTTTTAACCAATAGCAGATTATTCTATATTTACTGCTGTATAACATAATTTAAAGACTGGAAGTACTATTCTCCCTTCACTCTTACTTCTTTTTACCATTTCATTGAACATTTAATTTTTTTATTTTTCTCAGAGAATTTTTATTATTTTTG
The DNA here is from genome assembly GCF_048593235.1 of Sminthopsis crassicaudata. Classification (NCBI taxonomy): domain Eukaryota; kingdom Metazoa; phylum Chordata; class Mammalia; order Dasyuromorphia; family Dasyuridae; genus Sminthopsis; species Sminthopsis crassicaudata. The sequence continues at coordinate 5,719,860 of NC_133617.1, read as the reverse complement.
TTAAGGTCTTTAACATGAAAAATATTAATCAACTTTGAAAATAATGTCACTATTTTGGCACATATTAATACTGTTTAGTCATGAGCACTGAATATTCTTCCAGATATTTATATTTTTATATTTTAAGGAGAGTATTGTAATTGAAATTATCTTAAATGATTTTTTTATATAAAAACTGGTAGTTTATCCCCAGATACTTCATGTGCTTTGGAGTTATTTGAAAAGATACAATTTTTATTGCTTCTTGAGTATTGATATTACTTAGAAAAGTAGTCGTTTTGTGAGTTTTTTTTAACATGAAGTATTGCTTAAATTATCTTGTTTAGTTCCCCAGGATTTAAGTAAATCCTTATATTATCAGCACATGTAGATAGTTCTATGTTAGGATTCTTGCAGATATTATGGGCCAGAACTTGAGACAAAGTAAAGCACTTAGTTCACACCTTTAAAAGGAGTTTATATCTTTAAAGGAGCTTACACCTTTAAAGGAGTTAACATCTTTAAAGGAGCTCATTCATTGATTCTGTAAGGAGTTCCCACAAACCCCTGGAGTACCCACAAGCCCATTCTCTGGGAGGATATAAGGAGCCAATATTGAGTGGGGAAGCCAGTCTGGAAGGAGTCTAGATTGGAGTCAAGAGGAGAACTTCCGGGAAGCTCAAGGAGATTCAGAGCTAGGATTCAGTGGATTCGCAAGTCCATCAGATTCACAAGTCGAAAGGAAAAGCCTACTCATGGACTAGATTCACATCTAGTATTGAATTCTGGGAAACCTACAATCCCACACTCTTGGAGGCAGAGTCTTATTCATTCCCTTGCTTACCTTCGTGCTGGCTGGAGGCTTTGGATTCAGAGGGAGCTGGAGACTGAAGCAGGCTGAAGACATTCTGACAAGAGCTATTAAAGCTAGCCAGACCACAAGAAAATATTCAAGACTTTGAAAGACACAATATAGGATCTGGACTTTAACTCCTGGCTGCATTTTGGGATTATTGAACTGAAATTAAAACTAAGGCTGGCTCCAGAAGCTACCCAAGAGATCTGCCCACAGAGAATGAATTACAATTTAGAGAAACAGAACATTACATTTTGGCGCCCAATGTGGGGCTAAGAATTTTGCTTATCCTGACTCTGACTGATTCTGAGCCCTTCAGGAAGCTAGCTCGGACTTTACAATTCTATAATCTCTCTGCCTAAACATATGCCTTTAATTTTGGTCTCTTTCATGCTTTCTATTGGTAATAATTCCACACCTATATCAAATAAAACTAGGAAGAATAAATATCCATCTTTAATTTTTACATTTAATAGGAAAGTTTCCTCATTGTAAATGATATATGCATTTCATTACAGATGATATTACATGATATTTAAAAAAAAAACTCCTAATCTTTGTAGAGTTTTTAGTACACATGAGTGCTGTACTCTATCCAAAGTTTTTTCCATGTCTATTGAGATAAATCATATAATTTTGGACTTTTCTATTCGTTTTTCAAAGAATCATTTTGCTTGTTTTCTTAGTGTTGAACTATCATCTAGGAGATCATTATACACTTCAACAATGATACTGTATGAAGATGTATTCTGATGGAAGTGGATATCGTCAACATAGAGAAGAGCTAATCCAATTCCAATTGATCAATGATGGACAGAATCAGCTACACCCAGAAAAGGAACACTGGGAAATGAGTGTAAACTGTAAGCTTTTTTTGTTTGTTTGTTTTTCTTCCCAGATTATTTTTACCTTCTGAATATAATTCTTCCTTTGCAACAACAACAACAAAATTCTGTTCTGCACATATCTATTGTACCTAGGATATACTATAAGATATTTAATATGTATGGTAATGGCTGCCATCTAGGGGAGGGGGTAGAGGGAAGGAAGGGAAAAATTCGGAACAGAAGGGAGTACAAGGGATAATGTTGTAAAAAATTACCTATGCATATGTACTGTCAAAAATGTTATAATTATAAAATTAATAAAAAAGAAAGATTTCAGAAGAAAAAAATAATAAAATTAATTTTTCTTTCATATAAATATTGGTTTTTTTATTTGTTCTTTGACTCATTCATTATTTAGAATTTCACTATGTGATTTTTTATTTTGGTTTATGTCTTCTGTTTGAGATACAAGAAGCCCCTGAGTTATTCCACGCCCATTCTCTGGGAGGATAAAAGAAGCAACATTGAGCAAGGAGGGGGAGTCTTGACTCTAGGTCAGGAAGAAGAATCTGGTGGAGAGATTGAGTTGAGACAGCACATCTTCTCCCAGAGAGCGATTGGCAGTCTCTGCAGACAACAGAACTTTACAAAAAAATGATGAGTGGGATGTTTTCAGAAAAACCTGGAACCACAAATTCAAGCAAAGTGAAATGCACTGAAGTAATAGCAAACTTCTAGGATGATCAGATGGGAATGACTTTGGGGTTTCTGGGAAAAAATACTTCAACCAATGAACTTGCTCCTCTTAAACACGTAAGCTCCTCCCCGGAAGTTCAAAGGGGTAAAAATCCCCTTAAAGGGCAGAAGCAGAGAATTGTTAAGTACTGACTTAGCACTTAGTAAGAACCCAATATCTCATTATCTCGTTAGCACTTAATAAGAACCTAACATCAACCAATTACCATTTTATTGTCATTTTATTTTTGGCTTTTGCATTTTTGCTTTTTTTTTCAGTTCTCTGAGAATTAATATATATCAATTTTATTGACTGGTTGTTGTCCTTCATTCTTAAAGAGGACCAAAATGGCATCACTATGTTGGGCTCAAGGCATAGTTTGTCCTAACTATGTCTGTTCAGACCAAGATGAACTCAGAAGCTACTACACAGACTGGGTACAAATAGCCCATGTGAACACTTAGAGAGTGAAGTTGTTCCTAAATTTTAGCATTTATGATATTTTATAAATTATTGCATAGATCACAAAGCCTTCTTTGATGTGGACATACAATGCTAGGAGACCCACTTTTTCCCATGTCTCACAATCAATTCAAAAATTCCTCAGAGAAACCTTAAGAAATGTCTCAGATATCTGGAAGAAATTCTGAACATATATAAATTAAAACATATTAATAGAAATATATCTTTAAAAATAAAGATATTAATGTTGCTTCACCAGTTTCACCATATTCACAGTTTTTACCAGGCTGAATATTACCAATTAGTTTTACCTATCTTTATGTGGAATTGTCTTCCCTTATTTTAAATTGAGCATATCAATTAGTTCCCTGGGCCAGAATTTCCTGAGCTGCAAAATAAGCGGTCTGAAATAGATCATCACTGAGCTCCTTTCTAGCAATAGATTTATTTTTATCTACTCAGTGGATTTTCTCCAGTTTCTCCACATTCTTCCTTTAGGAACACACTCATCACTGAATATAGTATTTTGAATGTTGTCTACTTGATCAGGGAGCTCTGGATAGTAACTAATGACAACTGAGAAAGCAATCAGAGCAAAAGTAACTTAATAGTTGGGCAGTCAGAAACAGTTGATCACTGGATTCTCCACTAAATGCAAAGACAATACAGAGTGAAGCAGATTTTTCATACAGAAAACAAGTAACCAAAGAAGACCAATGAATTATAAAAATTTAATGTTGTTATAACATAATATTATATTATGATGCAATATTATAACATATTATTTAACATAATAATATAGAAGGCCAGTATTGAATAAGTTCATGCACAGGAAGAATCAGATCCAGGTATTGCTAGAGATGTGCTTTCTATAAGGGCTCACTTCAAAGCACTGTCTCCTGTAACTATGAATGACAGACATGCTCGAGGCAAATTTAAGATAATCTTGGTGAAGAATGCATGTGACAATAATAGGACATCACGAACTATATTATTTATAACTTTGTTATGATGGGTACATTGTTACTGTTCTTCGCTGCCATTTACAACTCTGGTATTGTTACTGCTAATAACTATTTAAGGTTAATGTCAAACTGAAATGTCCAAGTGTGCTTTATACCTTAACCCTGGAACGTATACAGTGCTGCTGTATACAATGCCACCTAGAGACATCTGGTGTTGATGCTATATTAATTTAAAGAGTATATAATCTCTGGATCTCAGACTTAGACAAATCCCACCTAACTAGTACATCTTCATTTCATATCCATACTTAGTCTATTCACTGAGCTGTGAATCCTACATAATTATAATGATAAAAACTCAATTAACCAGGCTACAAAACAGGGTATAAAACTTGGTAATCTACTGGATTGTGGTAACTTAAATACCTTGTTTATTTTATAGATGTCAAATTTGATGTAAATTATGAAATCCTGATTTTAGCAAAAAGTTTTGAACCTTCATGTAGTTCATGTCAATGTAACAGAAAAGAAATACTTCTTTCGCCAAAATGTTGTTTGATTGAATGCAAACTGAAGGTTGATTTAAAATTGTGGGGGGGGAATGAAAATAGATATCGTCCCATTAGCATTGATAAGTAATGTTATCAATTTTTCATCCCCATTTATAATATATAAAGAATAATGCCTACTTCTACTTTGAAGAAAAATAGGTCATCTGGTTTTTAAAGGAAGGATTAGGGATTTCCCAAGTTGAGAAATAGAGAGAATGAATTTTGGTCAATTTAGGAACAGTACAAGAAGGTTCTAGGGTTATCTATTCATAAAATGGAAAGATCTTGATTAACTGAATGCACTAGCATATATAAAATGTACATGGTTTATACAATATAGTTTCCCATGGTGGAATAACAGAATAACACTTGGAGAAGAACACCTATAATAGCACAACACAAAGTCAGTGTTCATTAGATAAAATCTGATTGGTTCTCTTGATTTCCATACCAAATCAACTCCATTTGGGCCATGTTTTTTATTTTATCTCATCAATGCCAAATTTTGATTAAGGGGAATTAATATAACTCTGGCCTAATTCCAGTTAATCACTTATCTATAAACAAAATCCATAGGGTTTCTCATATCTAAAGAATCAGAATAAGAATTGTGTAACAATACCAGTAGCTCCATTTTCTCACACAACTTAGGGCAATAGTAAATGCATAGCACAGAAGTAAAAATCATAACTAAAGCAAGAACAGCCTATGTGCCTAGGTTGAGGAATAACTCATTTCAGTGAGACTAAGTAAAACAAGAGGGGAGATTCTACCAACGTTCTTTTGGGTCAGGTAATGGTGTCTCTATTATAATAAGTTGAATTTTGTGAAGAATCATCATAATTTCCTCTGACTGGTTAATAAAACAATCCTACATATTCTAAACCATTGTAAAGGAAGGAAGACATAGATAGGCCTTATCTCCATAGAAGAAAAATTGACCAAGGACTATTGGACTCCATGTAAGTTTAATGGAAATTGAATTTTGTCTAGCAAAATTGTTGACATGTTGACATGTCTAATCCAGTCAAAGACAGGTAGCTTGCTAAGGAAACAAACTTGTGCTCATGTTCTGCATAATTCTTGTAGAAACAAGGTCTAACAAAATGAAGAGATTTCCCTCAGTTATACTACAGATTGCAATGCTGTGGATCCAATCACATACTTTACTATAGTCAAAGGTGTTACAGGGGTAATGGTCTGGAGATATATATATATATACATATATATATATATATATATATATATATATATATATAAAGGAAAAGGTGGGAGAAGTACACTCCTAGAGGCAAACTCAAAATAAGAGACATTGCAATGTACTTTTGTATTACCTAGAAAGTCTTTACCTTCAATTAAATGAAATCATTTCCCAGATAAGTAAAAATCATGGACTTAGGGCTAGTTTTGTATCTTTATATTACGGCCATACAAGTTATACTGAACTAAAGCTAAATCTGTCAAGATTTACTGAATCTTTGTTGTGGGAGAGTATTATTCCCACATCCCATAAGTTGTTAGGTCTCTCCTTGATGACATACCCAATACCCATGAGGTCCAATAACTTCAAGTGATGTAAAGTCTGTCCTGTTTCACCATGCATTTTAATAATAGCACTGACTCTTTTCCAGTATTCATGAAAGTAAGTGGGGAAGGAAAGTACAATTGATAATAATGAAACTAAGCAACCACAAGAAAGTCTAGATTCACATGTTATAATAATTGTATTCAGGCATATAATAATAGATATAACAAATAGTTACAAAATCAAAAGAAACCAGCCTGTCATATATGACAAAATCCTCAACCAGAAAAATCCCATGAAGGAAGGAAATTACTTACCAGGTCCTCCATCTTCAAGTCCTCCTAAGAATAACAAAAAATACCAGAATCAAAACAATAAAACAAAGGTTACCAATACCATCTGTCACAATTAAACTAATTCAAATGTGAAACATAAAGCAAGTGGTAGGGGAAAAAAACATTCATGTTCCTGAATATGAGCTTGCCAGAAAGATGGGTGTTTATTGCTTCTTCAGTATCCTGGGAAGAGTGAAAAGACAGGGAAGAATTATCAGAAGTAAAAATGATGAGGACAAAAATAAAATAACATAAAACATAAAATAAAATAAAATATAAACATAATAAAAATAAAATAACAAAATAAAATTATGATCTATAGAAGGAACAGGTTTTTCCATTTGTCCAAATGTCTTTTTCTTGATCTTAGTTGCAGCAGGAGTTGTCAGAACACTTGGAAGAGATCTTCCTTGGCTGGCTGAAATCCACCAATTCACTAAAACCTCTTAAGGTAGGTAGACTTCATCTCCAGGATGGAAAGCATGCAGTGAAAAGTGTGGCGGGCCAATTCATACTGCAGCTCCTGCACAGATCGCTCTTTGTTGCTCTGCTGAAGTTCCTATATCTAAGAGGCCACAGCATTTTCAACAGTGTTCTCAGAACCTGTAACTTCACCATCACTTCTCTAGATAGGAGGGGGGATTTCAGGTGTGTATGGCGTTGCTGTCTCACCATATTGTTTATATCTCAAACTTTCCATTCCCTAAAATAACCAAATCATCAAATTAAAAAAAAAATACATGTTTGAGTAGACAATTATATTTATGTCTGGAGAGAGATATATGATTGTTTGGACTGTGTGTCAATTCTGTAATGCACTTCCCCTGACCTTTACCTCAGAGGTTCTCTCTACTCACACACCATATTCGCATAAAACATTTCCACATCCTCAGCCACTAAGGCTAAGTATGCCTTTCACACTAGCTACTCCCTTCAACTCATTATTTTGTAGTGATGCTGTTTTATACTTATTTGACCTAAAAACCCACCTATGTACAGGTTTTGACTTGAAAAACTGGAAGCTCCTTAAGCATCTTTCTGACTTTCTATCCAAAGGAGTTACCAGAAAATGTAGTCAACATTGGATGTCTCATAAATGATTATCACTGATTATGCACCAGAGAGGATCAGAAACTCCAATCATGTGTCACCCCCTTTTCCTTCCAAGAAGAATGAAAATTAAGTCAATCATATTTTTACAGAAGTGAAGGGCTGATTATTTACTGCTGCCCAGGGCCTCCACTCAGAGGTTACCCAGGAAAAAGCTTTCTTGCTGAGAAGCAGACTCTCTCCTACTATATCCATTTATTGCAAATTCAGTCCCTCCTATATCCAGCCCACATTCCCCAAGTCTCACTTTATGCCTTTGGGAATCGGAAGCTCTGTCTTCCACCCAAAAATCATTTTGCATATACATGTTGTACTGACAAGTATACTTCAATATATTTTTACCCTCATCAAGAGAGTATACGCTCCATAAGGACAATTCTGTCTCTCTTGTCTTTACATTCACAGCACCTGGATTAATAAATGGTCATAAAGACCTATGACCTGGGTCTTATCTAGGGAGGACTTTAGGCAGAAAAGTGTTGAGTCATAATATATAGGAATCCCAGCTCAATTATATGTTGGCCTGAAGGACTCTCAAGAGATCTTTGTCAAGAGAAAACATTCAGGTTGATACAATGCCTAATGGAAATGCCAACAGAGAGGTCAGTTGCTGTCTACTATGGCTGTCCATTCTAAGATTAAAAGGTGCTGTATTGTAGTGTTTTACAGGAGATGCTGTAACTGAGGCCTTTAAACACCTAGAAGTGAAATACAACAAATTCTACAATATTTGGTGACAGATTCATGACTTCAACTAATTTAGAGTCAGAAAGACATGAGTTCATATTTTACCTTGGATATTAATTAGCTCTATGAATCTAGGCAACTAATTTAACCTCTGGGGATGATATAGAACTTAACTTCCATATTTTTGTGACAATTACCCAAAATGTATAAAGTACTGTACCAAATGGAAAATGCCATATAAATGATAGCCATTGTTGTTGTCATTGCTGTTGTTCTTTTTTATATTATTCATTCCAAAAGAGCAAAAGATGTGGCTATGTTTTTTAATGTGTTTATTTTAAAGAACAAATGGTGGGTGGGTGTTTGCTTATCCAGTCTGTAATTCTTTTTTTAAATTTTCTTAAATTTTTACTATCTTTCCATGTAAAATTCTGACTTTTAGGTTTCTATTTTCCTCCATTTATTTTATTATTTTATGCAAATGGAATTTGCATAAATTTAAGCATTTCAAATATAAATAAAGAATTATGTATCTTCAGTTATTTTACCTTCATCTATTTAATTCACTTCACTTTTTACCAGTTCCCTTTGCCTCATCCTCAACACCTACTCCTACAAAATTAACAAATGGGAACCATTTTTGAATATGGTATATAAATGTTATGGGATATTATTGTTCTATAAAAAATGATCGGCAGGATAATTTCAGAAAGGCCAGGGGAGACTTATATGAACCAATGCTAAGTGAAGTGAGTAGAACCAAGAGAATTTTATATACAGCAACAAGATTACACAATGACAATTCTGATGGACATGGCTTCCTTCAAGAGCGAGATGATTCAGGAGGGTTCCAATGGTCTTCAGATGGAGAGAGACATCTGCAACTAGAGAGATGACTGAGGGGACTAAGTGTGGATCCCAACATGGCATTTTCACTTTTTTCTATTTGCTAGTACCTAATTTTCTTTCTCCTATTGTTCCCTTTTTGATCTGATTTTGCTTGTGGAGCAGGATCCTTGTAGAAACATGTACTGAAACATGTACGTAAACACATGTTTAAGTGAGAGTAGTGCAAAACCATAGAGCCTAGAAGCTCATTCTGAAATATATTTTTGTGTTCACCAGTAAAGTATAACCTCCATAAGCAATGTCCTTTCTCATTGCATTTCCAGCAACTGCACAGGAGGGATGATAAAGTGGAAGCTCCATAACTGGTCACTGAGTTTTATTTGGGTCCTGTCTAGGTGGGATGCGGCCCGTCTAATGGAATTGTGAGCCAGAAAAGTATTGAATAATGATGGGCAAGGCAGGTGAGAAGAGTCAGTGATGTCCTGACTGACTCCTGAGATGTCCTGGTCAAGGCTTTATTGTCAGGGTAGGAGCAATGGCTGACCCTAGAATAATCAGAGCAGCCAAGAATAAGGCTGGCCAATTCTTGGCTGAAAAGTGTGTCTACTGCGGCATCCTATAGGAGATGCAGTCACTGAGCCATTTATCTACCTGGAAATAAAGGGCAACAGATTCCTACATTATTTGTCCGATTCTTGATTTTAACTGACTGGAAATCAGGAAAGGCTGCAGTCAAAACTTAACTTAGATCATTACAAGCTGTGTGAGCTAAGGCCAAAAAACTAACTCTGTGCCTCAGTTTTCTCATTTGTAAAATGGGGACAATATAGACTCTGCATTCCAGGCTGCTCAAATATGTTGAGAACATATTTGTAAAACATTTGCCAAAATGAAAGTGCTATAGAAATGATATACATCATTATTGCATTATTGTTGTGCTTGTGTTGTGGATGGCAAGGTTCACACCAAAACAGCAGGAAATGACACTTGGGACAGAAGTCATACCATGCATAGAACATGTGCTCACCCTCCATCTGAACCAAGGGTCTGAGGTCAGTTCTGGGCTGTGGTGTTAAACCATTGTGCCAATCTTGGGGATTTCAGGGAGAGGCTATGTAAGGGGGATGCTGGTCCTTTCATGGAACAATGACGCATTTGTGGAGGCCCCAGACCCCTTTCAGTTGGCTTTAACCCTAAATATGCATCACTTTCCTTGCCAGGCTCCATTTACCATAAGCCACCCTGATCCCCTCAGATCTCAGCATTGAAGGACCATGGCCCCTTTCATCAGTATAAAAGCGGAAACTGTGGGTCCGGGGTTAAGGGGGAGTGAGGCAGAAGGGCTTGCCACCACATCCTGGGCCAGCCTCCATTTGGCCTGCCTTTTCCGCTCTGCACAGTTCAGGCTACATGGCCCAGGACAGAACCCAAGACCCACCATGGACTCCACAGTGACTTTCCTGATCTCCCTTGGTGAGTCTCAGGATCAGACCTGGGCAGGGAGGGATATTGTGACAAGACCCCGGGCGGTTGACCTGACGGACAGGGAAGAACTCTAAGGAGGACCCAGAAGCACTGGGGGTGAAGCAGGACCCAGTTTCTGTTCAAATGGCTCCTCATTCATATTCTGACCAAGGCAGAATTAGAACTTCAGGGGCTTTACAGGAGGTGGGGATGGAGTCAGAGTGGGATGGAGGGAACCATTGGTGACCGGAGTTTCTCTTATAGGACTGTGCTTACAATGGGAAGCCAAGACACAAATGGGTGAGTCCTGCCCCCAATATCTCACTGTTCTTTTGTCATGTTCTGTCCCAAGATAACTCAGAAATTGACTCACAGGGTAGAAGCTTCAGAGTCCAGAGGAGAAAGATTTATGGGATGAGAGAAATCACAAAAAAAAATCTGGAACCTTTTTCCTTCACAGGCACTCTTCCCAAACCCTTGCTTTGGGCTGACCCAAGTCCTGTGGTCCCCCAAGGAGCAGATGTGACCCTCAGGTGCCAGGGCCAACTGGGGAGTGACAGATTCCAGCTCTGGATGGATGGAGAGCTCAGAGAGGAGAGAAATAACTCGTGGTCACGGGCAGACTTTGTGCTCAGGATTGTGCATGACTTCAATGATGCCAGAAGCTACAGGTGCCGCTCTGGGCAGGGGGCCTTTTGGTCAGAGTTCAGTGACCCCCTGGGCCTGGTGGTGATGACAGGTGAGGGGGGGGCTAAAACCATCCTTGAGTATAAGGAGTAAGAGCTGAAAGGGGAGACACAGTTCCCTTTCTAAAGAGACAAGTTATAAATGGGGCAAACCCTCAGTTTTTCCTACCTTCCTCCCCTTACCAGTCACAACTTGCAAGGTTTACCAAAACCATTGCTTGTGACCTCTCATTTTGGATTTTGAAATCTTTCTCCTCAGTCACCCTGTGGGGAAGAGAGCACCTGTACTATGATTTTTATTTTAGATATAGAGAAACTGAGGCCTGAAGAGGAGGTAAAGTGACTTGAGCGACTCAGAAGTTTTGGCAAATTCAGGATTCAAATCCATGTCTCCCAGCTCCAAAACCAGGGATCTTCCCCTACTCACTCAGTGTCCCCTAGTGATGCAGCCCTGAGAGCTGTGTTGCTCCCCCCTCAGAGGACACACAACAGCCTTTTAGAGAAGTGTGCACAGCTTTTCTATGGCCCAACCTGCCAACAGCCTTCCTATCCAGTTTTGTCTCCCATTGTTCCCTTCTATCCTCCCTACATTCCCACCAGCCTGGACAGAATACTCACTTACATCCCATCATTTCCCATCACTTTGCCTTTGCAAACACAATAGTCTCTACCTGTGACAACATTACTGCCTTCACCCTCACTTTCCTATACATGCTTAAAGCACAAGTCAGACTCTGGGTGTCCCAGGATGCGGTCCCTGATGCCATCACGTGGCAACGTCCTGGCCAAGTATGCTGCCTTCAGTTCTCTCTCCTGCCCACTCTATCACTGGGGCCATTCCCAGCACTCCAGGCTTTTGTCCATCTGGCTGTATTAGAAGGCAGTTTTTTGAAGGAAGAAAGTGCCTAATATTGGGAATCTGATAGAGAGGGCTCACCACCTGCCCCCCCCAGTTCTGGCTGGCTGACTGGGGCCCGATTCCTGACTTTGCCCACCTCGGGCTACCACTTCCATGGTGTGAAGCTCATGGGCAGGATTCTTTAACAGAGTCATTTGAGCTCAAAACCCTGTGATCTCTGAGACTGTGAGCCCCTTGAAAGTCTGTCTGATGACCTGGGAGCCAAGTTACTGAGCAATTAACAGGCCGACAGAACTGGACACAGAAGCATGGCCAGAAAGCCGCAGCCCAACCTCCCCGTTCTCAGCTCTGTATCAGACAATGATGTGAGGGGCTGGCAGTGAGAGCTCAGGTCTCTAACTTCCTTCCTCATTTCACAGAACTCTTTCCTAGACCCAGCATTTCAGTCTTACCTGGCTCCAGAGTATCTCCAAAGACAACAGTGAACTTCTGGTGCCACTTGCCATCACTGTCAACTTCTCAGAGCTACAGTATTGTCCTTCTGGAGGAAAAGAGCCTAGAGCCCTTACAGCTACAGAACCTTACAGGAAGAAAGGCGGTTTTCTCACTTCCATCTGTGAGAACCGAGGACAGTGGGAGCTACAGCTGTATCTACTACAGGAAGACACCCCCCCACAAGGGGTCATATCCCAGCCATGCCCTGGAGCTGACTGTGATGGGTGACTAAATGAAAATTCTCCAATACACCAAATCGTTCCCCACACAGGAGGGTTGGCTGTGGGGGCAGCATAAAGTCCAAGGATAATTGAAGGGATGATTTGGGAGAGGGGAGATTCTAGAAGCTTCTCTGATTTTATATGGACTCACCTTAGGGCCTTAAGACAATAGAGGTGTTCCCAGCTCAAGCAGGCTGCAGACCAGAAAGTGAAAAGCAAGGCAAAATTTCTGCCACACCTTCAATGGGAGGGGTGCAGGGAGGAGGCCTAGAAATGACATCTGACCTTGACCTTTGGCATTCTCTTACCCTCAGGACCACTCCCCAAGCCCACTCTGTGGACCCAAGCTGACCTTGTGGTGACCCCAGGGACCAACATCACTCTGTGGTGCTCAAGGCCCAGACTATCTTCCCTTAAAGAGGTGACTTTCACTCTGTGGGAGTCTGGGACCCAGGAACCCTTACAACAGCAGCCCAGAGCAGATCTCTGGACTGACTTCTCCCTCTCCTCTGTGAGCCCTGAGGACACTGGGAGTTATAGCTGTGCTTACAGGACAGACTCTGGGAGAGAATCAGAGCCCAGTGATGCCCTGGAGCTGGTGGTGCCAGGTGAGGCTTGTGGGGGCCCCAGAATGATTCTGACCATGATCTTCCTGCTCTCTGCCCAAACAGGGGTGACATAGGGACAAAGCCACGATCCCTAAACAGGCAGCTCTGCCCTGGGGCAAGCTGACTCAGGGCTCTTGGAACACATGAGATATTCCTCTTGTGAACTAAAGTATTCAGGAAAAGCTAAAGATGGGACCTGAGCTGGGGTTTAGGGGAACAGTCACAAAATCCAGAGCTTAAAGGGTCTTAGAGGCTCTTAAGGAAAAAATCCTCCCATGACAAATGAAATCCTGAGGGAGAAAAGGATCTGTCCAAGATCATAAAAGTAGTGAGGGACAGAGACTGTGGACAGGTCTTTGCTTTCTCACAGCTGGCCCCTGATCTGGGGTCTGAATTTCGGCTGAGCTCTGGGGCTGTCTGTGATAGCCCAGAGAAGGAGGGCAGGGCCATGATCTTCCCTCCCAGGAGTCATCAGAGGCATGAGATCACAGGCCGGGTGAGTTCCCTCCAGGTTGACAGTCTCCTCAGAACCCTGGCTAACTCCACCTAGCTCCACTCCTCATACATCTCATGTACAAAAGATGGCTCAGGGACAGAAGATGGGCCTGGAGTTTGGAAGACTCATCTTCCTATTTTGGAATCTGACCTCCAGGCCATTGTGATCTAGAACACATCATTTCACTCTGTTGGTCTCAGTGTCCTCGTCTGTAACATGAGTTAGGGAAATGGGAAAGCACTCCAATATCTTTGCCAAGAAAACGTTAAAGGGGATCCTAACAATTGGACGTGATTGAAAACAACTGAATAACCAGACTGAGACTCGGACAGGGGACTGGGAGGCAGGGACTTGACTTCGGTGTCCTGATCTCTATCCTCCTCTTCCCCACCCCACCTTGTTCCCCTCACAGGATCTCTGGCCAAGCCTTCCCTCTCAGCCCTCCCAGGCCAGGTGGTGGAGCCTGGGAAGCATGTGACTCTCCAGTGCAGGCAGCCCCCTCGGTCAGCACTCTGGAGAGCGACATTCACTCTGCTGAAGGTGGGCAGCCCTCAGCCCCTGCAGAGCCAGAGCCCAGCTGGGACCTCAGCTGACTTCCCCCTCCTCTCTGTGAGAGCCCAGGATGCTGGCAACTACACCTGTGTCTACTATAGGAGGATAGCTCCATACCAGGTGTCTGAGCCCAGTGATGCCCTAGAGATCTGGGTGACAGGTAAAGGTTGTTCATGTTTCCATAGAGGGGAGGGAGGTAGGATTGAGAGACAGCCAAGAAAATTTGTGAAGACATGTTTGGGGCTCATATCATCATCAGGAAGTAGATGGGGACAAATAGATATGGGACAAAAACTGAGTGTCATTAAAACAGAGAGACCAAAAGAGGAAAAATGGACTTGCTCAGGTACACCATCTCTCTCAGGGGACAAAAATGAGAAGGAGAAATTAACTTTTTATTCCTGGATAGCCCCAAAGAACACCTAAGGTTTAACCTCTCTCCCTGTCCAGGGAAACAGACTTAGGGCAAGGCATGGTCAGAGTCAATGGAAGCAAGAGCTTATGGTCAGGGAATTATTCAGAGGTCTCAATAGTCTTCCTCCCCTTCCGTCCTCCATCATCACAACTATGATGGGGGGGAGGGGAGAGGAAAAGGGATAGAGGCTCTCTGCTCTCTCTTTGTGTTTCCAGATGACCTCCACAAGCCTTCCCTCTCAGCCTCACCTGGACAAGAGGTGGTCTCAGGAACCAATGTGACTATCCTTTGCTGGGGACCCTCATGGGCTACTAAGTTTGTTCTATACAAGGAGGGAGTTGAAATGATACTGCCTAACATAGAAACACATGAAGGTCTGGCACAGTTCTTCTTGACTCATGTGACCTCAGAGCACTCTGGCAATTACAGCTGCAACTATCAGCTGGGCACCAATGAAAGTCTCTGGAAGAAGCCTAGTGATGCCCTGGAGCTTCTGGTAAGAGGTGAGAGCAGGATGACGGGGAGATGTCAATAAGCATTCCATTTCTCAGCCCTACAAAGAAAGGAAAACATGGCCTTGATTCTGGCCTAGAGATTCAGGGTAAGGTCTGTGGAAACTTTGACATTGTCCTCATTTCCAGGCCAATGTAGACACAGGGTGTGAGCTGAGACGTAAGTCATTCTTCCTTACTTCCTTTTCATGGGTACACTGGCAGGCGCGCGCGCGCACACACACACACACACACACGCACACACACACACACACACACGCATCTTTATTCTGGCTTCTGTTTATCTGACTCTGATTCCAAGAGATAAACTCTCTCTGAACAGGGTTTGTCCCAAACTCTTTTATGATGGTGGTGATGGGAGGCTGGAGAGGGGATAAGAGAAAAAAGTCAGTGATAACTACGTGGGAAGGGTGAGCATTCCTTGGCAAAACTATTTATGGTGATTCTTTTTTCCACCCTAACTTCTGTCCAGAGCCAAATACCAACCTCATCATCATCCTCAGCTGTGTTTCCTTTCTCCTCCTCTTGTGCCTTCTATGTCTTGCATTCTTCTACCATGGATCCATCCCTATGGGTGAGTTTGGGGAAGAGAAGAAAAAACAGAAATGGATAAGGACCAGATCTCTTTTTCTTCCTTTGAGGATCTGACTTTACTTCTTTTCTTCCCATGTCTCTCTCACCAGGGCCTTTGCAAGGATACGGTCCTCAGAGGTAAGGAAACTCAGCTCCTCTTCCCATTGCTTCATATTCCTACTCTTTTCCATGTAACATGAACTCTCTGAACTGTAAAGAGATTCTGGTGAGGAGAGGAAGCTGACAGAACCTCCCAGAGTGAACTCCCTCTCCTTATGCTATTTCTTCCCTTCTCCCTACTGTAGCTGTTTTTGTTGCTCTTGCCTTCCTTGGAGTACCTGCTTGCCTCATCATCCTGAGGCATCCAGAGAGGAAAACCTATGTAAGTTATCTGGTCAGGAAGAGGGCACAGTCTTAGCATGAGGGGGGAATAGAAATGGTAGAAGGGAATATTGGTCTTGGGAGAGATTAGGAATAATGGATTCTTCCCTCTATCTCAGATGCACAAGTGGCTGAGGAACGTCCCAAGAGAACTACAAGTGAGTTAATTCCATCTTCCTTAGTTCTTTTCCTCCTCCAGTACAATGCCTCTAAAATGAGAATCTCTTCAATTATTAGCAATATTTATATAATACTTTCATAATTCTAGTTCCCTATCATTTATTTCCTTTACAATTCTTTGAAGTACATTCCTATCTAAAAGTATGAAATATAAAAAGTAGGTATCTAAAAGTATGAAAATGGGAAAGCATCTATAGATTTTACCAGATGAGCCATCAAAACTTTCATGACATGAATAAATTAAGAACTTGAAAGTCATCACTGTTTGCTCCCTCTTGTATTTCTCCTTCAGGTCCCCATGGCTGAAGAAACTCAGGGAGTGACATACACTCAACTGAACACACGAACCTTGAATAAGAAGAAAACTGACTCCCAAAAAACTCCTAGAGAAGCCACGCTCTATGCCAGTTTATATTTAGACTGAGGGTTTGGGCACCTTTTTGTGAAGGAATCTTTCACTTCTGCTCTTCTTCCATATCTTCTCCTTTTCGTCATCCTTATTTCATCTTTCCTAATGTACCTGTCCCAGATTCCCATTTAGGGGGAGCCATGATAATTATTAAGAATATCCACTAGGGCATAGACTTGGGCAAGCCCAGTACATCAGTCTAAAGGGGGCTGAGCAGACACAACATTGAAATTCTGAAACAGCAGGAAAGACAGTATATTTAATTTTTGTTCATTGTTGCTGATAATAATAATAAGTATTATCATTACTACTATTTTCTTCTTCTGTAACTATTGTGAACACCTTGCTTTGTGGTCAATGTTAGATAAAAGAGAAAATAAAAAGCTTTTATAATGGTGGGGGAAGTAATGGCTACACGGGAATGACTTTACTATCATCAGTACTGGCTCAAAGAGGGAATAACATACATATGCAATTGGGTATAAAATTCTATCTTATCCTACAGGAAATTGGAGAAGGGGATAAGAGAAGAAAAGGGAATGATAGAAAGGAGGGCAGACTGGGGAGGAGGTAGATTCAAAAAGATTCTTTCATCAGATTACCTGATAAATGAAAACAGAGAATAGAATAAAATGGGATCCAAATTGGAGGGAAATACTGTTTTCCAAAGTAATTGTGAAAAAAAATTTTGAAACACGTTTCCCTGATAAAGTCGTCATGTCTCAAATATTTAAAGAACTGAGTCAAATTTATACATTTCAGAGCCATTCCTCAATGGACGGAGGATTAAAAAATATGAACAGCCACAGATGACATAGACTAAGCTATCGATAATCATATGAAAAGATGCTTTAAGTCATTATTTATTAAAAAATGCAAACTAAAACAATTATGAGGTACTCGCTCATATTTATCAGATTGACTAATAGGACAGAACAGGAAAATGACAAGTGGTGGAGAGCATGTAGCAAAAATGAAACATTAATGCTCTATTGGCAGAACTGTGACTCGATTTAGCCATTCTGTAGAGTGACTTGGAACTATACTCAAAGGCCTACAAAGACACACGTATACTTTGAGGTAGAAATACCAATTCTAGAACTGTATTGGAAAAGAGAAGAAAAAAATCAAAAAGAAGAAGGACTTAGGATGAAAATTGCTGTCCATCCCCAAAGAAAGAATTGTTGGTGTCTGAAGACAGAATAAAACATACGTGCATTTTTATTTAATTGGCTTTTCTTGAGGGGCTTTTTGGTCTATCTTACCTTTCACAATATGATTATTGGGGAAATATTTTGTGTGACTACACATGTGTATCCTATATTGGATTATTGGGCTTGGGAAAGCAGAGTTGAACTTGGAGGAAAGGGAAAAATTTGGAACTCAAGGTTCTAAAAATCAATGTTTATCATTGTTTTACATGTAAATAGCAAAGCTAAACTACTAAATGAATGGAAATGGAATAGGAAAAATATTAATCAACTTTTTATTCTCCTCAAAGAATCAGCTTTCAGTTTGATTATCATTCCTATAGATTAGTTTGTTTCCCTTTATTTGTTTCTTCTCTAGTTTTTATTTCTCCTCTTTTGTGGTTATTTGATATTTGTTTATATCTTGAGTTTTTAAGGTTTTATGATAATAAAGTTAATTAATCCTTCTCTTTCCTATTTTATTAAGCTATCTTTGAAGACACATGACTTTTCCCAAGCAGACTTCTTTAGCTGTATCTCAATAAATATGGCATGACTTTTCATCACCTTCTTTTGTGTAATTATTACTTCTTTGATTGCTTCTCTGACCCTCATTGTTTAGGATTGCATTGTTGAGACTTCATATAAGTTCGCGTCTTTTTCCTTATCTATGAACAAATTTATCATTTTTATTGTTTTGGTCAACAAATAATTCAATTCATTGCCAACAAATAATTCATTTGTTGCTTCTCAATTTTTACAAGGGTTAGCAATATTTCTGTAGATTTATACTATTCTTCCAATACAGAGAGAACAAGAGACAACAAAATTCCCTGTCTTTGCTTTATAATCACTGCTGAATTCTTACAGATGTACTAATATTTCTTTTAGGGTAATTTACTTTAGCTATTTAATACTTTTTATGTTATCAACATTTGTTCTTGATATTTTTAAGGCATGACCACAGTTCCTGCTTCCTTCGGATTCACTTAATGTGTAGTAAATTTTCCAATCCTTTGTTTTTATTCTATTTATAGATGGGGGGATTGTTAATATGTTTCTTCTAAAAAGTAACTTGTGGGTGGGTGTTTATTTACCCAATTTGTAATTCTTTTTTATTTTCTTAAGTTTTTATCACCTCTATAATTAGAATTCTGAGATTTAATTTATATTTTCCTCCATTGGTTTTATTTTTTACCCAAATGGAATTTTAACATTTTCAAAAATAAATACAAACTTAAGTATCTTCAAGTTATTTTCCTTTCATTTATTTTAATGTATTTCATTTGTTACCAGTTTTCTTCACCTCAGTTTCAATATCTACCTCAATACATTTGGCAAATGGTAGGCTCTTATCCTTGAATGTGATGGGAAATCTTCTCAGTGTCACCTGAAAAAATTAGTTCAAACCCAAGGCCTCAATTTCGTTTACCAAAAATCATCTGACTTAGAAATGGGAACTCCAAATCTCCATCTCTTAACTGCTATTGTTATCATCAGTAGTAGTTGTACAAAATAAGGTTGTGAATGCTTTTATGATTTTGTATGTAGCAATCACAATTGTATGATTATGTATTTTGCATTGTGTTTCTGGTTCCTTATTCTTTGTACCTCAGATAGTTTAGATTGTGAACCAGTCTCTTCACACCCCCAGTCACTGTAATTGAAGGCCAATGGGGTAGGGGAGCCTCAAGGTAGGAGTATAAAATTTGGTATTTTCCTTCTGTAACTCTCCTCTTCTAGCTTGATTGCTTGTTGAAAGGGAGACAACCTTTCTCAAGAGATAGTGATAAAATTACTTTTTGTTTCTATTTTCAGAAATCTCCTTCATCTATTTGAGTCAGCTATCTTCCTCCCACACATCCTGGATTTAGAGCTTTGCTTATGACTTCCATTTTCTCCCTTTTATCTAATTATTTAATTTTCCCTCTCTATTTTCCTCTCAGAGAAGTAATTAAGGTGTTGCCCATTCCTCTGCTGACTTTCAAGGTCTTTTTTAGTATTTCAAATCTTATTTTCTGGATATGTCTCTAAAATAGGATACATTTCTCTCTTTCTCTTCATCATTAAATAATATTTCTGTCTTTTGCTCTTGGCCACAGGATGCCATAATACCAGATTTGGACTTTTTTCACATTCTACAAGTATCCTGGGAATAGTAGTGATAATGATGATAAGTGGCAGCAATCATTGGAACTCAGGACTCCCTGAGAAGCACTAAGGAAGGAGAGAATCAAGACTCTTCAATACCCAGGAAGAAAAGTTACAGAATAACTAAAGAAAAGTCCTCAAATGGAAAATTTTTTGTATTTCGTATTTCTATTATGTAGAAACACTACTACACCTTTTGGGATATGGGTGCTCTACTTTATATTGGAACCTATTTATACAGATGAGAAGGTTTGTCAAAGACACTTGAGGGAGTGATATATGTGCCAAATATTAATATTCTTTTATGTGAACAAAAACACTTTCCATAAAGTTAATTTTCCTGGCTATTTGATATCCACAATAATATGGAGACACACTGATGGGGACTCATGAACAACAGAACTCCCAACTATATCTCTGCACTTCTTATGTCTCTCAAATGCTCTGGTTATACTTATAGACGAAGAAAGGCATATATTTTATATAAATTGGTGACAATATAGTCAGAACTCCTTGTTCTCCTCTCTTCCCTATCTTCTCATATTATTTAAATATCTTTCCACAATGTTTCATCATTCATTCCTGTATTATGAAAAGGTAGCCCTTCTCTTTTCTACAAGAAATTACTCCTTATCAAACTTCTTACATAGCTTATTGTAATTACATCATTAAAAAAAGATATCTCTATCAGTGGATTAATGAGAAAGTGAAAAAATACAATATATGTGTTGGTTATGGAAAGAGGCACTTTTAGGGCAGAGATTATGCTTTGGGGATCTCCTTGACCAGTTTTCTCCCAGAACATCAAAATATAGAAAATGTGAGGGTCCTGAAAGGGAGTTTTGTTAAATGACTCAATATGGAGAGTACAAAGTGTTAACAGGAAATAATGTTTGCTACAATTAGAAGAAAGGTGAGAACTCAGCCCTAGGGTTGAAGCTAGAAGCCTTCTTCAAAGAAAAGTGTTCTCACCTCTAAAGGATGGAGTAAAGGCAGAGATTGTGCTTTGGGGCTCTCATTGACCAGAGCATCTCTCAGAACATCAGATTATATAAAATGTGAGGGTCCTGAGACTTACAAATGAGGGGAGGTTTTATTAAATGACCCAAATTGGAGAGTATAAAGTGTTAAAAAGAGTAGTTAAAAAAAAAGGAGTGATATTCTCTAGCCATCATCTCTGAAAATTATCCTCAAGAAAAATAGGAGAATATGTTCAAAATAGTAAACTAGGTAAATAAATAGTATCTATGGCCTCTTTCTGATTGAAATCCCCCTCCCCCCTGTACTAATTCTTTTAGAAATTCAAATGGAAGACTATGGCAATACTTGCTTTTAATAAAGCCCTTTCAACTCTTTGTTTATAGCTTGTTACAAGATGTTCACAAATCATCTCTTTAATGCTATTTCCTAGATGTCCAAGATACTTTTTAATATTCCAAAGACTCCAAACTCAGCCACATATTGCTTAAATAATTACATTTCTCTTTTCAGAATAATATCTCTCTTTTCACTTATAAAAAGTATATGTCTTCACGTTAACAAAAAAGTATATAAGAACATCATGTAACCTTTGTGCACGGGAATACCAAGTCTATTAAACTTATTGCTTGACTTTGGAATATTTGTTATTTTCTAATATTTCCACACTTTTCAAGTTTCAAATCACCTTTGACTTTTAAATAAACTTGCTGCAGATATATTGATATTTGATTAATAGAAGTGTAATAAGTTGAGGATTTTTAACTACTCTGTGATAAAAGAAGAAATCTATATTTGTATAGCAAAATAAAAGCATCTTTCAGACCTTGTATGTCCTACAACTGTGATCCCTATTCCTGATAAAACTCTACACATACACACACACACACACACACACACACACACACACACACACACACACTATTATGAAAATATTTTTGTAAGAGAATTTCCAGGTCTCTTTAAGACTTCAAAGGATTCCCTTTGTAGTCACAAAGACAATCTTATACAGTGGAAAGTATCATAATGCAGGATAATCTGGCTTTAAAATCCACTTAAAACACTGCAGAGCTGGGTGATTTCTGGCCAAATCACTTCACTTCTCTGATCTTCTTTTTTTTTATCTATCAACATGATGCTGATAATTCCTATAATTCAGGCAGCTAACAAACATAATGGCAAACTTCTGGACTTGGCGTCAGGGAGAACTGAATTGAAATCAAGCTTCAGACACTTGTTATCTATGTGATCCTGGGGAAGTCAGTTAACCTTTGTTTGCTTCAGTTTCTTTACATAATAGCACTTGTCTCCAGGATGGCTGCAAGGACAAAATGAGACATCTATAAAGCAGATTGCAAATTTCATCGTCATTATCTTCACCTTCATAACCTACATTCAATGGTTGTTGTGAGGCTCAAATTATAACGATCTACAAAAAAAAAAATGCAACTTGAAAATAACCTTTGTAATTGCACTTATATTTTTATATTGAACCCATAGACAAATTATACTTTCTAGCACTCTTTATTACATTGTTGTATTACATTGACATTGTGGACAACAAATATAATTATGTCTCTTTTATCTCAGCTACACTCTAGGCACAGATTTCACAGTGCAAATTAACTTCTGAACACAAATATGGCATATGAAGTAATTCTTATTCAATTTTATCTATTTAGATGGACAGCCTCAGAAAACTTGACTAGATGTCTATACATTTGCCTTGGGGGTGGAATGCATGAAAACATGTTCAAACCCACCTCTGAAACTTAATACCTATGGATCCAAAAAGAAGCTATAATCCATTAGAGCTATAAGACTTCTTTCTTACATATGAAAGTCTTATGCCTCAAATGAGAATTAAACTGATGGAATCAAAATTAGTTTCCCTATCATAAACTTAATAAATTAAAAATAAAACATGACTGCTCTTTCAGCGGAATATTTGTCCCACAAATAAATAAAAGATGAAAATACAACCAGCTTTTAAAAATATGTACAACTTCACTTATTTTCAATACAGTTCAAACTTTAAAGTATAGTACATTGAATTCAGTGTTGCTGTGGCAGAATCAGATCTTCCTAATAGCTGAAATTGTAGTCACCAAATCTGGAAAACTGCTGAAATAGTGAGATTAGTTAGGACATGGTATAGATTTTATTAGTTCTATTTTCCTAGGATATCTGGTTACTTCTTAAGGCAAGGAAGTACTCAATTAAATATTAAGGTGAATTTGGCTTTTGTAAAATGTAGCAGTATTTTTTAAAAAATGTTTATCCTAGTTTATGAGTATATTAAGATGTTATTATCCCAGTTATGTATTTTTGGAAAAAAAGTTCAATGTTTGAATGTATGTGTAGACCAGGGGACTGGCTAAATCAATTGAATTAAATAGGAGGTAGAATTTGGTATAAAATTACACAAGATTCTGATCTTTGGAATGAGGCATGATAAATAAATAAATATATATATATATATATATATATATGTATATATATATATACATATATATATATATATATATATATATATATATATATATATACACACACATATATATATATATATATACATATATATGTCTTGGAAGGATACACAAATAATTATGGTAGCTTCACATAAATGAGACAAGATCCAGACAGAAGGGAATGAGAATATGTTTGCATCAGTGTCATTCTCCCTGGGGTTACTCAGTACTGAATTGCTTGCTTAGAGAGAAATAATGATCTAAGTTAGAATAGTGGCATATTGCTGGACAGAGTAAATGTGAGGCTGTTCAGCATCATTTGTTAATCATAACTAAATTTATATCTATCTTTCTGTCTATCTATCTACCTATCTCTACACACACATATATATATATGTATAGATAAGTAGATAGATACACAGATAGATAGATAGATAGATAGATAGACAGATAGATAGATAGATAATGTAACTGTTAGATATGCATTTTATTTTTAGAATTCAATTACAATAAAATTTTCTTTGTACGGAGTACAAAAATGTTATCCCAAAATAAGTTTTTTATTATTTAGGCTGAGTAGAAAATGATCTGGCAAATCCTGCCATGTTTATAAATTTATAATTGGAATTTATCATTATACTTCTCCATTATTTTTCTATTAAATATGCTATTATTTTAATTTATTTTTAGAAGAAAAATGCTCCACTTCCATTCCAAAGTTTTATCACATTGGGGACTGAAATTGCAAAATCTGCACATCAAATTCAAAATTCAGAAGGATTTTATCTACCTGGTTATGAAGAGGGAATCCCAAAAATCCTTAAAGGAGAAAACCTTCTTAGACTCTGCCTCAGTGAGGGCACTCCACCCCAAGCACAATTTCATCTTTGTTATTTGTTGGGGTGACTCAGTCACAAAATCTACTGAATTCTCTTCAAATTTTAAACCTGGCTGAAACCAAGCCAAGAGCCAACCTGAGACTGCACCCTCGATCCCCTTCAGCTTGTAGCCAAACCCCCCTATTATAAAAGAGCCAAACTGGAATCCTCTCTTTGCAGAAGGTGTAAACATGCCAGCACCATGCCTGGCATCCCACCTGGGAGCCCAAGGACTCTCTGCCCACTGGAATGTTTTCAGTGTCCTCCTCTCTTTATACTCACCTATTTCCTTAACTAGACTTTAACCAAAGCTCCAATCCCCATAATAATCCTCTTTTATCAATCTAGGTTTTCAAGTCTGTAAATTCCTTTACAGAATACTGCGTGGACCAACACTAGACCTCATTTTCATCTGGGTTCCCCCAAATTTTTTGTAAAAAATTGCCCATGCATATGAACTGCCAAAAAAGTTATAACTATAAAATAAAAATACGTAAAATTTTTATTTAAATATAAAAAGGAAAAGTGCAAAAATAGACATCTGTTGGAATGCACCAGAGCCACCTGATAGTGACTCCTGGAGATCTAACCCACAATGGATCTCCTCTTGTGGGAGACTGAGAGGCCATTGCTAATCTCTGACTTCTCTGACTGAGAGGCCATCTTGTGGACTAACCTCTCCCCTCTTCCACTTGCCTCCAATTTATCTTATTCCCAGTCACACCAGGGTCAGCAAAAACTGCCCTGCTACTCTTTCAGATGTTATGATCCACAGCTGTGGAAGCTCTTGAAGAATTGACCTGTCCTTTAACAATAATGTTCGGGCGAGCTTTCTGGAGGTCCTTTGGATGGGCCTTGGTCTTTAGGTAGAGAAGTGATGAAGGCAGGAGAGCCACCAGAGGATGGTCAAAGATAGAATAGCTCTCTTCCAGTCCTTGTTGCCCCTTACATAGCTTATTGTAACTACATCATTACAGCATATTATATGTGAACTTAGAGAACTATTACATCACCATGGTAAGTATATCTGTGAACTGGAGAATCATCATCTCATCAATTCCACTGAGTTAACGCCTTGTTTCACACATATTTCTCCACAACTCTGGCCTTCTTTAGACACCACCAAGTCAGCTCTCATATCTTTGTGACAGGCTTCTAAGGAAAGAGCTAGTCCTATCCTTTCCTGAGTGGAATGAGAAAGAAGTTTCTCTTTTTAAAAAGTATTCATATTAAGAAAAAGATATCTCTATCAGTGGACTAATGAGAAAGTGAAAAAGTGCAATATATGTGTTGGTTATGGAAAGAGCCACTTTGATGACAGTGATTGTGCTTTGGTGCTTTCCTTACCAGTTTCTCTGTGAGAACATCAGAATATAGAAAATGTGAGGGTCCTGAGAGGGAGTTCTGTTAAATGACCCAATTTGGAGAATACAAAGTGTTAAGAGGAAATAATGTTTTCTACTATTAGAAGAAAGGTGAGAACTCAGCCATAGTACTGAAGCTAGAAGCCTTCCCAAAGAAAAGAATACTCAGCTCTAAAGGATAAAGTAAATGGCAGAGATTGTGCTTTAGGGCTCTCCTTGAACAGAACATCTCTCAGAACATCAGAATATAGAAAATGTGAGGGTCCTGAGACTTACAAATGAGAGGGGCTTTTGTTAAATGACCCAATATGGAGAGTCCAAAGTGTTAAGAGGAAATAATGTTTTTTACAATTAGAAGAAAGGTGAGAACTCAGCCCTAGTGTTGAAGCTAGAAGCCTTCTCCAAAGAAAGGAGTTCTCACCTCTAGGGAATGGAGGCTAGGGAGGGGCTAAGCAGAGGTAGGGATATAAAAAGCCCTACAGAATTCCCTGTTGGTATTTTGGCTATCCAAAGCTCAAGAGCCAGAGCCAGAGCCAGCATCTGCTCCTGAGAGAAACATCCAAGAAGGAAGAATATGGATCCCAGAGACTTAATTGAAGATATCAAGGGACATCTTACTTGCTCCATCTGCCTGGGCTACTTCACTGACCCAGTGACTGTCCAATGTGGCCACAGTTTTTGTTCACATTGTCTTCTCCAGTGCAGGGAGAGAGCCACTGACATCTTGAGGTGCCCAGAGTGCAGAGGAGTCATCAGAGACCAGGACTTGGTGCCCAACAGGCAACTGCAGAACCTCTCCATCATTGGCAAACAACTCCGACCTCACTTGCTGCACAGCACCATCGGCCTGACCACCTGTGATCAACATGGCAACCCGCAGAAGTTCTTCTGTGAGGAGGACCAGACACCGCTTTGTGATTCTTGCAAATCAGCCCCACAGCACAAGGCTCACAAAGTCCTTCCTTTGAAAACAGTTGCTGAGAAGTGCAGGGATGAGCTCCAGGAGATGCAAACTACCTTAGGAGAAACAGAAAAGGAGTTTGAAATGATGTTGGACAAAGTAAGAAGGAAAAAGGCATCCTGCAAGGAGAATGAATATGCTTTGAAACACTCAGTGATGTTTGAGTATGAGAAAATTCACCAGTTCTTGTGGGATGAAGAATATGAGTACTTGGAAAAGCTGCAGGAGGAATCCAGAGATGGCATCCTCCAAATACACGAAAACATGGACGAGGTGACCCAACAGATCCAGAGTCTGCAACAAATGATGTCAGAAATAGAGAAGACTTTGCACAAGCCGCCTTTGGAAATGCTCCAGGATATGAAAGGCATTTTGGAAAGGAATGAGCAGCTCCTCTTACTTGAAGAACCAGAGCTTGTGTCACCTTCCTTAAGTACCTGCTCCATCACATGCTTGAGAGAAGTGCTCCTGAACTTTTCAGACGGACATAAGTTTGGATCCTGAGTCAGCCAATCCTCTTCTCATCCTTTCTGAAGATCTGAAGAGGGTCCAGTACCGGAGGGTCCATCGGGACCTGCCAGACAACGAAGACGGAAAGGACTGCACTCTTGCTGTTTGGGGGGCCCAGACCTTCACCTCAGGAAAACATTATTGGGAGGTAGAGGTGGAAGGGAAGACAGGGTGGGAATTGGGCGTCTGTAGAGATTCAGTCAAGGGAAAGGGAAAACTGTCCTCCTCTGAGGATGGAAAGACACTAGCAAGCTCCCCATGTGGAAATAGTTTCTTCCTGTTAAATTCACAAAATGGCTTTCACTTGAAGCAGCCTGGGCTCAAAGTGGGAGTTCTTCTTGATTATGAAAATAAATCTATAGCTTTTTATGATGTCAGAGAAAGAAGCCTTATCCACATTCTCTCAAACACGGATTTTGAAGGACCTCTTTGCCCTTACTTCTCTTTTGTCATCAAGGAAGACAGTCCCCCTGTATCACTCATTCTCTGTTAGACTGGGGATCAGTAAAGAGCTGTCAATGATGCTCATTGTGAAGGAGGACATGTGAGTGAAAGGGATAATGAAAATTACTTTCTAAATTTTTTGTAACTTTTGTCATTTCTGTAAACTTCTTTTGGAAATTGTCAATAAAGTGAAGTGTTTTTATTAAAACCAATGAGATGAAGTCTTTCTTTTTTTAAATTTGTTATGAAAAACCATGGGGCCTAATTTGTAAGCTCTTAAATTGGAAATCAGCTGGAAGGGGAGGTAGAAAAGCAACAGCAGAGGAGTGAAAGGAGAAAAAAAAGGAAACAGTAGGCTTCAAGTGGAGAAGGAGGAAGCAGCTCAGTACTGGAGAAGTCTAAAAGGACTTCCTAATGTACCTTGAACCTTGTAAGGCATGCAATTGAATCAAAGGATCTTGATTCTTTACTCAAAGACAATTGCTCAAATTGGTTTATTTTATTACTTCACAGTATGTAGGACATGTGTAAGACAGAATGCACAAAACATTGAGAATGTCAGTGTTGCCCATATACCTAAATGGTTCATGGTTGATAAAATGCAAGGTTATTTGACTGGACATTTTCAGTTTACCTTTGTAACATATTTAGGGAAGTAAAATATGTTTATTTTTTACAAAGTAAAGGAAAGAGAAGATGCACAAGTATGACTGGATGAATCAGACTATTGAGCCACTGTACATAGTCTACATATAATTTCTCATTTTACTGCCCTAACACACTCTTTTCTAACAAAAGGGAAAATTTTACTTTAAGAATGTAGATATCATTTCTGTCATGTGAAAAAGTACTCCAAATCACCATTGATCAGGGAAATAAAAATTAAGACAACTCTGAGATGCTACTACACATCGCTCAGATTGATTAAGATGACAGAAAAGGCCATGATGAATTTGGGGGGTATGGGGAAAAACAACTACATTGTTGGTGGTATCGTGAATATATCCAGCCATTCTGGAGACCAATTTGGAAATATGCTCAAACAGATATCAAAATGTGCATACCCTTTGATACAGCAATGTTTCTACTGGGCTTATATCCCAAAGAGATTATAAAGGGAAATAGATCCACATGTGCAAAAATGTTTGTGGCAGCCCTTTTTGTAGTCCTCATAAACTGGAAACTGAATGGATACTCATCGGTTGGAGAATGGCTGAATAAATAGTGGCATATGAATGTTATGCAATATGATTATTCCATAAGAAATGACCAACAGGAAGATTTCAGAGAGGCCTGGAGGGACTTACAGAAACTGATGCTGAGTGATGTGAAAAGAACTTGAAGATCGTTACATACAACAACAAAATTATACAATGACCAGTTCTGGTAGAGGTGGCTCTCTTCAACAATGAGATGATTCAAACCAGTCCCAATTGTTCAGTAACGAACACAGTCAGCTATACCCAGAGAGAGAACTATTGGATATGAGTGTGGAACACAACCTAGCATTTTGAATCTTTTTGTTATTGTTTGCTTGCAATTTTGTTTTCTTGATCAGGTTTTTTTTCTTTCTTTCTTGATCTGATTTTTCTTGTGCAGCAAAATAACTGTATAAATATATATACATACATATGTCGTATTTCATATATGAATTAACATATTTAACATATATTGGACCACCTACCATCTAGGGGAGGGGAAATGTTGGACCACAAGGTTTTGCAAGGGTCAATGTTGAAAAATTACCCACGCATATATTTTGTAAATAAAAAGCTATAATTAAAAAAAAACATTGCAGAAATCAGTGAACCCTAGGTTGAATCAATTTGATTTTCTGTGAAAGATACAATAAAAATTCCAGGTTTTCCAAATAGTAGAAATGACCTTTTTGGTCATCTTCAATCATCTAATCTCCAGTCACACTGTCACATTCTCTTCTGACCACACTCATTACATGAGAAAGCACTATAAGCTACCTATTTAAAAAGGATTATCATTTGCATCCATGAATAATTTCATATTTTGGAATATAACTCAAATACCATATGTGATCACATTTCTAATTGAAGGCAAAAAAGAAACTCCAACTATTTCTCAATGGATATGTCATCAGAATAAAATGATTTTTAAATTAGAGCATTGAAATCAGCTAACTTTATTCATGTCTTCCTTGTGATATAACTATTCTCTAATTGCCATGAGAAAATGTGTATCTATTCCTTTCA
This sequence comes from Sminthopsis crassicaudata, assembly GCF_048593235.1. NCBI lineage: Eukaryota > Metazoa > Chordata > Mammalia > Dasyuromorphia > Dasyuridae > Sminthopsis > Sminthopsis crassicaudata. The sequence continues at coordinate 5,689,955 of NC_133617.1, read as the reverse complement.
CCTATCATAATCTTCCTCAGCTGCTCAATGGTTCCCTAGACCACTAACTAGGTCATTAATGTAGATGGGAGGGAATCTTAAGAGGTCATGTAAAATCAATTCTTTCATCTTACAGATGAACTTAGGTAAAAGATTAAATGACTTATCTCAGAGAGAAAATGACATGTACAGAAATTAGAGTCTGTGTCAATTTTTACAGAGAGAGGGAGAGAGAAGAGAGGGCGACAGAGACAGGGAGAGAGGAAGAAGGAGAGGGAGAAGGAAGAGGAAGAAGGAGAAGGGGAAAGGGGAAGGGGAGGAGGTGGAAAGGAAGAGAGGAGTGGAAGAGAAGAGGGGGAGGGATGTTAGGTTCTTCCTAAGTGCTAATGAGATAATGAGATGATAGGTTCTTACTAAGTGCTAAGTCAGTACTTAACAATTCTCTAGTTCTGGCCTTTAAGGTGAGCTTTACCCCTTTGAACTTCTGGGGAGGAGCTTAATGTTTAAAAGGAGCAAGTTCATTAGTAGAAGTAATTTTCCCACAAGCCCTTGCATTATCCCACGCCCATTCTCTGGGAGGAAAAAAGAGAGCTGCCAACTCTAACCTAGAGTAGACTCCCTCCTCCTCCAGAGTGCCAGCCTGGAGTTTCTGGAGACAAAAGAACATTATGTATTGGCACCCAACATGGGGCAAGGACTTTCAGAGGAGCTAACCTGGACATTCCCAGAGGGGGAAGGGGAAGAGGGCGGGGTACATTGGAGATGTCCATGGTACTACCTGCCAATCCATAGGTCTACTGATCAGAGTTTAATTTTGGTTTCACTGGACTATCTAGGTAGTAGAATAGGGGTCACAGTTCTAGGACATAAAAGATCTGAAAGATGCATTTATTTTTACTCTGTAGAACAGACATAGGTTTCTTCTTACATCACAGAGGAGTTAATGAATAAGGAGTGATATTCTGTAGCCACCATCTCTGAAAATTATCCTCAAGAAAAATAGGAGAATATGTTCAAAATAGTAAACTAGGTAAATAGTTTCTATGACCTCCTTCTGATTGAAATCCCCCACCCCCCTGTACTAATTCTTTTAGAAATGCCAATGAAATGACTATGGCAATACCTGATTTTAATAAAGCTCTTTCAACTCTTTGTTTATAGCTTATGTTACCAGATGTTCACAAATCATCTCTTTAATGCTGTTTCCTAGATGTCCAAGATACTTTTTAATATTCCAAAGACTCCAAACTCAGCCACAGATTGCTTAAACAATTACAGTTCTCTTTTCAGAATAATGTCTCCCTTTTTTTACTTCTAAAAAAGTATATGTCTTCACGTTAACAAAAAAGTATATAAGAACATCACATGGCCTTTCTGCACAGGACTACCAAGCCTATTTAACTTATTGCTTGACTTTGGAATATTTGTTCCTTGCTAATATTTCCACACTTTTCACAATTCAAATCACCTTTGACTTTTACATAAACTTGCTGCAGATATATTGATATTTGATTAATAGAAGTGTAATAAGGTTCTCTTTTTTAAAAGTATTCATATTAAGAAAAAGATATCTCTATCAGTGGACTAAAGAGAAAGTGAAAAAATTCAATATATGTGTTGGCTATGGAAAGAGGCAGTTTTATGACAGTGATTGTGCTTTGGGGCTTTCCTTGACCAGTTTCTCCGTGAGAACATCAGAATATAGGAAATGTGAGGGTCCTGAGACTTGCAAATGAGAGGGGCTTTTGTTAAATGACCCAATATGGAGAGTCCAAAGTGTTAAGAGGAAATAATGTTTTCCACAATTAGAAGAAAGGTGAGAACTCAGCCCTAGTTTTGAAGCTAGAAGCCTTCTCCAAAGAAAGGAGTTCTCACCTCTAGGGGATGGAACAAAGGGCAACGATGGTGTTTGGGGGCTCTCCTTGACCAGTTTCTCCCTGAGAACATCAGAATATAGAAAATGTGAGGGTCCTGAGACTTACAAATGAGAGGGGCTTTTGTTAAATGACCCAATATGGGGAGTCCAAAGTGTTAAGAGGAAATAATGTTTTTTACAATTAGAAGAAAGGTGAGAACTCAGCCCTATTCTATTTTATTATTCTATTTTTTTATTCTATTTTATTATATGTAATATCATCATTGTATAAGAAATTCTATGATAGATGATATATTATGTTATATAAAATTATTGTATAATATCATATAATATTTGTTATATATTATTATATGATATTGCCATTCTGTAAGAAATGATCTTGGATCACAGCATAGCATTTTCATTCTTTTTGTGGTTGCATGGTGGCATTTTATTTTCTTTCTCAGTTTGGTTGGATTTGATTTGATTTTTCTTGGGCAGTGAGAAGATTTAATCCATATGTGTGCATATCTTGGATTTAACATCCATTTAACAATATGTTTCATATATATTGCCTAACTGGTCATATGTGGAGGGAGTGAGGGGAAAGGGAAGAAATTGAAACACAAGGTTTTGCAAGGGTTCGTGTGGCAAAACTGTCTGTGCATAGAGGCATTGTGGGCCTCCTATCCACCAGACCAAAGCATAACATTGACAGGCAGGAGCAATAAGAGAAAAGAGATTCTTTTTCCCCTAGATGGTCCTCTCCTCTGGGCAGAACATCATTAGCCAAGGCGGATTGAGTCCGACCTTGCCCATCTGCTCTACTGTCCATTGCACTGGGTAAGCCCTCCTCACTCTCCCTCATCCCCTGCAGTTGGAGTCCAAAGGAATGCTTCTTTGTTGTCTGCCAGTTGACCTGTGTGAGTGTCTCCTTGTGTCTGTGAGTGGGTGTGCATCTGAGCATGGCTGCATGGCAGCATGTGTCTGTGTGTGCTTCTGTGAGCTTCTCAATGTTCTAGTCTCCAAGGGGCTGCTCATTCCAAGAAGAGGAATCCCAGGAAAAGTCTGGGATGAGGAAAGAGGGGTCCTGGCCACTGTCATTCTTGGGAGACAAAGGTGTCTTCTCCAAAGTTCTTGGATCCTGGGGCGAATCTTCCGAGACTGTCTCTGTGAGAGACGTCCAGATTTCCTGTTGCAGACTTTGGGCTTCTTGGGCTCCAGGGGCAGGATGCATTGGCTGGGAGGGCCCAGAGGGGAGACAGTCGCTCCTGGTCCCCTGGGAGTTTTCTGAGAGGCAGCCGGATGCCTCCAGTAGGGAGAAGAGAGCCTCCTCGGGACTGGGCTCATGAGGCATGGCAAGTGGAGAAGTGGGGGGCCCCATGGCCACATCTTCCAAGCTTGGCAGACTCCTGCTGTGGCTGCTGCTGGGAGGGGAGTATAAGAAAGAGTGCAAGGATGGCTGGGGCTGCTGGGGGGCACTCCAGAGGACAGGGATCCCGCTCCTGTTTTCCAGGATAGGAGCCTCTTGCACACCCAGCAGGTGGCCAGAGCCCTCAGAAGCTGCTTGTGAGAAGGTGGAGGGGCTGCCCGCTGCAGCTGTAAGAAGCGGGTCCTGGGCTTCTCCATCGGACCTTCCTGAACCCGTTGCCTGGCTGCCTGCAGGAGCAGGAGATAAACGTCTCCTCTTGGGAGCTCCCTCAGCCAGGGCTGCCTCTTCCAGCTCTGTTTGGCTCAGAAGGAGCCAGATTTGCTCTTCAACACTTGGCTCTCCGTGGGCTCCAGGGACAGGGTGCAGAGGTAGAGATGGGCGGCACTTCAAGTAAGAAGCTTCCCAGGTGGTATTAAGCAGATAAGATTGTATTGCCTTGACTCCTCTTTAGCAGACTTTGAAAATCTGCTTTTCAGATAAAACTTCCCCACCAGTTTAAAATAGTCAAGTTTTTTTCTTTTACTTACAAATTGGTACAACAGATTAAAAAGTTTAAAATCACAAACAATTTTTATATTAAGTAACATTAAAATAATCAATTCCCAAATTTCTTAATCATTGTTTTTTTAAAACTTAACAAAGCTCTTAAATCACTAAAACAAACTAGAGGCTTTTCTTAGGACTCCCGCTGCCAGAGAGAAGTTTGTTTCACCTTGAACATTCTTCCCTCCCAGAATCCAAACAGAGCTTCTCTAAACTTCAAAGCCCGTTTTACTGCATTTCTCTGCCTTCACAGGGAATGCCTAGATATTTCATGACTTAAGACCACTCTGAAAGAATTACTATTCTGAATGAATTCCAATTTCCCCAATTCAGCCTGATATTTTTCTAAGCCTGTAACACAGAAGCTGTTCTTATCTTATGAGCTTGCTAACTTTTAACACAGAACAACAAGAACAACAGCAACAAAAAAAAAATTCAAAGCAGACAAAGACACAGACAGACACAGAGCTTGAATTTTCTTAAAGAGAGGCATTTATACAGTGAATCCTGCCGACTACGCCAATTTATGTATTATGATATTAAAGAAAAGTTCTGATTCGCTCCTATAAATGACGCTCTCAAGCTCAATTAAAAAGTAAAAGTAAAAAGTTTTAATCAAACAAGACAAGGTACAGACAATTTAGATTTACACAAACAAACAAATGGAAATAAGAACAATTAACAACATGACAATTATAGCAGATAGAGGAAGAGAATACATCACCAATTCAAGGGAACCTCAAAAACTCAAATGGCTGGGAGTCCCGTTTCAGCCTCAATCAACTTGAATTGTGCAAAGATTTTTCCGGGCGAAGCGTCCTCCCCACGGATGAGACTCAGTGGAGATGTAAGATTCTCAATCTTATATACCTCTCTTAAACAAAGAGGGCTTTCAGCCAAGAAGTCTGGCACGTATACATGTGTAGAAATACGTGACCTTCTAGTGTTTTGACTTACTCCATATATTATCTTGACATATATAAAAATACGTGACCATCTGGTGTTTTGACCCATTCTATATTGTCTATACCTTGAGGTATTTCCTTATCAATTGTATATGCTCAGGGAGGAAGCCAACTGCCCTAAGCATAGACATTCCCAGGAATGGCTAGTTCCTGGTATCTATTGTCAAGGACATATAGAGTTCATGGAATGGTCAAATTCCCATAATTTAGAAGCTCAGGCCTGTTAGATTTGAGTGAGCTTACAATTCTAATATGAAATTTTAATTTTTTATTCAGGAACATATAAGCAGGACTGAGAGCCACAGAGGAGAAGCTCTCAGGGCCAGAGAAGACAGAGCACTAGAAGCTTTGCGAGGCTGAGACAGATTCATTCCATCATGCACCTTTATGGTAGCTAGAGGCTGAAGCACAAACCTTTGTATTCGGAGAGATTTAGAGGGCAGAGAAGACAGGCAAGCTCTCAGATCCAAGGAGAGAGATAGTCCTCTAAGAAAGCGAACCGGGCTCCAATGAAGGAGATAGGATTTTGAAGGAGACAATAAAGGATTTGGAATTTAACACCTGGCTGTACTCTTGTGGTGATTACTGAACTGAAAAGAAGGCTGCTCCCAGAGACCCCAAGAAAACAGAACCAACAGAGAACATTACACAAAACTCTAAATGCCTTGGGAAAAAGAAAATTATTTTTGATTTTAAGTTCCAAATTTTCTCCCTTTATCTCTCCCTCACTCACTGATAAAGAAATGATACTATTCTCCAATTGATAAATGATCAAAGGATATGAACAGAAAATTCTCAGATGAAGAAATTGAAACTATTTCTAGCCATATGAAAAACATTAAGACAACTCTGAGATGCCACTACACATCTGTCAGATTGGCTAGAATGACAGGGAAAGATAATGCGCAATGTTGGAGGGGATATAGGAAAACAGGGACACTGGTACATTGTTGGTGGAATTGAGAACACATCCAGCCATTCTGGAGAGCAATTTGGAACTATGCTCAAAAAGTTATCAAATTGTGCATACCCTTTAACCCAGCAGTGTTACTATTGGGCTTATATCCCAAAGAGATCTTAAAGAAGGGAAAGAGACCTGTGTGTGCCAAAATGTTTGTGGCAGCCCTTTTTGTAGTGGCCAGAAACTGGAAACTACGTGGATGCCCATCAATTGGAGAATGGCTGAATAAATTGTGGTACATGAATAGTATGGAATATTATTGTTCTGTAAGAAAAGACCAACAGCATGATTTCAAAAAGGCCTGGAGAGACTTACAGGAACTGATGCTGAGTGAAATGAGCAGGACCAGGAGATCAATATAATTCAATAACAACACTATATGATGATCAATTCTGATGGCCGAGGCCCTCTGCAACAATGAGATGAACCAAATCAGTTCCAATAGAGCAGTAATGAATTGAACCAGTTACACCCAGCGAAAGAACTCTGGGAAATGACTATGAACCACTGCATGGAATTCCCAATCCCTCTTGTCCGCCTGCATTTTTGATGTCCTTCACAGGCTAATGGTTCACTATTTCAAAGTCTGATTCTTTTTGTATAGCAGATAACTATTTGGACATGTATACTAATAAGGTATTTAATTTATACTTTAACATATTTAACATGTATTGGTCAACCTGCCATCTGGGAGAAGAGGTGGAGGGAAAGAGGGGAAAAATTGGAGCAAAAGGTTTGGCAATTATCAATCCTGTAAAATTACCCATGCATATAACTTGTAAATGAAAAGCTATAATAATTTTTTTAAAAAAAGAAATGATAGCCATTCTACTTATGAAGTCAGATAAAACTTATTTCCAAATAAATCATATTGTTTTTATTTTTTAAATAAAAAGGCAAGAATAAAGTGGAAAAAAGTATGCTTCAATCACCACTTAGAGTTCATCAGCTTTCTCTCTGGATATATACAGCAGTTGACATCATGAGTCCTTTGGATTGTATTGGATCATTGTATTGATCCAACAATAGATCTCTGTTAGAGTAGCTAAATAAGTAGGTCTTTCACAGTCAATTATTGTTACATTATTGCTAGAATACATGATGTTCTCCTAGTTCTGTTCACTTCAATTTCCATCAACTCATATAAGTCACATTTTTCTAAAATCAACCCCTTCCTTATTTCTTATATCATCATAGCGATTCATCACAATTATATAACATAACATGCTCAGCTATGGACATCAGTTTCCAAATCTTTGCCACTACAGAAAGTTAAACTATTTTTGCATGTGAGTTCTTTGGCTTTTTCTTTGATCTCTTTGGGATACTGATATAGGAATGGTACTTAGTTTAAAAAGGCACGGGTAGTTTTATATCCTTTTGGGCATAGTTCTAAAATGTTCTCAAGAAAAATTGGACAAGTTTACAGTTCTACCAAGGGAGCATTGGGGTACTTTAATTTTCAACATCTTCAACATTTGTCTTTTTCTTTTTCTGTTAGTCAATCTGATAGATGTGAGGAGGTATCTCCAAAATGTTTTATTTTGCAGTTCTTTAATTTTGAGTGATTTAGAATATATTCATTGTAACATGCTGTTGTCTTCAGAAGCTGCCGATCGCTCTCTGGGAGGAGATCTGCCGTGTCAACTCAAATCTCTCGGACAGATTCTGCTTCCTGTAGAGAACGTTTGTCTCCAGACAGTTGCCGTTAACTCTCATCCAGAGAAGTGACTTCCCTTCCTGCAGAGAGCAGCATCAAGCCTGGTCTAAAGCAGAGACTGACTATCTCTGGAATGCTTCCCTCTTTATCCTCCCAGAGAATGGGCGTGGGATAATGCAAGGGCTTCTGGGAAGAACCACTTCAACTAATGAACTTGCTCCTCCTAAGCACGTAAGCTCTTCCCCAGGAAAGGCTGGAACTAGAGAATTGTCAAGTACCTACTTAGCATTTAGTAAAAACCTAATATCTCATTATTTCATTAGCACTTAGTAAGAACCTAACAATTCACGACTATGAATAGATTGGATTTCTTCTGAAAACTATTCATATTCTTTGACCACTTCTCAGTTGGGGAATGGTTATTTTTATAAATTTGGCTCAGTGCCCTATATATTTGAGAAATGAGGTCTTTATCAGAAACATTTGCTATAAAACAATTTTGTTAGCTTCCTGTTTTCCTTCAAATTTTGGCTGCACAGTGGATAAAGCACCAGCCCTGAAGTCAGGAGGACCTGAGTTCAAATGTGGTCTCAGACACTTAACACTTCCTAGCTGTGTGACCCTGGGCAAGTCACTTAACCCCAGCCTGGGGGGGTGGGGGGGCATTAGTTTTGTTTGGAAAAAAAAAATCAGTAATATCCATTTTGCTTCCTGTGATCCTCTCTTATCTTTTTTTGATCAGTTCTTCCATTGTGCATAGATCTGATAATTTTTACCATGTTCCTGTTATTGCTCATATCACCCATATGTCTAAACCACACGCCCATTATGAGTTTTTCTTAGTATACTGTGATATATTGGTTTATGCCCAGTTTCTTCCAGAAAGCTTTCCAGTATTCCCAGTTTTTGTCAAATAGTGAATTTTTGGCTTAGATCTCTGCATTTATCAACCATGATCATTTACTTCTGCATATTGTGGACCTAATCTAGTTCATTGATTAACTAAAAACATTATTTCTTATCTGGTACTAGATGGTTTTGATTATACCTTTGTCATATAATTTGGATTCTAGTAGTATTATACTGCCTTCACATCTTTTTCATTGATTCCCTTGATATTCTTGACCATGTATTCCCTCAGATGAATTGTTATTTTTCCCCTAGCTCTATAAAATGATTCTTTGATAGCTTTGCTGGGTCAGCACTGAATAATAATAAATTTAGTAAAATAATAAATGCTTTAGCTCAGCCTACCCATGAGCAATTAAAATTTCTCCAATTATTTAGATTTTTGCTTTTCTGAAGTGTTTAGAAAAGTGATTGTTCCTATAATCCCTTTCAAATATTTTATACTGCCTGAAGTTATTTAAAACGGAATTTCTATCTTTTCTTGTTCTTTTGTTGGTAAAAGTAAGAAATGCCAATCATTTATTTGGTTTATTTCATATTTTGCAACTTTGCTGCTGTTTTAACTAGTTTTTTATTGATTTTCTAGGATTTTCCAAGTATAACATCGTATCATCTGCAAAAGGGGATAGTTTTGTTCCCTTACTGCGTATCGTTATTCTTTCAATTTATTCTTCTGCTATTTCTAGTTAGAATTTCTAGTACATAACTGATGACAATGGAAACCACTGAATCATCCATCCCCATACTGGAAAGGCTTCAAAGCTATTCCCCTTACAGATGGCACTTTTGGTTTTAGATGAGATGTGTTGTTTTTCAGTTGTGTCTGGGTCTTGTAACCCCATGAATTTATCCATGGGGTTTTCTTGGCAAAGTTACTGGAGGGGTTTTCCATTTCCTGCTACAGTGTGTCCCCACTTAGATGAGGCCAACAGGAAGGAGTTAAGCTACTCGCCCAGGGTCACACGTATAGAGGGTCACAGTCAATGGGGAACTCTGGGTGAGGTATTAGACCTTTCAGTCCAGAGGGAACCTGCTAACAACGTCTGGTTCGGCTCCCCATCTCCCCTAAGGGCTGTTGTGATTGAAGCAGAGTGATATCAGGTGCCAAACTACCTACAACAGCAAGTTGTTTATGTGGTCCTTACGTGCACAGTGTTGTTTTTGTTTCATTATATAAAGGGGAAGATCCTTGAAATGAGTGGACTCCATTTTTTCCACTGTCCTCTGGAGTCCTGCCTTATCACTTCTCCATTAGGAAGGTATATTTTTAGTCACCTGGGTGTGGGGGCTCCAGAAAGCAATGGTATGTTTTATCACCCCAGCTTTGGGGGGGAGGTCTAGAAAGCAGGACACAACAACATGGCTGGATTTGGGATTGGGTCTTTCTGATTCCAGGTTCAGTGCTGTAACTACCTAGCTCCCTTATAGGTAGATCATGCTATTGCTGGAATCAAGAAGAGCTAAGTTCAAATCTGAGCTCAGACATTTATTAGCCACATAACCCTGGACAAATCACTTTACTCTCTTTGCCTCATTGTAAAATGCACCGGAGAAGGAAATGGCAAAACTACTCCAGTGTTCTTGCCAAGAAAACCCAAAACGGAATCCGGAGGACTCAGACTCAATGGAAGTAATTTCCGGGTTCCCAGCCCAGAGGTCTCTCCACTAAGACCACCCAGCTGCCCTTCAGGCCTATTTCTGTTGTCCATTCGCTCCGGTTGTGTTTCTTCTGGATCCTGGGTTTTCTGGGCAAAGACGTGGTTTTCCTTCTCGGGTGCATTTTTACAGATGAGAGAATTGAGGCAAAGAGAGTGAAATGGGTCTGGATTCCAAGCCTGGTGCTGCCCATCCGTAGAGGGCCGCAGATACTGGGGGAATTCTGGGGGAGGTATAAGACCCTTCAGCCCAGAGGAAAGCGGCTGACCATATCTGAGGTTGAGCCCATACACACTCAAGTTTACTTATTTCAAGTCCTCTCAAGTCCTTTGCATAATTACATCACTATAGCACACTGACCATGGGCCAACTGTAGAACCATTCTATCACAGTAAGCACTAAGTATATGTGAACTAGAGAACCGCTATCTCACCAATCACACTGAGGAAACACCCTGTTTTACTCATCCTTGTTTCAAGTGTACTCCTCCAGAGTTTGGGCCTTCTACACGTCGCACGCCTGGCTGCCCATTAGGGGGCGCCATTTATGATCTGGAGGAAAGCTCCATTTATTCCTGTGCTTGTGTGTGCTTTAATAAAACTGGGTGCTGCATGTGTCAAAACCTTATTAGCACTAGCTAAGATTTATGTGGAAGCTGGCGGGCCTGGAGTCGGGAAGATCTGAGTTTGAACGCTTCCAGGACCTGCCACCAAGAGAGATGTGATTCAGCTCGCTCAACAAGGACCCACTGTAGATTCCCCGGGGGAGCGGGCGGCGCTTCAGCTGGGGCGGGGCCTGCTGCGGTTGCCTCAGTGCAGCCCAGAGTCACCGGGCTGTGGTTCCACTTCTGGGTCAGGGGAGACACGGAAGCCCCTCCTGTTGGTTGGTGCAGCCGCGTGGGTGGGTGTGTGGGATCTGCAGAATATTCCACTTGGGAGGTATGAGAAGTGTCTGCTTCTGACATAGGAAATAGGCTGGTTTTGTACCTCCCCCCCCCCAAAAAAAAAGCATGGGAAGGGCAAACTTTCAGGACCTCTAAAAGCAGCAATTATATATTTACATATATATTTATATGTGTATGTATATATAGGTATACACACACATACACATAGGTGTATACACACATACATATAGGTATATATACACATACCACGGGCCGTAGTTTGAGGACCCCTGGCCTCTGGGGGTTAGAGACATTAAGGATTGTTTCTATTCTATCCCTCTAGATAAGGAGGATATGAAAAGATTTGCTTTTTCAGTGCCCAGCGTTAACTTAGCTGAGCCTTATAAAAGATATGAATGGACAGTTTTGCCACAGAGAATGAAAAACAGCCCTACTATGTGCCAAATGTATGTTGCTGCTGCTCATGCTCCAATAAGAAAAGCATTTCCAAAAGTAATATTGTTACATTATATGGATGATATTTTGGGATGTGCACCTGAGGAACAAATGTTAGAAGCATGTCTACAAAAGACCGTGGAAACACTGAGGAATTATAAATTGCACATAACTTCAGAAAAGATTCAAAGACATGCTCCTTTTCAATATTTAGGATATGAAGTATATCCTAAGGTGCTTACAGTACAAAAACTCTCCTTAAGAACAGAGAAGCTAAACACCTTAAATGACTTCCGGAAACTGATAGGAGATATCCAATGGATGCGTCCCGTGCTAGGCTTGACTACCTGTCGATTACAACCATTATATGACATTTTAAGAAGAGACACTGCCTGCTTTAAATTTACAAAAGAAGCTCAAGAGGCTTTGAGACAAGTTGAACTGGCTTTATCCAATGTGGTTGAAAGAGTCACTCGGAAACCCTTGGAAATATCAGTTTTTGCTACACAAGAGGCCCCCACAGCCGTCCTTCATCAAGGAGACAGTGTGATTGATTGAGGGGTTGAACCTCCCAACACAACCAGAACAAAAGCTTACTCCTTACCCAGTGCTTGTGGCCAGGATTTTGTTAAAGGCTATTAAGAGAGTAATACAATTATCTGGGACAAGACCTGACAATGTACAATTAGGAAAAAAATACCAAAAGTTTAATGCTGACATAGTTACAGAAACTCAAATTTTGTCAAAAATTTATTTATTAGTTTGTGTAGCTTAGCACAAAACAAAGCACTGAAAATGCTTAAATGGGCTTTAATCAGTCCCCCGGGCAAAGGTTTGGTCCAAGCCTCATTGTTGATTTTTATTAAACCTACACAAGCAAGTTTGCACAACTCGGTGAGAATGGCCTCAACACGTGACCCGAGTTTAAAGGAGCAGGTAACGAGCTCACTTCTTAAAGTAGTCCATGACACCTCGGATAACCCCGGGCACAGCAGGGACTAACATGAGCAATAAAGGGAAGTCTGACTAAAACCTAATTAAAAAGGTGGGTAAACCTCCAGTCACCACAGTCATCCATTAACTTAAATGAACAGAATAACAGCGAAAAGTGTGTGTAAGGGAAACAATCACCCAATAAGGTCAATACAACTGTGCAGCAATAAGGGAGCCGCCGCGGCGCGGGCCGCCTAGCCCCGCCTCGAACGAGGCCGCAGCTGCCCGCGACGCGGCGGCGGGAGCCGCCGCGGCGCGGGCCGCCTAGCCCCGCCTCGAACGAGGCCGCAGCTGCCCGCGACGCGGCGGCGGGAGCCGCCGCGGCGCGGGCCGCCTAGCCCCGCCTCGAACGAGGCCGCAGCTGCCCGCGACGCGGCGGCGGGAGCCGCCGCGGCGCGGGCCGCCTAGCCCCGCCTCGAACGAGGCCGCAGCTGCCCGCGACGCGGCGGCGGGAGCCGCCGCGGCGCGGGCCGCCTAGCCCCGCCTCGAACGAGGCCGCAGCTGCCCGCGACGCGGCGGCGGGAGCCGCCGCGGCGCGGGCCGCCTAGCCCCGCCTCGAACGAGGCCGCAGCTGCCCGCGACGCGGCGGCGGGAGCCGCCGCGGCGCGGGCCGCCTAGCCCCGCCTCGAACGAGGCCGCAGCTGCCCGCGACGCGGCGGCGGGAGCCGCCGCGGCGCGGGCCGCCTAGCCCCGCCTCGAACGAGGCCGCAGCTGCCCGCGACGCGGCGGCGGGAGCCGCCGCGGCGCGGGCCGCCTAGCCCCGCCTCGAACGAGGCCGCAGCTGCCCGCGACGCGGCGGCGGGAGCCGCCGCGGCGCGGGCCGCCTAGCCCCGCCTCGAACGAGGCCGCAGCTGCCCGCGACGCGGCGGCGGGAGCCGCCGCGGCGCGGGCCGCCTAGCCCCGCCTCGAACGAGGCCGCAGCTGCCCGCGACGCGGCGGCGGGAGCCGCCGCGGCGCGGGCCGCCTAGCCCCGCCTCGAACGAGGCCGCAGCTGCCCGTTGTTGTTGTTGTTGTTGTTGTTGTTGTTGTTGTTGTTGTTGTTGTTGTTGTTGTTGTTGTTGTTGTTGTTGTTGTTGTTGTTGTTGTTGTTGTTGTTGTTGTTGTTGTTGTTGTTGTTGTTGTTGTTGTTGTTGTTGTTGTTGTTGTTGTTGTTGTTGTTGTTGTTGTTGTTGTTGTTGTTGTTGTTGTTGTTGTTGTTGTTGTTGTTGTTGTTGTTGTTGTTGTTGTTGTTGTTGTTGTTGTTGTTGTTGTTGTTGTTGTTGTTGTTGTTGTTGTTGTTGTTGTTGTTGTTGTTGTTGTTGTTGTTGTTGTTGTTGTTGTTGTTGTTGTTGTTGTTGTTGTTGTTGTTGTTGTTGTTGTTGTTGTTGTTGTTGTTGTTGTTGTTGTTGTTGTTGTTGTTGTTGTTGTTGTTGTTGTTGTTGTTGTTGTTGTTGTTGTTGTTGTTGTTGTTGTTGTTGTTGTTGTTGTTGTTGTTGTTGTTGTTGTTGTTGTTGTTGTTGTTGTTGTTGTTGTTGTTGTTGTTGTTGTTGTTGTTGTTGTTGTTGTTGTTGTTGTTGTTGTTGTTGTTGTTGTTGTTGTTGTTGTTGTTGTTGTTGTTGTTGTTGTTGTTGTTGTTGTTGTTGTTGTTGTTGTTGTTGTTGTTGTTGTTGTTGTTGTTGTTGTTGTTGTTGTTGTTGTTGTTTGTTTCAACAAAAACACACCTGTAAATACAAATACATCGTTTTATCCAATTGTAATGATTAATAATTTATACATGGTACTGGCCACAAAATTTTTCAGTAGAAATATGAATGCGCTTTCAGGGATAACCTTACTCTTTTACTTGCTCGTGGCTTAATTTAACCCGACACTGTACCAGAGTCTGTTTGCAATGGTTACTTTAACCTTGATCTCATCTACCTTTGATATAGACTGGATCCACCAAAACAAGACTCCCTTAAACCATTAATAAGTAAAGTTCAAAAGAAAACTTACCAGGCTTTCTCCCAGGAATCTGGACGTCATTTTATAATCACTGCTCATATGACACAAGCAGATTTCTATAATTCTGTCTCATTTACTTTTGATGCAATTTGAGTTTGTAAAATTTAAAGTAGCGTCACACAAGATAAGAGATTTGGCAGGAAAATACCACTACTCCAAAAGACTACAAGGCATTAACCTGTGAGGGATGTAGAAGACCCTTACACCAGAACGACTACTCGGAGATCCCTCGGTAGAAAGCAGAAAGATTGTTTACTAAAACCTCCAGAGGATGAGCCCTTCTATCACGAGACAAGGGAAAGAGAAATCTTGTGGTAGGAGGGCTGAAGAAGTAGTAAAGGTACGCAGCTCTTATACAAGACATTACATCACAGATAAGAGAGCATTGAGAAGGGGCGGGGGAGGCATCTAATTGGGTGTTGCTATCCGGAGAGATTGCAATGGAAGGTTTCTGTTTCCCCCAAATCCTCTGATTTCTAAGAAACAGAAAATCAGGCTTCAGATAGGACATTGGTCAAGCTAATGGACCAAATATCGATAAATGTCAAATACTGATAAAGGTCATCAGCTCAGGTTAAGTAAATATGGTTATAGCCGGCCAAGGCTCAAGTAAATATGAGCCTGCACATATTATGCAGCTCATAGGGGAAACACAGAAATAATGAAAATAAGATACAGAAAAAGAATTCACAAAGAATTCACACATTCCTGTACATTCTTCACTTTCTCTCTATTCCACACAATTTCTCCTTGAAATGTATACATGATTTTGTCATATTTCTACCAACTTGCACACTGTTCAAATCAGTTAACGTATCTATACATTGTTGATCAAGTTCATCATCAAGATTATACCCCTCTAACACAGCTTTTTCTCTGAAGAATCATCATTTTAATATCTTCTGTATGCAATATTTCAATAGGTACCATTGAACTATTTTGGTTACTAATGTAATTATACAGGGTAGGCATAGTGGCAACAGGATAATACCATTGATTACAATAATTCCATACCATAAAAATTGCTTCCACCGGTTCTCTTGGAAACAGTTATCCCAGAACAGATTGGCATTTGGCAGACATAAAAATACAAAGATATATTAGCAAAGATGACAATCTAGGGAAACTGAGGCACAACATTACACACTCTCCTTCTGAATATTTGAATTATTGAATTACCTCTCCCTAGATACCTGGGAGGTCTCAGCACAATATAATTTTGACCAACCCAATGTGAAGCAAATAAATCAAAAATAAAACCAAAAAATGCAAGAACTTATGGCAAGAGCAAGTCTCTTCCCGACAACCCCAGAGTTATCAGCAATACAAAGGCCCTCATCTCAGCCAGAGAATCCAGTTTGAGATGGACGGTTCACTGCGTTAGGTGGTCTGCAGTCATTTGTGCACTGAACTCAGCTGCTGCTTATATAGAGAATAGCGGTGCTCAAGACAGCCCCGTGCTAGGAGGGGCATCCCAAGTCTGTCAGGGATTCCAAAGGAGGGAAAAAGTGGGGCCTGGAGTAGCTCCACTCGGCCCCTCTGATAGAGCAGAAACTGCTTCAACGATCCAGAAAGGATTTCTGAGCAGAACATGCACAGTTAGACCATGAAGGCAGGCAAACCTCGAACTTTAGAGGCTTCATCTCAAAATGGCAGTGTCTTCTGAAAATGCTGAGACACCAAGTAAGAAACTGGGGCTACAGGGTGAATGAGAAATTAAAATTTCATATTAGAATTGTAAGCTCACTCAAATCTAACAGGCCTGAGCTTCTAAATTATGGGAATTTGACCATTCCATGAACTCTATATGTCCTTGACAATAGATACCAGGAACTAGCCATTCCTGGGAATGTCTATGCTTAGGGCGGGTGGCTCCCTCCTTGAGCATATACTATTAATAAGGAAATACGTCAAGGTATAGACAATATGGAATGAGTCAAAACACCAGATGGTCATGTATTTTTTATATATGTCAAGATAATATATGGAGTAAGTCAAAACACTAGAAAGTCACGTATTTCTACACATGTATACGTGCCAGACTTCTTGGCTGAAAGCCCTCTTTGTTTAAGAGAGGTATATAAGATTGAGAATCTTACCTTTGCACCGAGTCTCATTCAAGGGGATGACGCTTCGCCAGGAAAAATCTTTACACAATTCAAGTTGATTGAGGCTGAAACGGGACTCCCAGCCATTTGAGTTTTTGAGGTTCCCTTGAATTGGTGATGTGTTCTCTTCTTCTATCTGCTATAATTGTCATGTTGTCAATTGTTCTTGTTTCTATTTGTTTATCTGTGTAAATCTAAATTGTTTGTACCTTGTCTTGTTTGATTAAAACGTTTCACTTTTACTTTTTAATTGAGCTTGAGAGCATCATTTATAGGAGTGAATCCGAACTTTCCTTTGAAATCATAATACACATAATACACTATGTCTTGGAGATTTCCTAAAAAGAGCCAATCAGAGAGCAGTCTGCCAGAGCAATTCCAACAGAATAAGGGATTTCTAATCTAATCAAATAATCATCCCATATATAAAGTTTCCATCCATCCATAATAGCAATAATTGCACAATTTCACAATTTCCATCCCAAATCTTAAGCACACACCTGTTAGGATTACTAGGTGAGAACTCAGGTTGTCTGGACAGTGACAAGGTGAGAACTCAGGTTGACTTGATAGAAGGAGCAAGCTCATTGGCTGAAGTGGTTCTTCCCAGAAGCCCTTGCATTATCCCACGCCCATTCTCTGGGAGGATAAGAGAGACAACATTGGGCCTGGAAAGCAGATTGGACTGGAGAAGGACAAGAGTCAAAGAGGAGAAGACTCTGCACTACATCTGGCTTGACGCAGCTCTCTGCGGGAAAGGAAGTCGGCTCTCTGCAGGAAGGGAAGTCATTTCTCTGGACAAGAGTTAACAGCAACTGCCTGGAGACAACGGTTCACTACAAGAAGAAGAATCTGTCTGAGAGATTTGAGTAGACACAGCAGATCTCTTCCCAGAGAGCAATCCAGCAGCTTCTGGAGACAACAGCTTGCTACACACACCTTATCTCTCTATTCCACACAAACCAAAGCAGGCAAGTCCGATAGGAATAAAAACTTTACCTTTGGGATTCCACTCCAATGTGCCGGTTCCGTTTCCATCACTCTGTGACCTCAGGAAAGTTGTAGTCATCACATTTCTAAATTTTTGGAGAAAGTTTAATTTTGGTTCCAGGGGAAACAAGGTAGAATCTCATCCATTGATTCAATCTCCTAAGTGGAAGTGAATCATTTCAGAGGTTAACTGAAAAGAAAACCACACGTTTATTTGAAACTACTTAGGATGTCCCTCACTAAGAAGTGACTTTCTGTTGGAATACGACGGCAGCCACCGACAGTGCCTGCTGGAGATCCCACCCAGAATGGATCTCCTCTTGTGAAGGGATGAAACAAGGAGCCTGAGACAGTGGCTGTTCTCTGACATCTCTGACCGAGAGGCCATTGCATTTTCTGAGAGGCCATTGCATTTTCTGAGAGGCCATTGCATTTTCTCTCCTCCCTCCTCTTCCCTCTGCCTCCAATTTATCTCATTCCCAGTCTGAAACACCTGTGTCAACAAAGGCTGCCCTGCAACTCCTTCAGATGCTATGATCCAGAGCTAGGGAGGCTCTCGGGGAATTGACCTGTCCCTTAACAATTCTCCATTTTTTTTTTTGCTGTTATATTTTCCCCATCCCCTAGCATTGCCCACACACTGAGAAACGCAAGAGGCACTCTCACTTCTGGATGGTTGTAGCAGGTGTTGATCTTGTGAAGTGTCGTGGAGGCAAACTTTCAAAGAGAGAAGAGGACTGTGGTCAGAACAAGCATTTAAGTGTTTCATCAGTCTCCTGGCTTGGCCCTTTGATGTGTTGGCCCATTAAATTACCCCAATAAAAAATTCTTACCGGGGCTCTTCTTCCTTAATTCTGGAAGCATCCTTCTCACGAACAGCTCTGGTTCTTCTTGTAATTCTTGTCCCATGTTCGGATGCCATATGTTGGACTACACAGGTGAGCTGCTGGAATACACAAGGAACCATCTGACAGTGGCTGCTGGAGACCCAACCCAGAATGGATCTCCTCTTGTGAAGGGATGAAACAAGGAGACTGAGAGGCCATTGCCTTGTCTGACCTCTCTCTCCTCCTCCCTCTGCCTCCAATTTATCTCATACCCAATCTGCAACACCTGTGTCAGAAAAGGCTGCCTTGCAACTCCTTCAGATGCTATGATCCACAGCTGTGGAGGCTCTTGGACAATTGACCTGTCCCTTAACAACTTTCCAATTCAAGAATATGTCTTTTTTTTTTAATTTTTTTTGACTCTTTTGCATTTTTATTCATTTCATAGCTTCCCCTAGTTGAAACATGCACGTTCACTCATACATCTAGACATACATACATATATGCATATATACATATAAGAAATCTTCATTTGATTGCCAGTCTTCTGCTTGATAATTCTTTTTTTTTTAATTTAATAGTTTTTATTTACCAGATATATGCATGGGTAATTTTACAACATTGACAATCGCCAAACCTTTTGTTCTAATTTTCCCCTCCTTCCCCCCCACCCATGGCAGGTTAACCAATACATGTTCAATATGTTAAAATGTAAATTAAATATATGTCTTTCTTTAAGTAGAAATTGGGCCTCAATAATCAGCCCTTTCAGAGAAGGATACATAGGCAATGAGCAGTAATATATAAAGATTCTATTCCAATACTGATATCTTTCAAAGTAGGAAAAACCAAAGCAGGGGAAATGTTTTAGGCAGCCATTTGGTGTTCAGAAAGCAAAATAATACCTCTAGGAAATACATTAATCTTTGTTGAAAGAAAGAAAAGGAAAATTGAACACTTAGAAAGTTTTATACTTGTTGCAGATGCTATCTACTCAAGAACTGCAAAGTATAAAGGATTTTATATTTCATTTTGCTGAAGTGATAGAGGCCACCTGTGTTGTTTTTCTTTCCTCCTTCTGAGGATTCAATTAGATGACCTTCTCGGGTCTCTTACAACTCTCTTCTCTATCAATCAACAAGAATTACAAATAGAATACAAGAAACATTCCCTCCTGACCCTGTGGTCTATGAATTTATGAAAAAAAAATTTGTGATGAAAATGGTGATTGGGATTTGGAAGATGTCTGACAAAAATGCATACAAAGGTTATAAGGATCACTTACATCAAAAAGATTAAATCTGGGGACACTGTACTAGCCCATAGTGCAGCAAAGGGACTTAGCCTGGTAGCAAATCAAAAAGCTATTACCAAGCTAGAATACTTATGGAAAATACCAGCCTGCCTTTCCTATTCGCAGCAGAAAAGAGGATTTTGATCTCTCTGTGATTCCCTTTTTACTTCCAGGAAGGGAGATGAAGCTTTACCTCTAAGGACCTGATTAAGAATCATAAAGAGGAAGACCCTCACTGGTCTGGATTCTGCTGCTGTGCTGTAAAGCTGGGATCTGCCACTCAGAGAATGGATATGAGAAGAGGAAGACTTAAGTTAGTGATAGATTCAAGATTCTCTCTTCCCTTAGAGATGTGGTTATCATTTCAGTAATAAGACAAATAGTGCTGACTTCATGCAATCTCAAGAATGTCATCAAAGGCTTGAAATTTGTTCCACGTAGAAAATATCAGCCACTATTTTTATTGATTGGTGATGGTACACCTATCAAAAATTACTAATTAATAATGATTATGAATTAAAATAATTTTTAAAGATACAGTTGGGAGCTACTTGAGAAACTTTTACAGGTTACCAAGAATAGAGGGATGTGAAATTAAAACAATATCCTTGGAGGATGAAGATAAGGAAGAACAGCTGAGGACACCTCGAGTGTTTTTTTTTTTGTTTTTTTTTTAATCTGGCCTGGATTTTCAAGCTTTGTTCTGGATTTTAACTAAAAAGAATCTTTTCTCGTATTCATTTCTTCAGTTTAGTCACTGATTATGACTTCCTGAATAAAGACAACATTGTTAAAATATTTTATATCCTCATCTGTCCATACAACTTATCAAATTTATAAGTTTTCAAAGCTTCCTCTTCCAATCTCTCTCTCTCTCTCTCTCTCTCTCTCTCTCTCTCTCTCTCTCTCTCTCTCTCTCTCTCTCTCTCTCTCTCTCTCTCTCTCTCTCTCTCTCCTCTCCTCTCTATTTCTCTCTCTTTTTTTCTCTGTTTCTCACTGTATTTATCTCTGCCTCTCTCTCTCTCTCTCTCTCTCTCTCTCTCTCTCTCTCTCTCTCTCTCTCTCTCTCTCTCACACACACACACACACACACACACACACACACACACAACTATTGAATATCTACAACAAATTAAGGGGATGGATTATAGTTGCAGAAGGGAAGAATAGATCCAATGCAACAAAAACAAATTTTTTACAAAGAAATCTTCAATGCAAAGATTCTTGAAATTGGAAGCACCAACTCTGAAACTTAGTAGTTTCATAAACCTGTCTGAGGCAACAAATATGAATATAATTTTTCTTTTTTATAAAATTATTAAAAGAAGGTTGTCTGAGATAGCTCATAATAAAAGCATGGTGAGAAGGTATAAAGTGTTGTTTATAATGAGAATACCTAGGTTCAAATCCTTCTGTTATTTGTGACCTATGTGACCATTTCTATAGAAGTCAAGTTTCTTCATCAACAAACCTAACTCTCTAGATTTTTTCACTTTCTCCGTAACTGTTTGTTTCACATTGGTCACCCTCTCCACTCCTTCTTCTGGGGCCTTTTTTGTGTTTTGTATTCCTTATAAGAATGTAGTTATCTGAGGCCAGAAATTGCCTCGATGAGGTTTATATAAAAACTTCAGACAAGGCTTTGGCCATGTGATCCTCAAAAGTTACAAACATTTTCCCAATTTGGAAATAAAAGAAACTAACACCAAATCAAATGAGAAAATATTTGCAAAGAACTTAGAATAGTGCTTGCCATATACTTAATGCTACATAAAATCCAATTATTATTACTGTTCTTATTCTTTTGCGGTTGTTAGATAAGTACTCAGATGGGGAAACTGAAGTCTTGCTTGTTTTTTATAAGGCAGTTGATTTTTGAGGAACTCTCCGGAGAAAATAAAGAAAAAAAGAGACAGGTTAACTATCAGGCAGTGTCTGAAACATCTACAGTTTCTGTCTTCAAGACCATGAATTTCGACTCCTAAATGATGAATTCTAAATGTATATGCTTGTAGTAGAAACATGAAAGAAAAAAGACAAGGAGAATGAGCAGCCTTTGTTCTGGTCCTGGCTTTTGTCTATTTAATTATGGGTGTTTTAATCCTGTTAAAATGTGTTTGTAAATTTCTTCATGAATATCCATGGATCATCATAACCTTAAGAAGACTGGATTGAGGAGATTGTGAATAATGTACTGAAAAGGAAAACAAGCCTTCAATGAATTACAAGTCAAGGCAGTTTATTAGTAATGGATACTCAAGTGTGGTCTTTCAGTGAACAAGCACACATGGTGGGGTGGGCTTCTGCAGGAATGCAGACCCAAAGCTCAGTTTCTGTCCTTACTGTCCTTTTCTGACATAAGAGGTTGGTGGATTCAGAGGCACTATGAATGAGGGGAATCTTAAAAAGCATGGATGAACCAGGTGAAAGTTCAACATGATGATTATTCCAGCAGTTCTCCATATTTAGTCAACATATGGCATCTGAATGTGGGACAAGAATTACAAGAAGAACCAGAGCTGTTCGTGAGAAGGATCCTTCCAGAGTTAAGGAAGAAGAGCCCCGGTAAGAATTTTTTATTGGGGGTAATTAAATGGGCCAACACATCAAAGGGCCGAGCCAGGAGACTGATGAGACACTTAAATGCTTGTTCTGACCACAGTCCTCTTCTCCATTTGAAAGTTTGCCTCCATGACATTTCACAGGATCAACACCTGCTACAACCATCCAGAAGTGATAGTGCCTCTTGCGTTCCTCAGTGTGCTGACCATGCTGGGGGCGGGAGGAGGGGAGGAAGAATAACAACAACAAAAGAAACCAGAGAATTGTTAAGGGACAGGTCAATTCCCCGAGAGCCTCCCCAGCTGTGGATCACAGCATCTGAAGGAGTTGCAGGGCAGCCTTTGCTGACACAGGTGTTGGGGACTGGGAATGAGGTAAATTGGAGGCACAGGGGAGAGGAGGGAGGAGAGAAAATGCAATGGCCTCTCGGTCAGAGATGTCAGAGAACAGCCACTGTCTCAGGCTCCTTGTTTCATCCCTTCACAAGAGGAGATCCATTCTGGGTGGGATCTCCAGCCATGTATTCCAACAGAAAGTCACTTCTTAGTGAGGGACATCCTAAGTAGTTTCAAATAAACGTGTGGTTTTCTTTTCAGTTAACCTCTGAAATGATTCACTTCCACTTAGGAGATTGAATCAATGGATGAGATTCTACCTTGTTTCCCCTGGAACCAAAATTAAACTTTCTCCAAAAATTTAGAAATGTGATGACTACAACTTTCCTGAGGTCACAGAGTGATGGAAACGGAACCGGCACATTGGAGTGGAATCCCAAAGGTAAAGTTTTTATTCCTATCGGACTTGCCTGCTTTGGTTTGTGTGGAATAGAGAGATAAGGTGTGTGCTTAAGATTTGGGATGGAAATTGTGAAATTGTGCAATTATTGCTGTTATGGATGGATGGGACTTTATATGTGGGATGATTATTTGATTAGATTAGAAATCCCTTATTCTGTTGGAATTGCTCTGGCAGACTGTTCTCTGATTGGCTCTTTTTAGGAAATCTCCAAGACATAGATACCTGTCTTGGGACTGGCCATCTCCAGCCCTGTAACCCCAGTTTCTTACTTGGTATCTCAGCATTTTCAGAGGACACTGCAGTTTTGAGATCAAGCCTCAAGAGTTCATAATAAAAGCATGGTGAGAACCTCAATTCTCTTTGGATAAGTCCTTAATTGATCCCAGATTTGCCTTATTAGCCAAGGTACCAATAAGACTTGGCAGAAAGGAGGAAAAAAGTTAGGGGGGCTGTGCTCCCCAGAAACCTCATCAGAGGAGAGGACACAAAAGCGGAAGAGGTCTCAATTATTTCCAAGCTATCAAGGCTTCCCCCACCTTGATCCTTGTCAGGTAATCAGGTCAGCCCAGCCTTGTGATGAGAACATCTGCATCAGTCTTACTGGAAGCTCCCTATAGCTTAAATATGGTGGCAAGATTCTGAGGATGATCATACATTTAGAGGACATCTAGTCTGACTCTCCCATTTTCCAAATGAGAAAACTGACACAAGAGAGGTTGAGCAATTTGCCCCGAGTGACACAGCTAGTATTCTTTCTACTGCCGTTAACTGTCTTTCTCTTCTATTTTTATCCCAAAGTATACATTCCATCTTCATTGTCCTTTAAATTATTTAATATGTTTACAAAATTATTTTTGAAAATTAGCTCTTGTCTTTGTTCCCAATAATATAACTATGTATATGAAAGATTTCTTTTCTAGATATTGTTTTTCTTGTACATGATGTTGAGTAGATGAGTTTTCAGGGGGATCCTTACATCCATTTACTAATTAGGTAGTTTTAGATCTGGAGTTAGGTAAGACTTGAGTTCAAATGTGGCCTTAGACACTTACTAGTTCTGTGACTCTGGATACGTTAACATCTGCCTCAGTTTCCTCCTCTGTAAAATGGGGCTAATGCTAGCCCCTGTCTCTCAGGATTGTTATAAGGATCAAATGTTAGGATGTTCGGAGGGTGCTTTATAAACCTTAAATTCTATTCTGATTCTTCATTGACAGCTGGCTGCTTGGTTAGCTTGAAGAGTATCCCTTGCTCACAGATGGGATGCACCACCTTTTAAACTCACTAGGAAGTTGATGAGCTCACCTGAATTAAGCTCACAAATCCTGCTGCCCACTAAACAATTTAGGCATGTTTCTATGCAGATAGCAAGTATGGCTTTGTCCCAAATGCCATATTTCCCAGCAAATCTCTCATGTTTGCCAATTCCCAGTCCTTGGCAACAAACCATTTGGAGCCTGAAGTCTTCAGGCTAATTCAGCCTTCTGGGCTTTTGTCACTTTCCCATTTCCCTTGGCCTCTTTAAGCTTGGAGGGGAGAGGGGATGAGCACTCAGCTTGGACTTCCGCCCTCCTGCCTCCTTGACCAGGGATTTGCTATTAGATCCACCGCCCAGTCCCACAAAGTCATCAGATGTAGCTTTCACAGATCAAGGAAATCTTACAAGAGTCCCAGGTAGGCTTAATTCCACAAGTGTTTTTTATCACGTGCCAGACACTAGAGAGACAAAGACAAAACACGCCTGTCCTCAAGGAGTTCAATTCCATTACTCATTTCTTTTTTGTTGAGTTGTGTCCAACTCCTTGGATTATGTTATCCACGGGGTTTTCTTGGCAAAGATACTGGATCGGTTTGCCTTTTTTTTTTCTCCAGTGGATTAAAGCAAGCAGAAATTAGGTGACTTGTCTAAGATCACACAGTTAGTAAGTAGCTGAGACTAAATTTGAAATCAGAGCTTCTTGCCTCCTGGCTCAGTGAATAGAGCACTGCCTCTTGTATAACTAATAGTCAACATTTAAATAATACTTTTAAGGTTTGTAAAGTGCTTTAGAAATGTTAGCTCAGAACATTCATGGATGACGTGTTATTTTCAAGCCCAGTTTTACCTGCCATCTTGTTGCTTCAGAAGTAGAGGCTAAAGGAAACCTTTGTCCTCTGGGCTGAGTTTGATTTTAGATGAAACCTATGGACGTTCTTTGGCCCCCAGTCTGATGACTAAAGATGAACAGAATTTGGAATTAAATAACCTTGGTGTGAATTTGATACAATTACTTTGGACAAGTAACTTAATGTCTCAAGCCTCAGTTTCCTCATTTGAAAAATGTGGGGGTTGAACTCTTTTTGCTCTAAAGCTATTATTGTATGATTAGGTGGAGGGATTGGGTCTATGATTTCATTGGCCTGGAAAGTTTCCCCTATCAATGCTGATCTATATTTTCTCTTGTCTAGACTCCTTCCATTCATGTCTACAGGTATGAAAATCAAAACGTAACAAGATTAAGTGATCTACTCAGATCCCAAAGTAGTAAGTGACAAAACCAACCTTTGCTTGAAGGCCTGCAATGGAAGCCATCCGAAGGAGCCCCATTCCAATTTTTGACTACTCTAATGGTTAGGAAGCACATCGAGCCCATGTCGGCTTCTTCTCATTGTGCACCCACAGTTCTCGGTGTTGCCCTCTGGAGCCAAGCAGAATACATCCAATCTTTCTTCTAGGCCGCAGCCCTTCTAGTACACCAAATCAACTATCACCCACCCCCTTGAAGCTTTCCCTTCTTCATGTTTATAATTCCAAGTTTTCTCACAATACATGCAATTCAGTAATTCATGAAGGGTTTATTAGGATGCCTGCTACATGCAGGCATTATGTATAGGGACGGGGGATTTAAAGTCAAATAAAATAGGATTTGCCCTTGAAAATTTGCATTTGATCTTCCTATCTTGATCATTCTCTTTTGGATGTTTTCCTTGGCATCAATACCCTTCCTGAAATGTAGGATCTAGAACTCGGTATGAAGCTCTAGGTGTTGTCTGACCAAGGCACAGTAAGAGAGCTAGTCCTTTCCTTAGTCCTAGTCATGATGCCTCTTTTAATACACCCCTATGAAGAAGAAATTAGCATGGGAGTAGGATGACCTCCACCACACAACTAACCTGTGGATTCCTGTATCTCCTAGGTAACTCCTCTTTCAAGAAATTATGGGATGGATTATTTGCATAAAATGGGATAGTAATGGAATGCAAACATTGTGGTTTGGTGGCTATGCAAGGATAGGAGGGATGGCCAGGGGAGGAAGTAGAGTAATAAGGGATTTGAAGACAAATCCTGGTTTTGCCACTTACTACTTTGAGATCTTGAGTAGGTCACTTAATCTTGTTAGGTCTAGACATGAGGGGAGGGAGCCTAGACTAGAGAAGTCCTGTGCTACATCTAGGGCCATGCAGGGTGGTACAAAGGAAACGGCCATTGGCTCTACCTGTCCAGCACTAACCTCTCTTCTGACCTCCAGTTTCACAACTCCAACTACTTTTTAAATAGCTTGAATTGGATGTCCAGTAGACATCTTAACTTCAACACGTCCAAAAGAGAACTCGTTATCTTTCTCCTCCAAAGCCTGCTCTTTTAAGTTCCTGATTACTGTTGAGGGTAACACCTTCCTCCTAGTCTCCTGGGTTCACAACTTTAGTCATCATACTCATCACTATCTTTCACCCATTACCAAGTATGTCTATTTTACTTCTTTAGCATCTCTCAATTTTCTCTCTCTCTCTCTCTCTCTCTCTCTCTCTCTCTCTCTCTCTCTCTCTCTCTCTCTCTCTCTCTCTCTCTCTCTCTC
Organism: Sminthopsis crassicaudata; assembly: GCF_048593235.1. Lineage (NCBI taxonomy): Eukaryota > Metazoa > Chordata > Mammalia > Dasyuromorphia > Dasyuridae > Sminthopsis > Sminthopsis crassicaudata. The sequence continues at coordinate 5,663,265 of NC_133617.1, read as the reverse complement.
TCTCTCTCTCTCTCTCTCTTTTCTCTCTTCTCTCTTCTTCCTTAACTAGGTATTCCCTATGCATGGCAGTTGGGGGCCGCTAGGTGGTGCCATTTTGCACAGAGCTTTAGAAAGACTCATTTTTCTGAATTCAAATCTGGCCTCAGATACTTCTTAGCTGTATGACCCTGGGCAAGTCACTAAGCCTTGTTTGCCTCACCTGTAAAATAAGCCGGAGAAAGAAATGAAATCGCCGCTCTCATATCTTTGCCAAGAAAACCTCAAATGGGTCACAAGAAGTGGCAGGCTGGATTGAAACATGACTGAACAACAAATACATGGCTGCATCTCTTGCCTTTGATCTAACTGCATCCCGCAATGCTTTTATATTCTTTTAAAATTTTTCTTTGATGAAATGCAAGTTTTTTGAGTTCAGGAACTGTTTTGTTTCTGGGCTTTTTTTTTTTTTTTTTTTTTTTTTTCTGAGGCTGGGGTTAAGTGACTTGCCCAGGGTCACACAGCCAGGAAGTGTTAAGTGTCTGAGGTCACATTTGAACTTGGGTCCTCTAGAATTCAGGGCTGGTGCTCTATCCACTGCACCACCTAGCTGCCCCACTTAGCTGCCCCACTGTCAAGCCAATTTAACTAGAATAAAGAACTTACCTTGTAGGAAGGAGAGTAATAGGAAATATAATGGGAAAGACAGGTGAGAACAATAGTGTAGGCCAGGTTGAAGGGTCTCTAGTTTAAGAGTAATAGGGAGCTATCAGCGATTCTTGAGTAGGGGGATTTTATGGATAGCTGTATTTTTTTTTAATATCAGCTTTGTGGTTTTCTGGAGAATGGGAGACCACTTTGGAGTCCCTTATGGCATTCCAGGCAAGAACAGAGGAATGGAGAAGTAGAATAGGTCTGTGTGAGTGGAGGGAAGAGGGAGTGATAGAATAGATGCTGTGGGGATGGATTTGGTAACTCATTGGAAAATCGAGACTGCTCAGTTAGGAAAGGAAAGTGTGGAACCACCCTTGAGATTGGGGAGTATTAGGATTATCACCCTGGGGAAAGAGAGGGATATATATATATACACATACATATATACACATACACACACATATATATGTGTACACACACATATATACACATATATACATACACATATATATGTACACACATATGTACACACACACATACACACAAACACATATATATACACACAAATATGTAATAAGCTATATTTGGAATAAATAGAAAATAATTAACAGAGGGAAGGCCTGGAATTAGAATTAGGAAGCATCTAGGGTGGGATTTGAACTCTGGTCTTGAATACAATTCAAATCCTATCTTAAAAACTTCCTATATATTGTATATATTCAAATCCAGCCTCAGATACTTACTGGCTGGACAAGTCACTTAATCTCCCTCAGACTAAGTTTTCTCATCTGTAGAAAGGGGATAATGATATATTACTTCTGAGGGCTTTTCTTTCATAAATGAGATATCATAAAGTGTTATATAAATGCTAGTTATTATTATTATTATTTATTACCCTTAGAAAGTAATTCAATTTCCCTGGGACTCAGCTTCCTTCTTTGTAAAATGAACAAACTGCATTAGAATGTGTCTGAAGTTCCTTCTTGTGTAGAGCTCCCTGCCGCCTTCCCTGTCTCCCTCCCTTTCTCCCTCTCTCCTTCCCTCCCTTTCTCCCTCTCTCCTTCCCTCCCTTTCTCCCTCTCTCCTTCCCTCCCTTTCTCCCTCTCTCCTTCCCTCCCTTTCTCCCTCTCTCCTTCCCTCCCTTTCTCCCTCTCTCCTTCCCTCCCTTTCTCCCTCTCTCCTTTCTTCCTTTACTCCTTTTTTCCCTTTCTTTCCTTCCATGAATAGGCTACCTATTTCTGCAAAGTGTGCAGGTCCCAACATGCACTGAACAAGCCCTAGTTGGGCTTAATCTCACCTAGTTGGGCTTAAGGTACTGTTTCCTGTAGGTGATGTCCAGGTCCTAGCTGAAGTTTCCCCACTTTCCTGATTTTTAAAGTGTATATCCTTCAGTTACTTCTGCTTTTTTTTTGGTTGTTTGTTCGTTTTTGTTACACACTACATAGATGGAATCAGGAAACTAAAATAGATTCAAAAGGTACTTTAAAATATTATAATCAGTCAACCATCAACAAGAATTTATTAAATGCCTACTATGTGCCAAATACTGGGTGCAAGATGGTACCTAGAACTAAGACTAAGGGTCTAGATACAGCCTGGCCGGGACAGGCTATCCATCCCCATTTCCCTTTGTTTTAGGATGAAGGTGGGACTCACTTGGGTATGGGATGAAACTGTTTTATTGGGATAGGGTGACCTAATGCATAAACTTCTAGAATAAGATAATAGATTCAGTCCTGGGTTAGTTTTCTGAAACAAAAACAGCTAGCATATAATAAATGCTTATTTCCTTCCTTATCAATCAACAAGTACTGATTAAGCACCTCGTGTGTGCCAGTCACTGTGGCTAGAAGCACAAAGAATGAGAAAATCAGTGTGACTCTGGGTGAGACCTCTCCAGGCCTCCTTATCTGTAAACTGAGGGTGTTTGGCTCGATGGTCCCTCCTAGCTCTAGATCTCAGATGCTATTTAGACCCAAGTCCTTGTTCCTTCTTTAAGTAGAACTTGGAAGAGGGTACTCTAGAACTATTTCTGTTCCCATAGAGGAGAGTAGCCCCGAGTGTTGCCCTGACTCTGGACCACTCCTGAGAGAGTTCCATCTGGGCCCAGGAGATCTCAGATAGCGGAGACTCCTCAGATCCAAGTGCCCACTGCCACTCAGGGGCCTCCTCTCCCACCCATAGCTCTGGCTGGGAGTCTTCCCCCTTGACCTGCCCCTTCTCTTCCTGGGAAGGACCTCAGGCCAGGCAGAACCATTTGCCTCTTGCCAAAGTGCTGTTTGCTGCCTGCCAGGAAAAAAGCTATTCTCCAGCTTTTTCAGGCCCCCTTCTTGCCCTTATTGTGGGAAACACACACAGGCCTCTTGTCTCCTTTGTCAGATTCTCAATGTGCCCCTGGAAGAGGAGAGCAGGAGAGGGGGGGCAAATAAGACGGGCTTTCCTTCTGATTTCTCTCTTGCAGGGGGCTGTATTATATAACCCAAATTTTCACTCGGTAAGGAACTGTGGGTACAACTCTAAGCTGTTATATTTAGTCACTCATATATTACAGTGTCTCCTTTTAGCTGCTAATTCTGCCCCCGCCCCTGCAGCCAGCTCTGGTGTGGAAATGGGGAGCCTTTCCCTCTAAGGCTGTGATGGGGGGGGGCAGCTGGATTCCAAATCCACCTGCTTTTCTCAAGACCTCCTCCATTTCATCCAAAGGAGGTCTCTGAAGAAACTCAACTCTACCCAGAGCTCGTCTCACATTGCAGATCTTAGCGATATTTTCCCATGATTCCAGCCTGGTCAAATTGACTTGGCAATACCTCAGGGACAGAAGCCTGCAGAAGCCAGTTGTCTGCCCGTGGGACTAAGCAACACACCCCACCTGCTAATAATTCATGACATTTACACGCCATGTTAAGATTCTTACAACCCTGGGAGATGGGAGCTCTTATCACCCCCATTTTGCTGATGAGCTAACCGAGGTACCGAGAAATGAAATGATATGAATGCTGTGTTTAGTTCTGGTGACCATAGTTCTGGAAGGAAGTTAGTTGACAGCCTTAAGAGTGTCCAGCGGAAGAAAACCAGAGTAATAGAGATCCTTGACTTTCTGCCATATGGGGATTAAGGCAGCTGGGATTGGGACTGATTGCAAGTATCATGATAAGTAATTCTGACAAACCCTCATTGGGTTTTGAGGCTACAAAGATAGACATGGAAACTGTGAGCTTACGATCTCTTGGGGATGATAAAACACAGAGAAATTGGATTAGAAACTAGATGTGTGATTTCACTGGCTTAGGGATCTCCTGAATGAGGAATCTCTCTCTTTACTAAGGTAAGATTTTTTTAAAAAATAATTTTTATTTTTAGAGACTCACCTGGACTATGGAGAGGTTAAACATCTTTTTTGGAGGGAGGAGGTAGGGGAGGCAATCGGGATTAAGTGACTTGCTCGGCTAGTAAATGTATGAGGCAGGATTTGAACTCCGTTGTTTCTGCCTGCAGTTCTATGAATACTGAAATTTCCATGAACAATTTGGGGGTGCTTCCTCTTGTAGGAAGAGTACTCCAGCTGAGCTCTGAAGGAAACTGGGATGTCTAAGACATAGGGTGAAGAAAGAATGAATTCCAGGCAGGAGACACAGATTAGACAAAGACCTGGCGGACAGGACGATAGAAGATGTGATCACAGAGTTTGGTGAATGTCCAATTTGTCTAATAAAAAGGTCACCCCCACAATCCTTCTTTCATACCTTGTCACAGTATGGAAATGATCTCAGTTTCCCTAAGAGCAATCCTGCCAAGTTAGAAAAATTGTGAGTATGACATTGGCAATGGACCATGCGCAGTCATCTGAGGCTCAGTGTAGCTAAGTCCTGAGATACTCATTACCTCTTTGGCTACAGGGGGGATAGATTTTTTTAGCCACAAAAACTCTTGAGGATTGTGTTGTATTTTAAAAGGCAAATATATACTGTTGAATTCACAAATTGAAATATATTAAACAGGCTTTATCTATTTTGCCTATATATTTAATATTAACATATTTCCATGTTGAATCTGGTGGTGCATTAATAGAGCACCAGGCCTGAAGACCCTGAGAGAAAATCTTTCCTTCTTGTGTGTCCCTAGAAAAGCCACTTCACCCTGTTTGCGTCACTTTCATCTGTCAAATGAACTGGAGAAGGACATGGCAAATCACTTCAGTATCTCTGCCAAGAAAATTCAAATGGAGTCACAAAGAGCTGGATATGATTCAAATGACCGAACAACAAAATATTACATTTAATATCTATGCATTAAATATTTAATCTTAGCTGCTTGGGATACAGAGAGCTGAAAACTCTTGCTCAGGGTCATCCTGCCTACGTGTTTCAGAAGCAGGACTTGACCTCAGGTCTTCTTGGTTCCAAGGACAGCTCTTTACCCACTGACCACATTGCCTTTAGAGGAATAGAGAAATAAATACAAAATAAAGCAGTTTTAAACTTGTTAAAAGCAAAGGATTGTACTAAGATTTTTGGCGCGTTCTCTCTCTCCTCCCCCCCCCCACCCCTCTCTCTCTCTCTCTCTCTCTCTCTCTCTCTCTCTCTCTCTCTCTCTCTCTCTCTCTCTCTCTCTCTCTCTGTCTCTCTGTCTCTGTCTCTCTCTGTCTCTCTGTCTCTCTCTGTCTCTGTCTCTCTCTCTGTCTCTCTCTCTGTCTGTCTCTGTCTCTCTCTGTCTCTGTCTCTGTCTCTGTCTCTCTTTATATATATGTGTATATATATACATATATATATGTATATATATATATATATATATATATATATACATACATATATATATATGTATATATATACATATATATATATACACATACATATATATATATATATATATATACACATACATATATATACACATACATATATATATATATATATATATATATATATATATATATATATATATATATATATATATGGCAAACATTTCTATAGAATTTCAAGGTCTACAAAGCATTTTCCTTATAGCGGCCTTTTTGTATAACTGCTTTCAGGCAAATCGAAATCTGTAAGTGAAGGGGAAGCTTGTCAGAATCTACCCCTGACCATGCCAGCCCTCCTGCTGGGCCAAGACAGGGAAAGCAAGATATGAACATAAAAGAGTTGAAGTGATGGGAAATCAATTGACTTGGAGAATGGTCAAATTCCCTTTGCATTCTGTCTTCTTTTTTTAAATTATTTTTTAAAACCATAAATTAACATTTTTTGTTAGAGAACAAAAATCCATTTTCTCCCCTGCTCCCCCTCTATCTATTTATTTATTTATTTATTTTATTATATATATATATATATATATATTTTATAATATTATCCCTTGTATTCATTTTTCCAAATTACCCCCCCTCCCTCTATTCCCTCCCCCCGACGACAGGCAATACCATACATTTTACATGTGTTACAATATAGTCTAGATACAATACATGTGTGTGAATATCATTTTCTTGTTGCACAATAAACATTAGAATCCGAAGGTACATGCAACCTGGGCAGACAGATATTAGTGCTAACAATTTTCATTCCCCTCCCAGTGTTTCTTCTCTGGGTGTAGCTACCTCTGTCCATCATTGATCAACTGGAAGTGAGTTGGATCTTCTTTATGTTGAAGATTTCCACTTCCATCAGAATACATCCTCATACAGTATTGTTGTTGAAGTGTACAGTGATCTTCTGGTTCTGCTCATTTCACTCAGCATCAGTTGATTTAAGTCTCTCCAGGCCTCTCTGTATTCCTCCTGCTGGTCATTTCTTACCGAGCAATAATATTCCATAACCTTCATATACCACAATTTACCCAACCATTCTCCAACTGATGGACATCCATTCATCTTCCAGTTTCTAGCTACAACAAAAAGAGCTGCCACAAACATTTTGGCACATATATGCTCCCCCTCTATTTAAAAGAAAGATAAGTAAAACTCTTGGAACAAATATGCATGGGCAAGCAAAACGCATTCCCACATTGTCCATATCCCACAATGTGTTTCTCAATCTGTATGGTAAGTCCATCAGTTCTGGGGCAGGAGGGAAGTAGTATGTTACAATTGTATCTGATCTGTGTGTGTGTGTATATGCTATTAAGTCTTTCCAAGTTGGTACAATGTTACAAGTCTTTATAATAGTGATACTGTAAACATTGTTCTCCAGGTTCTGTTTTCTTCCCTACATCAGTTCAGATAAATCTTTCCAGGTTGCTCTGAAACTGTCTATTTAATTCAGCTAGATGGCAGAAAAACATGAATTCAAAATTCAATTTTACATGCTCACTGGCCGTGTCATTTAGACCTCTTCATCTCAGTTTCTTCATCTGTAAAATGGAGATGAGTAGCACCTTCTTCTCAAGGTTGTTGTGAAGGTCATGAGATTATAATTGTAATGGTTGTATTATTTATAAAACCCAGCCCAGTGCCTGGCACATAGTAAGCATTAGATAAATGCTAGCTATTATTGTTAGTCATTTCTGCATTCTGGCTTCTTCACTGAAGAGTGACTTCCCAGTCCCAAATTGTTTCTCTGGCAACAGGGTTTTTCACATTCATCATCAGCCCTTTGGATTGTGAAGCAGACAAGACGGTTACCATTTCATGTTGGCTTTTCTCCCATCTCACAACCTGCCTCCTCAGCTTGGATTGTGTGTTACTCTTTTCCTCACCACCCACTCCCGCCTCCCATGCCATTTTTCTTCCCACCTTTACCCAATCACTGATACAGAACATAAGTCTGTCTCACAGGATGGGTGACATGGGAGGTAGGCATTTCAAATATTCTTATTCTCGCTCTACTCTTGAGGAAACCAGAACCTGGAGAGGCAAAGGGATTGATTCAATAATCACACACCAGAGAGCTCTTGATTGACAAGGAGCTTTAGCAAATGAGAAGACTGTAGCTTCCCAAAAGCAAGCTTGAATCTCACAAGTCATACCTTTCATATTATGGAACCATGCTTCCTTTTTAGTTTTCATAGGATCACAGATTTGGACCTGGGAAGTACCTCAGAGCCCTTCTAATGCAACACCTTCATTTCATAGAGTAGGAAACTGTGCTCCAGAAAAATAAAGTGATTTATCTAAAGTCATACAGCACGTAAGACATAATTAGAATTTGAATGCACATCCTCTGACTCAAAATCCTTGTGGTCTTTCTATTGTACCATAGCTGCCTCCTTTTTATGTCTTAGACAGGAAATTTGGTGGAAAGTATTAATTAAATAATCAATCCTGGACATAGGTGAGATAGTGAGCAAGAACTCTATATTTAGAGTCAGGTTGACCTAAGTTCAAATTCCATCTCCCATTCTAGTTGTGTAGCTCCTTCTTATCCTCCATTTCTTAGCCTGTAAAATGGGGATGATAAGGGTACCTATTTCCCAGGGTTGTTATTAGAATTATGTTCAAATATCTGAATATCAAATTTCTATTCAATTTTTTTTTCTCACAGTGGAATACTTGAAAGTTTCCTATTTCATTAAATATCTACTCCCCCGTCTAGAATTATATTGTTTTGCTGGGACAGGTAGGTGCCATAATGGATAGAATGCCAGGCCTGGAATCAGGAAGACTTATCTTCCGGAGTTCAAATCTGGCATCAAACACATATTAGCTGAGTGAGCCTGGGGAAATTATTCAGCACTGTTTGCTACAGTTTCGTCATCTGCAAAATGAACTGATTCAGAAGGAAATGGCAAGCCACTCTGGTATTTGCCAAGAAAATCCCAAATGAAGCGACAAAATTAGACATAACTAAAAAATGACTGAACAACAGTTCTAGCTCCTTTTCCTTCCAGAATATCATATTGCAAGCCCTCCTCTGCTTCATTATAACTGCTAAATCTTGTGTGGTCATAACTATGGCTTCACAGTATTTGGTTGGTGCCTTTCTGGTTTTGAATTTTCACTAACCTGGCAGCTTTGGATTTTGGCTATCCTGATTTTTGATTTTTTGAGATTTCTTTCAGGGGGTGTCTGGTAGATTTTTAAAAAAATTCTGGTCACAATTGTGGCAGTGCAATTATTCTTATATTTTCTCTTCTGAACTGTTCTCTAAATCTGTCATTTTTTCTTATGTTTCATATTTTCTCCTTTCTTGGTTTCTCATAGTTTCATTGGTTTCTCCTTGCCCAATTCTAATTTTCAAAGAATTATTTTCATCTAGGAGACTCTGTATTTCCTTTTCTAATTGGTTAACTTTTTAAAAACAAGCTTTTTGTTTTTCTTGGATTTTTTTTCACATTAAAAAAATTTTAGTTTTATTACTTTCACTTTCTTTTCTCAGTTTTTCCTTCACCATTTAAAAAAAAATTTATGATTTTTTTTTTTTTTTTTTTTTTGCTTAAAAACTTTTTTTCCCTACAGCTCTTGTAGGTAGCTTGGCTTATATTGGAAAGGTCTTTTGAAAAATTTACTTGTATATACATATAGGTATATATACACACATATACATATAAGCACATATACACATGCATATACATACAAGCACGTATACACGCGCATATGCATATAGGCACGTATACACGCGCATATGCATATAGGCACGTATACACGCGCATATGCATGTAGGCACATATACACTTGCATATGTGTGTAGGCGCGTATACACGCCCATATACATATAGGCACGTATACACGCCCATGTGCATATAGACACGTATACACGCCCATGTGCATATAGACACGTATACACGCACACATACATGTAGGCACGTATACACGCACACGTACATGTAGGCATGTATACACGCACACGTACATGTAGGCACATATACACGCGCACGTACATGTAGGCACGTATACACGCGCACGTACATGTAGGCACGTATACACGCGCACGTACATATAGGCACGTGTACACGCGCACGTACATATAGGCACAAGTACACTCACGTACATATAGGCACGCATACACTTGCACATACATATTGGCACGTATACACATGTGTATATAGCCACGTATACACTTGCACATACATATTGGCACGTATACACATGTGTATATAGCCACATATACACTTGCACACACATATAGGCACGTACATACACACATATACATATTGGCACACATACACACGCATATACGTATAGGCACGTATACATATGCATATACATATTGGTACATATACACATGTGTATATAGCCATGTATACACTTGCACATACATAGAGGCACGTATACACATGCACATACATATTGGCACGTATACACACGCACATACATATTGGCATACATACACACGCATATACATATAGGCACATATACATATACATATTGGTACATATACACATGTGTATGTAGCCACATATACACTTGCACATACATATAGGCATGTATACACACGCATATACATATAGACACGTATACACACATATACATATAGACACATATACACTTGCATATACATATAGGCATGTATACACACTCATATACATATAGGCACATATACATATAGCCACGCATATACTTGCATGTATATATAGGCGCGTATACACTTGCATGTACATACAGGCGCATATACACATGCATATACATATAGGCACATATACACATGCATATACATATAGACACACATACATATAGACACGTATACACTTGCATGTATATATAGGCGCATATACACATGCATGTACATAAGGGCACATATACACATGCATGTACATATGGGCACATATACACATGCATGTACATGTGTGTATCTATATCTATATATCTATATATGTATAAAGTTTATAAAATTGACCAGGAAAACTCAAAGGGTGCATAAGAAAATCCGTTACTAGACCAGGGCCCGGGGTGTGTGTGACCACCTGAAAGACAAACCGCCCCCCGGACTTCAGTGCTCCGTGACCTCGGGAGAACGCCGCAGCCCGAAGGCCGAACACGCACGGATTGGGTCTGGGACGCGGGCGGCTGCCGGCTCGCTCCACTCTGCCCTCCGGACTTCCAGGGCAGGGTGAGAGAGCCTTCACAAGCTCGGCGGTGGGCCGCGCGGAGGACGACAGCTGGAGCACGGTCAGCGGTATTGGACGTGTCTCCGCCCGGGGAGGGAGGGCAGAAGCAGGAGTTGGCAGTTCTATGGGCCTCGAGATCGGGGCCTTTAGCACAGAGCCTGGAACACAGCAGGTGCTTAATAAATGCCTACTGACGGAAGGACTGACGGGGGCAGGAAGGCTGCCCAAGGGAACGCTGCATCCTCCATGCGATTGCTCTGTCTGGCTCTAAGGGTCACCCCGTGCTTGGGAGCTCCTCTACAACGACTGGAGTTCCTCCCCTGTTAACACGCTCCCATCGGCAGATGGTCTGGGGGCTTCAGGAATTCTTGGCGGACATTTACTGAGGTCCTGTTGTAAGGAAGGCGGCTGAGACATTCTAGCAGAAACCCCCGTTACACCGTCCGGTATAAACACGTGGCCGGCGTCAGGAAGATCTGAGGGCATCCCAACTCCCACATCGCCGTGTTCCCCTAGGCGGTCACTGTGCCTCAGCAGCCATCTCTCAGGGTGGGACCAAATGAGATTTGTCCGGTGTAGAAAAGCTTATCCAGGCTGATTCCGCCTCTGCTGGGCCGGGAGGAGCTGTAGCACTTCAGAGCTTGGCGCTCTGGGGACGCAGACGCTCTTCATAGTTCCAGGGCAAAAAAAGGATGCTTGTGGTTACTCACAGACCGGAGCTCAGGCCAGGAGATGAATGAACACATCTTTTCTTTGATGTTGCCATTTTGGAAGAAAGGAAACTTATAGTTTCCTAGAAATATCTCTGAAAATGACTGCGCAAAACTAGCATAGAGCTAAATGTGGGAAAATAGGCTAGAAAATGAGCAAACATCAGAAAGTAACAGAAAATTACTTTGCTGACAAGGAAAAGAGAGAGGAAAAAAGGGGAAGAGAAATGAGAGTGATACAAGAAAATCTTGAAAACAGACACAGTCTGGTAAAGGAGGCAGAAAAATTAACAAAGAAAATACCTTAAAAAACAAAAAAGACCAAATGTTAAAAAAAAAAAAAAGTACACATAAATGAGAATAATTCTTTGAAAAGTAAAACTTGCCAAATGTTAAGATGTAGAAAAATTCACTGAAGAAAAGAACTTAAAAAGTAGAAATGACCAAATAGAAAAAATATACCAAAATTCACTCAGAAAATAATTCCTTAAAAGTTAGAATTGGCCAAATGGAAAAGAAGATACCAATGCTCACTGAAGAAAATACTTTCTTAAAAGTAATAATTGAGCAAATAGAAGCTAATGAATATATGATACATCAAGAAACAATAAAACATAAGAGAACAGAAGGCAATGTGAAATACCCCATGGGAAGAACAACTGATCTGGAAAACAAATTGAGGAAAGATATTTTTTTTAAATTATTGAACTATCTGAAAGTCTTAATAAAATAAGAGCCTAAACAAGAAATTGTCTAGGAGAGCTGCCCTGACATATTGGAACCAGAGGGTAAAGGAGAAAATGAAAGAATTGAAAGTGATCCCCAAATGAAAAATTCCCATAAGTATTATTACTTTTTTTTCTTTTTTTTTTTTTTTCCCCTGAGGTTGGGGTTAAGTGACTTGCCCAGGGTCACGCAGCGAGGAAGTGTTAAGTGTCTGAGACCAGAGTAGTGTCTGAGACCAGATTTGAACTCCGGTCCTCCTGAATTCAAGGCTGGTGCTCTATCCACTGCGCCACCTAGCTGCCCCCACTCCCATAAGTATTAGAGCCAAATTTCAGAGCTTCGGACTAAGAGAAAATATTGCAAACATTAAGAAACAATTCAAGCATTGTGGAGTCACAGTCAGGACAATACCAGATGAAACAGCTTCTACATTGAAGAATTGGAGAAGTTGCAGTATGATATTCTGGAGAACAATGGAGCTAGAATAACCACAAAGAATCACGTACTCAGTGAAACAGTTTAATTCTTTAGGAGGAAAAATAAAGATTCACTGAAACAGGGGACTTTGAAAGCATTCCTTATGAAAAGACTAGAGCTGAATAAAAAAATTGACTTTCAAATACAAAACTCAAGAGAAGTATAAGAAGATTAACAGGAAAGGTCAATTATAAGTGACTTAATAAAATTAAACTGTTTATATTTCTACATGGGAAGATGATACTTGTAACTTATAAGAACTTTCTCATTATTAGGGCAATTAGGAAGAGTAGAGATAGATAGATATAGATAAAAGACATGGATGTGAGTTGAACATGATAGGATAATTATCCAAAAAAATAAAATGATAAGAAAAAGAAATACACTAGGAAAAAAGGGAAAGGGAGAGGTAAAATGGGGTAAATTATGCTATATAAAAGATGAAGAAAACTTTTACAGTGAAAAGGAACATCAGGGAAGTGACAGAGAATTCTTGAACCTTACTGCCATCAGAACAGGCTCAAAGGGAAATAACATATATACTCCACTGAATATAGAAATCTGACTATACAAGAAAGTAGGAGGAGTAGGGGATAAGAAAATAGGGGATACTGATAGAAGAGAGGGCAGATTGAGGTAGACCATAGTCAGAAGCAAAACACTTTGGAGGAGGGACAGAGTGAAAAGGAGAGAAAAGAATAAACAGAAAGAAATATGGTTGGCAATTATAATTCAAATTTTGAAGCAAATTTCTCTGATAAAGACCTCATTTCTCAAATATATAGAGAACTGAGTCAAATTTGTAAAAATAAGTCATTCCCCTTTTGATAATCAAAAGATATGAATAGTCAGTTTTCAGATGAAGTAATTTATAGCTATATGAAAAAATGCTCTAACTTGCAATCGACTGGAAAAATGCAAATTAAAACAATGAGAGGTACTATCTTACTTCTATTAGATTGGCTAATAGGGCAGAAAAGTAAAACACAAATATTGGAGGGGATGTGGGAAATTCGAGATCCTAATACATTGGAATTGTGAACTGATTATACATAGCACCTAGGAACTATGCCCAAAGGGGGACAAACACATTTCTTGTGACCCAGAAATACTACTATTAGGTTAGTATCTCCCAAAAGACAAAAAAATAAAAAGGAAAAAGATCTACAACTACAAAATTATTTATAGCCTCTCTTTTAATGATGGAAAAGAATTGAAAATTGAGGGGTTGCTCATCAATTGGAAAATGGCTGAATTGTGGTATGTGATAGTGATAGAATACTATTATAATACAAGAAATGATGAGCAGGCTGCTCTCAGGAAAACCTGCAAAAACTTGTTTTAATTGATACAGAGTGAAATTAGTAAACCAGTAGAACATTATACACAGTATAATGGAAATATATGATCAACTGTGAATGACATAGCTTTTCTCAGCAATTGAATGATCCAAGACAATTCTGAAGGTGTTATGATGAAAAATGCTATCCATCCCCAGAGAAACTCCTGGAGTCTGAATAGATTGAAATATATTTTTTTCTCCAGTTTATTTTAATAGCTTTTAATTTTTGCAAATACAAACAAAGATAGTTTTCAACATACACCTTTGCAAAATTTTGTGTTCCAAATTTTTATTTTTCTCCCCCTCCCCTCACCCTGCCCAGACAGCAAGCAACTCAATAAATGTTAAACATGAAGCATATTTTTAAAACTTAAAAACATTTTTTGTCTGTTTTCTTTTATAATGACTAATGTGTATTGTATAACTACACATGTATAATCTATTTCAAATTGCTTGTCTTCTCAATGAGGTGGGTGGGGAAGGAGAGAATATGGAATTCAAAATTTAAAAGATGAATGTTAAAATTGTTTTTACCTGTAATTGGGGAAAAACAAAATACTTTATTTATTTATTATGCTGGGGTTAAGTGACTTGCCCAGGGTCACACAGCTAGGAAGTGTTAAGTGTCTGAGACCAGATTTGAACTCAGGTCCTCCTGAATTCAAGACTGGTGCTCTATCCACTGCGCCACCTAGCCACCCCAACAAAATACTTTAATAAAAAAAGATATTTCCCCATAGTTTTCATTTGTCTGCATTAAAGGGTTAAAATATTGTACTCCTCTAAATCTAATTAAAGGAATTATTTTACTCTTTATCTTAATCTTATGACTACAATCTAGGGCTTTGGTCCAGAACTATATTCCTCCCCACCCTACACTAATTATTAGGCTTGCTTAACAGTGGAAGTAATAGTTGACTTTTGATGGAGATCTTTGAGAAGTGGCTGGATGGCCACTTTTCTATTATTTAGGTAACAGAGGGGGAATTCCTTTCTGATATAGGTTAGAGTAGTAGGTATCTCTCTCACTTTCTTTCTTTCTTCTTTTTCCTAATTTTTATTAGTTCCAAATTTTTCTTCCTTGCTCTCTTAAGAAGGCAAAAAAAAAAAACCAAATAACCCCAAAAAACAAAAACAAAAAACCCCCAAAACTCATTAAATATTTATAGTCATGCAAAATAACCATGTTCTTTCTCCACCCTGTTGAAAAAATGAAAAAATATGCCATGTGGAGGTGGATATCGGGTTTCATCAAAAGTTCTTTGGAAATGCAGAGGGTCATTATGTTGATCTGTCCCAAGTTTTTCAAAGCTGATTATGATTTTACAACCTTGCTTCTATTGTGCAGAATGTTATACTAATCCTCCTAAATTTACTTTGTACCAATTCATGTAGATCTTCTTAGGTTTTTGTTTTTTGAAACCATCCCCTTCATAATTTGTAAAGTTTGGCCTAGCTTTCTGTCATAGTCTAACCTAGTCTCAGCCTGAGGCAGTCTCTTCTAGCGGTCTGCCAGTCTGCCAGTCTCAACCAGTCTCCTCCTTAGTGCAGGAGGCAGGAAAGCCACCCCAAGGATGGTAAAAGATGGAATGTCTGTGGCTGACTTTGTCCTCATTTTAAATACCTTGTTACAATTACAGCAATTGTAGAACTATTACATCCCCATGGTAAGTACTAAGTATATGTAAACCAGATAATCATTGTATCATCAATTCCACTGAGTTAACACCTTCTTTCAAGTATACTTCTCCAAAGTGCCGCCCTCTACAATAATTTCTTACAGCACAATATTCCATCACATGATGTTTAGCCATTCCTCAATAATGGACATTCCCTGTTTCTAAAGCTTTGCCAATATAAAATGATCTAATTGTTTTGGGGGTGTATTATATGGGTCCTATCTTTCTTTGAACCCTTTGGGGTATAAAGTTTTGCTGGGTCAAAATGAAGAACAGTTTACTTTGGGGCATAGTTCCAAATTTCTTTTCAGAATGCTTGGATTAGTTTACAACTCCACCAACATTGCATGTAACGTGCTCTCCCGGCAGTTACAATTACTAGTCTGTCCTAGACCCACCAGAGTACCTTTGACCACTGTCCTTTGCAGTGTGAGCTCTACCCGGCTCGCCTCCTCTGAGGCCTTCTAAGGTCTCTGGCCACAATCTCTTGAATCTATAGCTTAATAACCGGTAGCGCACTCAAGAACAACCACGTGTAATCTTAAAAGCCTTTATTATACCTACTCACATAATGCCCTAACTGATGCCCTGACTTGTTGGTTCCCGAGTGAACACCTGGTCAGAAGACCCACGTGTTCACTACCAAAATCCTTACCTCTGTTGGCTACCCATCTTGGCTTGGCCACCCAGGCTAGGGAGCCAGGGTGAAGAACGCCAGATTAAAGAGGGTGATTGCTGCCTGCAGCGGGCTTATAAAGGGCCTGTGAGGTCACACACACAGCCAATCAGCGAGAGAGTCACCCATTATGAAGCTATCTCAATATGGCCAGGATCCCGCCCAAGGGCAGTCCTAATATCCACAGAAATTACTTCCGGGCCTCAATCTCCCGATGCACTGTGGCACCCATTTAAAGGCCCCTTACAATTGCATTAGTATACTTATTTTCCTACATCCTCTTCAGCATTTGTGATATTTTTGCTTTAGCTAATTTGATAGCTGTAAGGTTGTAAGTTGCCTTAATTTGCATTTCTCTTATTAGTCACTTAGAGCATCCTTTCATGATTATTGAAAACTTGAATTTCTTCCTCTGAAAATTACCCACCCATATACCCTTTGACCATTTATCAAGTGAAGAATGGTTGTTATTATAAATTTGATTCAGTTATCTGTATATTTAGAAATGAAATTTGCTAGTAAGATCCACCCTTCCCCCAAGTTTCCTGCTTTTATGATAATTTCAGATTAAATTTTTAAAATTAAATTTAAAAATGCATTTTTGTTGTACAAAGTTTTCCTTTAATCAAAATTATGCATTTTATCTTCTATGAACTTCTCTCATTTGGTCATAAATTCTTCCTAGATCTGATAGGTAATTTCTTCCATGTTCCCTATGATATAATTAGGCACTGAAAACCACACACTCATTTTGAGATTATCTTGTTATATGATGTGACATTAGTAGCCAAGGTTTTGGGGTTAATAAAATACTAAGTTAATGTGCTCATTGCTTCTGTATGTTGTGTATTCAATCTCTTGCACTGAGGATCCTATTTATTACCGAAATTTCAGTACCAAATTTTCATGATTATAGTTTTGTAGTATAGTGTGAAATATGCTACTAAGCCCCTTCTCATTTTTCCTATTTTATTTTTTGTTTAGTATTTTCCATTTCATTATTGTTGTTCCTCTAATAAATCTTTTTTGTTAGTTTGGTTTACATGGCACTAAGTGAATTAATTTAGTACTTGTCATTTTTTATTGGTTTAGTTTACGCATGAGCAACTAATATTTCTGTCTTTGTGCAAACGAAGTTTTATAAGTGTGTTCATATGGTTCCCGAGTCTAGGCAGAGAAATTTCCTAGTATTTGATACTGTTTAGTTAACTTAAATGAAATTTCTTTATCTTTTGAATATGCAGAAATGCTGATGATTTGTTTGGGTTTATTTTATATCTGTAACTTTACTAAAGTAATTGTTTCAACTAGTTTTTAATTGGCTTTCTAGAATCCACAACATAAACCATCAAGTGATCATTTTGTTTCTTCATTGCCTGTTAATTCAAATTTCTTTTTCTTGTCTTTTGCTATAGCTATATTTTCTAGTAAAATATTGAACAATAATAAAGATAATGAACATCTTTTGTTCAGACCTAATTTTTACTAGAATGGCCTCTAGCTTATCCCCAGTAAAGATAATGCTGGGGAGGCAAACAGGAATGAGTATACCATTTTGTCAAAACCTCTTTCTGCATCTTTTGAGGTAATGATATTATTTTTGTTATTAATATAGTCATTCATGCTTGTAATTTTGCTAATATTGAACCAACCTTACATTTCTTGCATAATCCATTCTGAACATAATATGTTAGTTTGATATACACAAAAATCTAAGCTTTTAGGATAAGAATTCACTATCTGATAAAAAAAAATTGCTGGGAAAATAATAAGATTTTTATAGAAGCTAGCTAGATAAGGTCAAAATGGATACTATCTAGGCATAAAAGGAAACATAAATAAATTAGGAGTATGAAACATATTACATATCAGATTTATAGACAAGAGAATATGAATAAACAAGAGATAGGATTTTGTGGGATGTAAAATGATTTTTATTACATTAAATTTAAAAGTTTGGCACAAATAAAACCAATGTAGCCAAGATTAGAAGGAAAGCAGAAAAATAGGGGGAAAAACTTTTATAGTCAATTTCTCAGATAAAAGTCTCATCTTTCAAATATAGAGAGCACTCAACCAAATTTATAATAGCAGCCTTATTTTCAACTGATAATAACAGGCAGTTTTGGGAGAAATTATATAGTTATATGAAAAAATATTTTAAATTATCATTAAGAAATGCAAACAAACAACTCTGAGGTACTATCTCACATCTATCAGATCAGCTACTATGATAGAAGGGGAAAATTGGGACACTAACCCTGTTGGTGGAATTGTGAACTAATACAATTTCAGACTTGGAACTAATTTCAAAGGCTATCTAGGTTAGCCCTTTCTTAGAGGTGAATTTTATCCGCTAAATTTCTGAAAACTGCTTGTGCAGATTTTCTTTGGAGATGGGCAGTGAAGACAACTCTTGATCCAACAACACAAATCCTTCCTCTTTGGAACAGAACTAGCATTTCAAACGTTCTTCTTAACAACTACAAATTTGTACCCATTAATCCTAGTCCTGCCAAGTCTAATTTTGTTCTTTCATTTGCCCCCAAAATTCCAGCTCAGAGGGTGGGAAAGCAATCCAGGTTTTATATAGCTCTTCTATATTCCAGGCACTGTTTTTATGTTTTTTAGAAATAACAACTCATCTGATCCTAATGATAATGGCTTATTATTCCTGTCTTATAGTTGAGGAAACTAAGGCAAGTAACTTGTGCAGTGGTAGACAACTACTAAGTGGCTCAAGCCAGAGCCAGCGCTCTCAGCACTGAATTACTAGCTGGCTCTTCATTTCTAGAAAAGGAAGTTATGAAATGTGACCAACTTTCTAGGAAAAGGACAAAGTCAGAATTTTCTAGTTTGAAATTGGCTGCATGATCTATCTGCACCCATGCTCTGAACATCAAATGCCATGTCAGCCATCCTTGAGTCCTGGTCTTTGCATACATGTCCCCTTTCCCTAAAGAGAAATAAAGTAGACACTTCTCTTGATCCGCATTCTTTCCCCACTGCTCACCCCAAGGAATTCCAGTTCTCACAGAAGATTTGATTTCCCACTTTGAGGAAAGGGAAGCATCATGGATCCTGAATCATCTAGGCCCAAGGAACTCCTGTCCACGTGAGTGAGATGAGAGCATGTATAGGAGGGCTGATATCACAGATCTGTGTTATAGAGAAGGGAATGCTAGGCTTGGGGACAGGAAGACCTGACTTGGAATTTCTTTTTAGATGCCTTTGAGCAATATAATCCTGGGAAAGTCACTGAACCTCTGAACATCAGTTTTTTCCATCTGTGAAATTAGCATGTTGGACACCATGGCTTTTCACTTCCCTTCTATGATCCTGTAATAAATCCAAGTAAAGGGGTATGCTTTGGCAAGCAGTATGACCACCATAGAGCAAAATAGGAAAAGAAGGAGAACCCATAGCAAATGGCAAATAGAATTCTATGAAATAGAAAGCCACGTTATCAGCCTAGAGAGAATAGAAGGGATTAAGTCAAATTGGAGGGTTGGGGAAGGCTGAAAAAATTTAGAAAAGATGTAATCAGTAGAATAGTGAATCAGGAAGTTGTAGGAGGATTACCTTGCCACAATTAGAATCCAACTCAATTTATGTAACCTAGGGGGCAGCTAGGTGGCCGCAGTGGGTATCTCAGAGTTGTCTTAATTTGCATTTCTCTGATCAGTAGTGATTTGGAACACTCTTTCATGTGAGTGGATATAGTTTCAATTTCTTCATCTGAGAATTGTCTGTTCATATCCTTTGACCATTTATCAATTGGAGAATGGTTCGGTTTCTTATAAATTAGGGTCAGTTCTCTATATATTTTGGAAATGAGACCTTTGTCAGAACCTTTGCTTTTAAAAATATTTTCCCAATTTGTTACTTCCCTTCTAATCTTGTTTGCATTAGTATTGTTTGTACAGAAACTTTTTAGTTTGATGTAATCAAAATCTTCTATTTTGTGATCAATAATGATCTCTAGTTCTCTGTTCCTCTAATCTATTTATTATCTCACTCTTCATGCCTAAATCTTGGACCCATTTTGATCTTATCTTGGTATATGGTGTTAAGTGTGGATCCATATCTAATTTCTGCCATATTAATTTCCAGTTTTCCCAACAGTTTTTTCCAAATAATGAATTTTTATCCCTAATGTTGGTATCTTTGGGTTTGTCAAAGATTAGATTGCTATAGATGTACCCTTTTTTGTCCTTTGTATCTAATCTGTTCCACTAATCTACCAGTCTATTTCTTAGCTAATACCAAATGGTTTTGGTGACTGCTGCTATATAATATAGCTTTAGATCAGGTACACTTAGACCACCTTCCTCTGAGTTTTTTTTCATTAGTTCCCTTGCAATTCTCGACCTTTTATTCTTCCATATGAATTTTGTTGTTATTTTTTCTAGGTCATTGAAATAGTTTCTTGGGAGTCTGATTGGTATAGCACTAAATAAAGAGATTAGTTTGGGGAGTATTGTCATCTTTATTATATTCTCTCGGCCTATCCAAGAGCACTGAATGTCTTTCCAATTATATAAATCTGACTTTATTTTTGTGGCAAGTGTTTTGTAATTTTTCTCATATAATTCCTGACTTTTCTTTGGTAGATGGATTCCCAAATACTTTATACTCTCAACATTTGTTTGGAATGGAATTTCTCTTTATATCTCTTGCTTTTGCATTTTGTTAGTGATATATAAAAATGCTGAGGATTTATGTGGATTTATTTTGTATCCTGCCACTTTGCTGAAATTTTGAATTATTTCTAGTAGCTTTTTAGCAGAGTCTTTGGGGTTCTCTAAGTATACCATCATGTCATCTGAAAAAAGTGATAGTTTGTTTCCTCATTTCCTACTCTAATTCCTTGAATCTCTTTCTCGGCTCTTATTGCCGAGGCTAGCGTTTCTAGTACTATATTGAATAGTAATGGTGATAATGGGCAACCTTGTTTCACTCCTGATCTTACTGGGAAAGGTTGCAGTTTATTTCTATTGCATATTATGCTTACTGACGGTCTTAAATATATGCTCCTGATTATTCTAAGGAATAGTCCATTTATTCCTATACTCTCAAGAGTTTTTAGTAGGAATGGATGTTGGATTTTGTCAAATGCTTTTTCTGCATCTATTGAGATGATCAATAATTTGATTATTAATATGGTCAATTATATTAATAGTTTTCCTAATATTAATCCAGCCCTGCATTCCTGGAATAAATCCTACTTGATCATAGTGTATTATCCTGGAGATGATTTTCTGAAGTCTTTTTGCTAATATCTTATTTAAGATTTTAGCATCAATATTCATTAAGGAAATTGGTCTATAATTTTCTTTCTCAGTTTTCAATCTACCTGGTTTAGGTATCAGTACCATGTCTGTGTCATAAAAGGAGTTTGGTAGGACTCCTTCATCCCCTATTTTTTCAAATAATTTATATAACATTGGGGCTAATTGTTCTTTAAATGTTTGGTAGAATTCACATGTGAATCCATCTGGCCCTGGGGATTTTTTCCTGGGGAGTTGATTAATAGCTTGTTCTATTTCTTTTTCTGAAATGGGACTATTTAAGCAATTTATCTCCTCCTCTGTTAATCTAGGGAGCTTATATTTTTGGAGGAAGTCATCCATTTCACTTAAGTTATCAAATTTATTGGCATAAAGTTGGGCAAAGTAACTCCTTATTATTTCTCTAATTTCCTCTTCATTGGTGGAAAGATCCCCCTTTTCATTTGTAAGACTAACAATTTGATTTTCCTCTTTCTTTTTTCTGATCAAATTTACCAAAGGTTTATCTATTTTATTGGCTTTTTCATAAAACCAACTCTTGGTTTTATTTATTAATTCAATAGTTTTTTTTACTTTCAGTATTATTGATTTCTCCTTTTAATTTTTGTATTTCAAGTTTAATTTTTGGTTGGGGGTTTATAATTTGGTCTTTTTCTAGCCTTTTAAGTTGTAAGCCCAATTTGTTAATCTTCTCTTTCTCTATTTTCTTCAAATAAGCCTCTAAAGATATAAAATTTCCCCTTATTACTGCTTTAGATGCATCACACAGATTTTGGTATGATGTCTCATCATTGTCATTATCTTGGGTGAAATTATTAATTGTTTCTATAATTTGCTGTTTCACCCAGTCATTCTTTAAGATGAGATTGTTCATTTTCCAATTACTTTTTAGTCTATTTACCCCTAACTTTTTACTGAATGTAGCTTTTATTGCATTGTGATCTGAGAAGAAGGCATTTATTATTTCTGCCTACCTACATTTAATTTTGAGATCTTTATGTCCTAATATATGGTCAATTTTTGTATAGGATCCATGAACTGCTGAGAAGAAAGTATATTCCTTTCTATTGCCATTCAGTTTTCTCCAAAGGTCTATCATACCTAGTTTTTCTAATGTTCTATTTACTTTTTTAATTTCTTTCTTATTTGTTTTGTGGTTTGATTTGTCTAAATCTGAGAGTGCAAGGTTGAGATCTCCCACTATTATAGTTTACTGTCTATTTCTTCTTGCAATTCTCTTAACTTTTCCTTTAGAAAGTTAGATGCTATACCACTTAGTGCATATATGTTTAGTATTGATATGGCTTCATTATTTATGCTACCTTTCAGCAGGATATAGTTTCCTTCCTTATCTTTTTTAACTAGATCAACTTCTGCTTTTGCTTGATCTGAGATAAGGATAGCTACCCCTGCTTTTTTGCCTTTACCTGAAGCATAATAGGCTCTGTTCCAACCTTTTACCTTTACTCTGTATGTATCTCCCTGCTTTAAGTGTGTTTCCTGCAGACAACATATGGTAGGGTTCTGATTTTTGATCCAATCTGCTATCCGTCTCCGTTTGATGGGAGCATTCATCCCATTCACATTTACAGTTAAAATTACTAATTCTGTATTTCCTGCCATCATATTATCCTCAGATTATGCTTTTTCCCTTGACCCCCCTGATCCCCCTCCCCGATATTTAATTTATAGACCCCCCCTTGTGACGCACAACCCTCCCTTTTTTTTAGTATCCCTCCCCCCTCCCTCCAAGTCCCTTCACTTATTCTCCTTTTCCTTTTCCCTTTTCCTCTCCCCCCTTTTAATGAGGTGAGAGAAAATTCTCTGAAAAACAAATATGTTAATTATTTATTCTTTGAGCCTCTCCTGATGAGAGTAAGATTCACACAATGATTCTCCCCCTCACTAAATTCCCTCAGTTATGGTGTATTTTCTATGCCTCTTCCTCGGATGTAGTTTTCCCTAACATTACCCAGTTGTTTCACATCTACAACACCTACTATAAGGATTGCAGGACATTGGAGAGCTCCCTGCAGTGGCTGTCAGGTCAGGGCCTGACCTCCACTCCAAATATTAGCTGTGAGAGGCAGGACAAGGTAATAGCTATTATTGGAGGAGCCATGTCTGCTCTTTCTGTCCAGATAGGGACACTACTGAAGCTCTACAGATTCCCACAGATAAGAGTCTGTGACAACTTGTACCCCCTTTTTTAAAGGAAACATGTCCAAAATCAAACAAGATAAAGGGAAGAAACCATACTTTTATTTTGTGCTGACTATGTGCTATACCTGTTCTAAGAGCTTTAAATACAGCATTTGACCTTCAGAAGTCTGTTGGGAGGTAAGTGCCGTTATTATTCTTCCTTTCACTGTTCAAGAAATTGTAGCTGAGAGAAATTAATTGACTTGCCCAAAATCACACAGAAAACAAGATTAAGGATTTTTTTGAAGTTTAAATTTAAATTTTTTTAATTTAAATTTAAAATTTGAATTTAAAATCTGCTACCAAACAAAGAAAAAAGGACAATTGATCACTTTTAACAAACAATTTATTTAAAATCAATTTCCCCCATGGAAGATCTATTAAGAGCAGTAATTTAGAGTTAAGAAGTATAAGAATTGCAATTGGTCACAGCTAGTCACAGATGCAAAAGGATATCTAATCACTAAGGCTTATTAACAGTCCTTATGATCAAAGGGAGAGACTCATTGAAAATGGTATCTACAAACTAGATCAGCTGTCCAAATATGATTTCTTTACCACACTACATTTGGCAATCCCAAAATTACACTAATCTTTCTTCTCCTTTAACAAAGTAGGAACGTGTCAGTACAGAAATAAATGCAAATTCCACTTTCACATGAACAGAGAAGCAAACTCGTTTTTGTGAATGTTTCAGATTAAAAAAAAAAAAGTTAAAGTTCATTTCCCATTTGGAAGAAAAAGAAACAAGTTACCAACAGTTGAAATTGATAAAACTTTAATGTTGACTTCATTATCAAAATGGGAAAAAAAAAAAAGTTTTAAACATACACCATACACCATACACTATCTGACCTAACACTGACTCTCTAAGAATGTTTTCAAGAGAATACAAAAACTAAAACTAAAACTAACCCCGAGGATTTTTTCTGCTTTACAAAATCTCATTTGCAGGGAAACTAGATTCTTGACTTAGTTTTTAAAGCTAATTCAAAATCTTCCTTTGTAAGTGTCCAGGTATCTGGCGAATTTCTTCTTCTAAACCAACTTCCATCTATTTCCACATATGTTGTCATAGGTTCATAAGGACTTAGGGTGTGAAACTGGGTCTAGGTACCCTTCTTCTTGTTACATTTGCCACATCGAAATAGGTCCGTTTGGGTCCCACCCGTCCGGGCCATTTGATGTATTCTAATAGCTTCTTTGGTCAGGTTTCTGCGCATCTCTTTAAGTTCCTCACTAGCCATTTCTACTGCAGTCATTCTAGCAAAGGAATCTGGAGATATGTTCCCACACAGTACATTTTTCCTTAAGTTTGGATTCTTTGCATCCTGGAGATTTGCTGTTCTCCTCCGTATCCTGTTTTGATACTTCATGTCCCTGTTCCGTAACTCCTGATATACAGCTTCCTCAATCTGAGCGCCCAGTTCTTCTACATCGGCGCCAATAGCGAAGTAGTCACCTCCAGTTCTGAGGGCTGCAGCAAGCAACTCTCGGCACTTGATTGGAACCGAACCTGAAGTGCTTGGTGCCCGGGGGAAAGCTTTAATGAAGGAATCAGAAGCCTTTGTCTCTTCCTTTGCTTTGCTCCTGCAGCTCCTTTCTCGTTTTGCCTCAGGCCTGCACTGAGAAGAGTGAGCAGGTCCCTTTTTTGGTTTCTTCAGTCTTGGAGGGCCCAGAGACCGACTTCTTCCAGCGTGTGACGAGAGACTTGGCTAATGATGTGACTTCTTCATCTGTGCTCTGCTTCCTACAGTATTTACCGATATTCCAATTTTTGTGGACCTCAATAATTCCAGAGTCATGGGAACGTCTTGAAGTTCCTTTAGTAAATCCAGTGCCCCGGCCGCGTTCTTGTTCTGCACCATCTTATCTATCTTCTTGGCTATGGGAAGGATCTCCACCTCCATGGCTCAGGTGCTTTTCCAACCCCACTCTCGCCCACACCCTGAGGGGATGGGACACGGGACAAGCGGGAGCAAGAGGGTGATGTCAGAAGAGAAAGCGTGGGAGAGGTGCAGCAGTCCCAGGATGTCAAGAAGAGACACCCACCGAGAACCAAGGCCCAGGGCCCTCTCAGCCACAAATAAAGACCGGGCTTGGGGACTGCTCCTCTCAGGCGGGGGGACTGCTCCTCCCAGGCAAAGACAGCGGATGGAGCGGGCTGGACTTTGGAGAAGTATACTTGAAGGTAGTATACTTGAAACGAGGATTTAACTCAGAGCGATAGGAGACGGGACAGCCACCACCAGGGTCTTTGTCATCGAGTCTGAGTTGGAGAGCTTGAACTCCAGCCTCCAGTCCTCAGTCTCTCTCTGAGTCTGTCTCCCTCCCAGATCTCTTAGCTCTTATATACTCTCTTCTAAGTACACCATCAGAGGTGTGGATCTTGTAGGATAGGTGCTAACCCTCAGAACTACACTAAGTACCTGGAAAGTAGGGAATAATTATCCCAATTCCACTGAGATGACATCTTGTAGGACTGAATCAATCACACAGAGTTCTGCCCATTACGAATATCTATTTGCTCCATGTACTTGGGTGACTAACATTAGTCATATCTTGTGCTTATTCAGCCTTTCCAGTCCTTTTCTTGAAGTGACCATAAACTTGGTCTAGATACTGACAATTCTAAAATAAGCAGTGGCTTTGATTCATGGACTGAAATAAGCAATAACTTGTTTCTAGAGTTTCAGCAAATTCCACCCCTGTGATTCTCTGCTGTTGATAAAACATTTAAGGTCCTTATCAACCTGATTCTAATCTCTCTATCCAGTCCCAAGTCAGGCTACTCAAACTTAAATTCTTCTACGTTGGGATGCAGTTCAAATCACCAAGTATTTTATTCTTTTTTTTAATAGTTTTTATTTCCCAGATAGATGCATGGGTATTTTACAGCATTGAAAATTGCCAAACCTGTAAGAAATGACCAGCATGATGAATACACAGAGGCTTGGAGAGACTTACTTACATCAACCGATGCTGAGTGAAATGAGCAGAACCAGGATATCATTATACACTTCCACAATGATACTGGATGAGGATGTATTCTTATGGAAGTGGATATCTTCAACAGAGACAAGAGCTAATCCAATTCCAACTGATCAATGATGGACAGAATCAGCTACACCCAGAGAAGGAACACTGGGAAATGAGTGTAAACTGTTAACAATTTTTGTTTTTCTCCCCAGGGTATTTTTACCTTCTGAATCCAATTCTTCCTTTGTAAGAACAACAAAAAATTCAGTTCCGCATCCATATATTGTATCTAGGATATGCTATAACATATTTAATATGTATGGGAATGCCTGCCATCTAGTTGAGGGGGTGGAGGGAAGGCGGGGAAAATTGGGAACAGAAGGGAGTGCAAGGGACAATGTTGTAAAAAGAATTACCTATGCATATGTACTTTCAAAAAATGTTACATTTATAAAATTCATACTAAAAGAAGGCTAGGCAGGGAAAAAAAAGAAAAAAAATATCAATTGTTCATGGTTTGGCCAAGCTAATTCAATAAAAATGACAATATTCTGTCTAAATTGATCTACTTATACAGTGCCATACCAATCAAGTTGCCAAAAATATTTTATAAAACTGGAAAAAATAACAAAATTAATCTGAAAGACAAAATGCCAAAAACATAAAGGGAATGTTACTTAGCAGTACCAAAACCAAAACTATATTAAAAAGCAGCCATCCTCAAAGCCATTTAATACTGGCTAAGAAATAGAGTGGTGGATCAGTGGAATAAATTAGAAACATCCAACATAATCATCAAGGCCTACAGTAATCTGGTATTTCATAAACCACCACACTCCAGCTTCTGGAAGAACTTACTATTTTAAAAAATTGCTGGGAAAACTGGAAAATAATATGCCAGAAACTCAGCATAGACATATTTCACACCTCATACCAAAATTAGAATAAAATGGGTACATGAGAGGTACAATATTGAGGATATACTATAAAATATTAGGATTATTACAGTCTTTTCATGTCATTTTAGCCAATCTGACAGGTGCGAGGTGGCACCCAGAATTGTTTTAATTTACATTTTTCTGATCAATAATGATTTTGAGCATTTTTATATGATAAATGGGTTCAATTTTGTCATCTGAAAAGTGTCTATTGATATTCTTTGACCATTTATCAACTGGGGGATGATTTGTATTCTTATAAACTTGGCACAGTTCTTCATATATTTTAGAAATGAGACATTTATCAGAAATATTGCCTATAAAGATTATCTCCAGTTTTGTATTTTCCTTTTAATTTTGTTTCCATTGCTTTTGTGTATGCACAACCTTTTTAATTTAATGTAATCAAAGTTGTCCAGTTTTGCCTTTCATCATATTCTCCAGTCCTTCTTCTGTCATAAATTACTCCCTTCTCCAAAGATTTAATAGGTAAACAATACCTTGTTATTCTATTAGTTTATGGTATCCTCCTTTATGACCAAATCATGTATCCATTTTGACTTTTTCTGCATGGAGTATAAGATGCGGATCTATGTTAATGTTCTAACATATTGCTTTCCAGCATTTTTGGTCAAATACTGAATTCTTTTTTTCTCTCCTACTTTTTATTACTTTTATATTTATAACTTTTTTGACAGTATGTATGCATGAGTAATTTTTTACAATATTATCCCTTGTATTCATTTTTCCAAATTTTCCCCTCCCTCCCTCCATTCCGTCTCCTAGATGACAGGCAATCCCATACATTTTACACGTGTTACAGTATAACCTGGATACAATATATGTGTGCAAATCCAATTTTCTTGTTGCACGTTAAGCATTGGATTCCGAAGGTATAAGCAACCTGTTTAGCTAGATAGTATTGTCAACAGTTTACATTCAATTCCCAATGCTCCTATTGTATTAGAAATGCTAGCCTTGGCAAATACTGAATTCTTATTACAGAAGCTAGACTGTAGGGATTTATCAAATATTATATTGTCATAGGCCTTGATTTTTCTGTCATGTGCATCTAATCTACTCCACTGAACTTCCACTCTAGTTCTTAGCTAGTACCAAATGGTTTTGATGACTAGTGCTTTATAATATAAATTTAGGTATGGTACTGATAAGCCACCATCTTCTGTTTTTGTTTTCCCATTCATTTTTCAAATGTTCTTGACCTTTTGTTCTTCAGATGAATTTTGTCATCTTTTTCAAGTTCCATAAATCAGTGTTTTGACTTTTTGATTGGTGTGGCCCTGAACAAGTAGACAAATTTAGGTAGAATTGTCAATTTTATTATATTAGCTTGGCCTAGCTATGAACAATTAATATTTTCCAATTATTAGTGTGAGAATTGTTTTGTAGTTGTGTTCATCAAGTTCTTGGATTTATATTGGAAGGTAGAAGCCCAAGTATTTTATTTTGTCTGTAGTGATTTTAAATGCAATGTCTCCTTTTATCTCTTGCTGATGGGCTTTGTCAGTAATATATAGAAATGCTGATAATTTGGGTAGGTTTCTTTTATATCCTGCAACTTTGCTAAAGCTGTTAAACGTTCCAAGTAGATTGCTGGATTGTTTTACAAGATTCTTTAAGAATATCATAATCATTTGCACAGTGCTAATTTTATTTCCTCATTGCCCATTTTAATTTTTGCATTTCTTTTTCTTTCCTTATTGCTAAAACTGCAATTTGCAGTACAATGCTGAATAGTAGTAATGCTAATAGGCATCTTTGTTTCACTTGTGATCTTATTGGGAAATAGCCACACTTCTCTCCATTTCAAATATTTGTTGCTGTAGATTTTAGAAGGATACTGCTTATTATTTTAAGGAAATCTTCCTTTATCCCTATATTCTGTAGTGCTTTAATAGGAATGATGCTGTATTTTGTCAAAAGCTTACTTTCTGTCTATTGAGATTATACTATAATTTCTGTTGATCTTGTTATGGATTATGGTCAATTACGGTATTAATATTCCTGATATTGAACCATCCCTACATTCCTGGTAAAAGCCCCAGTTGGTCATAGTGTATTCTTCTGGTGATAAGTTGCTGTAATCACTTTGCTAATGTTGCCTTTAAATTTTTTGCATCCTTATTCATTAGGGAGAGTGGTCTGTAATTTTCTTTCTCTCTTTTGGCCCTTCCTGATTTGTGTATCAGAGCCATATTTGCATCACAGAAGTAATTTGGAAGTCCTTTTTCTTTACCTATTTTTCCAATTAACATAGTATTGGAATTAATTGTGCTTTAAATGTTTGGCAGAATTAACTTGTAAATTCATCTGGCTCTGGAGACATTTTCATTAATGACTTGTTCACTTTCTTATTCTAAAACGAGGCTATTTAAATGCTTTATTTCCTTTCTGCTAACCTGGGGAATTTATGTTTTTGCAAATATTCATCCATTTAGTCTCGATTGTAAGACTTTCTGCCATACTGGTGGGCAAAAGAGCTCCTCATTAGTGCTTTAGTTTCTTTTTCATTGGTGGTAAATTCACCCTTTACATGTTTAATGCTAGTGGTTTTGTTTTCTTATTTCCTTTATCTCATGAAATTAAAAATAAAAGGTTTTTTTTATATTTTGTTAGTATTTTTTTTTCATAAAACTCTCAGCTTTGGTTATTAGTTCAATAGTTTACTTAGTTTCAATTTCATCAGACTCCTTGCGTTTCAGAATTTCTAACTTGGTATTTAACTCGTGGTTTTTAATTTGTTCTTTTTCGAGCTTTTTAATTGCATGCATTGTTCATCTATGCACTCTTCTTGTATTTTATTCATATAGCTATTTAGAGATATAAAACTTCTCCTGAGAACTACTTTGAGTGTGCCCCATGTACACTCTGTATCCTACAGAGTTCACTACCCAAAAAGCAAGAACGAGTTTTGTCCGGGTTAGTTTGGAAGTATTCCATGAGCTCAGCAACAAGGTGAGGGGAACCCGAGCAGAATCTACGGAATGGAGAGTTCCTAGAGCCCTGTGACAAGAAGGTGGTCTAAGCACTGACATCAAAGCAGTTCCATAAGCCCTTGAAAGAAGAATCACATCTGGACCATTCTACTGAGATCCAAAAAAATCTTGCCCACACTATTGATCTGAAGAGCTCAATGTAACGTAGAAAGTTTCTACTGGGCAAACCAAAGAAATCTCTTAATGCCAGAATGGAAATATTTTGTTTTGGGAGAAGTTCAGGAGCCAAAATCTTTAAGAGGATAGTGACATCACAGTAAGTCCAAGAGAAGTAAAGCCTTTTCTCCAAGCTTTGGAGAAAAAAAAACTATTGCAGGAACTTTAGTAAAATGAAATAAAGGAAATGAAATAAGATACAGGATGAAAAGACTAGAGAGGTAAAAGTGGCAAGGAAAACAGATAACTTATAACTGACAGTGGAAAACCTCACTCAATGTCCTGATAGCTAGAATGGGTCCAAGAATAGCAATTTGATAAGATAACAAGAAATATCCAACAAAATCAAAAAAGAAAAAAAATAAAATTTAAGAAATATAAAAAACAACTGATATGGATATACAAAAGTCAATTTAAGATTTTTCAGACTATGTGAGTTTTATGATCAGAAAAATTTCTGGATAAGAAACAGACATCAAAAGAAAGATGCAAAGACACATTTATTTAATAGGAAGGACATATTTGGAGAATCATGATTTATATGTTAATAGGATGAGATAAAACAAATAAGATCTCAGAAATCTGATGTCGTTAAGGGTCATATAAAAAAGTATAAATGGTGAGGGTCAGTCAGTCAATAATCATTTATTAAACCCCTACAATATACCAGGTACTGTTCTAAGTATTAGAGATACAAATGTGAAAAATAAAGATAGCCGTGCTCTCAAGGAGCTTACAATCATTTGAATTTTCTAAAAAAAAAATTAAGAAGATGAAGAAAAAGTTGCTATGTACATAGTGGAACATAAGAGGATTCAAAATGTGAGACATCGATTTCCATTTCAAGAGAGTCTAAATAATAAATTCTACACACTGGGTTCAGACTTGTCCATCTTTGCTTCTTTGTAGCTTTCCTTTTATTTGCTGCTGTGTACTTTTTACTTTGTACAATTTCCTTCAGCCTCCCACAACCTCAAGAAAACTACAATTAAGCACAGATATCGATGTCTGTATACACATACATATAGATATCTAGAATCATAGAATCATATGCATCTCTGTAAGATTATACTATGTTTGTTTGTCCTCCTTTTTTCTGAAGGTGGATAACATCATCTTTCATAAGACCAAGTCTTTCCATGTCATTCTAAATCTACCAATTCATCATCGCCTCTACCACAATAATATCCCAACCTTATCTTTCTAGTTTTTTAAATAGTCTATAACAATATTGATTAATAAAGCAGACCTATAATGTGTTTTCCCTATTATTCTCTTTTAATTAAGACTATTTTAGCTTTGACTTTATTTGAAATCAATGATTACTTTCTTTTCTTAAAAAAAATTAAATTCTGCTGCTTGTGATTGTTAAGGTTTTATGTATCTTTTTTTCCTGAGGGGAAACTCAGAACTCTGAGGGAGGTATAAGCCCAGAGGGCTCCTGCTGACAACAACTGGTTTGGCTCCCTATCTCCCCTAAGGGATCTTGGCCTGCCTGGGAAGTCAGGGGGCAATGACAACCTGTGTTGTGATTGAAGCAGAATGATACCAGGAGGTGAAGAGTCATCTATATAATATTGTTTATATGGTTCCATTTTGAGCAGTATATACTTAGCACATGCAGTGTTGCTTTGCTTATATAAGGGTATTAGGGTATACAAGGCTGAAAGAATTTGGAATAAACGGACTTCATGTTTGACTATCCACGTGAGTCTCGCCTCATTACTTCTTTTTTATGAAAAAGCCTCAGACTGGTACCAAGGTCCTTTAGTCTGGACACAACCAATATTAATGCAAAATTTTAAAGGAAAATATTAGCAAGGAAGTCACTACAACATATCACAAAGATCGTACATCATGACAAAGTGTATTTTATACAAAAATTCAAGGCTATTTCAATATTTTAAAAATCGTACAAAAATAATTGAGCCCATCAATATACAAATCAACACAAATTGTAATTTATCTAAATAGACAAAAAAAAAAAGTCCTTGCAAGATACAACACCAATTTCTATTAAAACTATTAGGAAGCACAAGAAAAATGAACCTTTTCTTAAACTAATAAGTAGTATCTATCTGAAGCCAATAACAAGCATTATACTGCCTAACAGAAACATAAAAGAAGAGTAGAAGAGAAAGGGGGAAATACTGAGAAAGAAGGTAAATTAAGGGAGGCAGTGATCAGAAAGGGAACAGATTTTGAGGTAAGGAGTAAGATTAAAAAATGGAAAAAGATAATAGAAGAGAATGGGATGGAATGGAATACACCATTTATAATCATAAGTGTAGATGTGAATTGAATGAAGTCACCTATAAAATGGGTATAGCAGATTGAATTGCCACAGAAATTCTGACAACAAGTTTTTTTCTTAAGATTCACTTGAAATAAAAAGACACAGAGGTGAGATTTGTACTGGCAATAAAGTTATTCAGTACTGTATTAGAAATGTTAGTTTTTGCAATAAGAGAAAAAAAAGAGATTAAAGGAATTAGAATAGGTGAGGAGGAAACCAAATTATCACTCTTTGCAGATGATATGAAGATATACTTAGAAAATCAACTAAAAACTACTAGGAATAATTCACAATTTTAACAAAATTGCATGACCCGACATCAGCATTTTAATATATTACCAACAAACAAAATCCAGCAGCAAGAAATATAAAGAGAAATTTCATTTGAAATAATTGTAGAAAATATAAAATATTTGGGAGTCTACCTGTAGAGCCACAACTCTAGAGAAGGAGGCTTGAAATAAGGATACTTACAACAAGATGTTTATTTAGTGGAATTGATGAGATATTAGTTCTCTACTTTACATATCCTCATTACTTAGCATGGTGATGTTGCTATAATTGGAATAGGGAATTTAAGGGCTCAGAGACCTGGGGACAAAGTCAGACTCAGACTGAGACTGGTGTAGACTGGCAGACTGGCAGACTGCTCAAGGAGACGGGCTCAAACTGAAACTGGGTCAGACTGTGACAGACACAGAGTGTAAAGGACTCAATAAAGACTTTAGAGTCTATTTCTGTCCATCCTCATGGTGATTATCCTGCTGAGATGAAGGCCTTCTGGAGGACCTCCAGAAAGTTAGCCCGGGTATTACATCTACCAAGGAAAAGTGATGAACTATATGAATACAATTACAAAAGACTTTCCCCATAAATAAAGTCATATCTAATCTCTGGGGAAAATAGCAAGTGATCATGGTTAGGCCAAGTTAATATAATAAAAATTTGCTGCCTAAATTGATCTACTTATTCGATGCTAAACCAATCAACATGAACAAAATAGAAATGGCTGAGAAGAAAATGTACTCCTTTCTCTCTCCACTTCGTTTTTCCCCAAGATCTATCATATCTAACTTTTCTAGTATTCTGTTTACTTCTTTAATTTCTTTCTTATTTATTTTGTGGTTTGATTGATCTAATTCTGAGAGTGCAAGGTTGAGATCTCCTACTATTATAGTATTGCTGTCTATTCCTTCTTGTAGCTCTCTTAATTCCTTTTTTTAAGAATTTAGATGCTATACCACTTGTTACACATACGTTTAATATTGATATTGGTTCATTATCTATGCTACTCTTTAGCAAGATATAGTGCCCTTCCTTATCTCTTTTAATTAGATCAATTTTTGCTTTTGCTTGATCTGAGATCAGAATGGCTACCACTGCTTTTCTGACTTCACCTGAAGCATAGTAGATTCTGTTCCAACCTTTTACTTTACTTTTTATGTATCGCCCTGCTTCAAGTGTGTTTCCTGTGAACAACATATTGTAGGATTCTGGGTTCACTCCATGTTCATCCTCCTCCTTTCTTTCTTTCAGATAGAATAGGTTTCCTGTTCCTCTTCGTGAGATGTAGAAACCCCCCATTACCGTTTTTCTGGTCAAATTGCCTTTCCACCTCTGGTTTCTAGAACAAAGTACACATGTGTTCTTTATATATTTTTTTAGCAGAAGTATAGTTCCCAATATTTTTTTTTACCTTTTTAGGTTTCTCTTGAGTTCTATATTTGTAGATCAATTGTTTTGTTTAGTTCCAATTTTTTCATCAGAAATAGATGAAATTCACTTATTTCATTGAATGTCCATCTTATTCCCTGGAAAAAACAAATGCTCATTTTGGCAGTTTAAGTTATTTTTGGCTGTATACCCAATTCCTTACCTTTCAGAATATCATATTCCAGGACCTTTGATCCTTTACTATGGACATTGCTAGCTCCTGGGTGACCCAGTAATTGATTTTTTTCCTAGCAATTTGCAGAATTTTTCCTTCATCTGATGGTTCTGGAATTTGGCCACGATTATTTTTTGGTGTTTTGATTTTAGGGTCCCTTTCAGTAGGTGATTGATGAACTCTTTGAATTTATATTTTTAGCCTCTGTTTCTATAACATCTGGGCAATTCTCTTTGATAAAACCTGCTGTCCAGGCTCTTTTTTTCATCATATTTTTCATGAAGTCCAATAATTCTCAGATTTTCTCTCCTAGATCTATTTTCTATGTCCGTTGTTTTCCCAAGATGATATTTTATATTTTTTCCATTGTTTCAATTTTTTAGTTTTGCTTTACTGATTCTTGGTGTTTCCTCGAGTCATTCAATTCCATTTGTTCAATTCTGATGTTTAAGGAATTATTTTCTATACTCACTTTTTTATATCTTTTTCTCATTATGCAATTGAGGCTTTAAGCAAGTTGTTTTATTTTATGCAAAGGAAAGGCTTGGGAGGAAGGATAGGTGTAATCACAAAAGCACAGATGTGGGAGCCTGGGCAGATGATTACCTATTGGGAGGGTCATGGCTCTCAAGCATACCACAGTGTTGTGGCAAAACAAGTTTATGACCTACCCTGGCTGACCACAGGACCAGGTGGATGTGAAGCTCACTACTCCAGTATCGGTGACATACAACCACACTGGCAACTCCATTTGATACTGGGTCAGATGAAATTCAGAAACCTCTTGTCAGAATGTAAAAGAAGCTCCCAGTACCCAGCAGAGGGCTTCAGAGCTACTCACATTTGACTGAGCTTGAAAGGAGCCTGGTATGGAAAATCCTTGAGACCAGAGGACCCTCAACTTGCTTTGACTTGGTCAGGATTTGAGTTTCTGTTCCTAGAAACCCCTAACATTGCTTTCTAAAAACTGCTGCATCCTTACGGACACTCAAAAGTCACTGGAACAAATGATGCCATATAGTCTTTTCCTCATTCATTCCAAGAGAAGAGAATCAGGAGAAATTATATCCTCACCCTAAGCACAAGTTGTGAGTTGTTTTGAGTACTGCAATTCTTCATCCCACCAATCAGTCCCAGTCACTTCTCCAGGTCTCTCTTGCTCCAAGTTCAACTGAAATGGTAATTGTCAATGACACTTAAAAGAGGTTTACTTATTTAATTCAAAATCTTTGATTGAAATAATCTTATTCACTATATCAATTTTCCATTCTTACCCCAGTACTGGAGGAAAGGAGAAAATAATCAGATTGGAAGGAGAAATATATGGAGAATTGTAAGAGTTAGGGACTTCAGTCTCAACTTTTAGACCCAGACAAGTCTAACAAAATTATAAATAATGATTTGAATAAAACTTTAGGAAAATTAGAGATACTAGCTCTTTGGAAATAAATGAATGGCAATATAAAGATATCTACACCTTTAACTGTATATGGCAGATTTATAACAAACAATCCCCTCTACACACAAAGGACTGGAAAACAGAAATATCAAACATAAAATTTCTCACAGTGTAATCAAAAGAACATTGAACAAAGATTCTTGAAGACAATAAAAAAGCACTTGAAGACTAACACAATTTGAAAAGACTGGAGCATAGAAGAGTGGCAGAAAATTTCATTAAGGAAAATGATTATGAGGCAAAATATTAGCACTTAGATGAGGCTCTGAAAACAATTTTCAGGATTATAAGTATTTATGATGATTTTAAGAATAATATACTTCCTCTGTTTATGTCTTTATCATGACTACTTTTACGATAGCATTATGTAAATGCATTAAATCTATCTTTACACTTTTGACTTTAACTAAATAATAGCTCTGCTCTAGTAAATTATTTAAAAATTTATGTGATAATTTTGATTTCATGAAATTACAAAAGCATAATATAGATGATTGAGAAAACATTGATTTGATCTTCGGAGATTCATTAACCAATGTATTCCAATTGTCTAACAAACTGAAATCAGATCTGCTTAGCTTAGGCCTTCACCATGAATACAAGGGGAGATAGAAGTTTTTAAATATTTAAAATGTTAATTAAAAAGAAAGAATAAAACATCAGGTAATCTGAATTCCAGTAGTATTAAAGGCTAGGCATTTTCCAAGTTGAGAAAGGTAGAGTGAACAGGAATAGTTCCTTGAATTCAGAAAATGAGATGCTCCCTTGCCCAAAATGTCTGAAAAGAATCAATGGAACATGGAAATGAAATGTGAAAACTGATTGATTAGTCCAGGGCCAGTTTTCACATAAAACAGATTACTTGAGGTGCACCACTGTGAGAAAATTTCTTGTATCAGTCTTTGAATCTGACTCAATTTCAGGTCAATGTAACCAAGGTTATTGGGTAAGAACCTCTAAGTAGAATGAATAGATGGTCTAGTTCCTTAGCCATGAAGGGCTGAATTCAACCAATGAAAAATTTTTTTTTTGTTTTGATAGAAATTGGATTCATAATCGAATAGAAACCAAGCTAGCTACACAATTGAGTGATAAGATGGAGTCAGTGTGAGTAGGTGTCAAATTCTACAGTTAACAATTCAAGGTCCTAATTCCCTCACTTGGGAGAACAAGTACCTTTCTTTACTCTTGTGTTTATTATTATATATAATGATTATTTTTGGCAGAGTTGGGCTTAAATACATCCATTTACACATATGCCCCTTGGAGGTGATGCCTCAGAGTTGTTTTAATTTACATTTCTCTAAATATGCAATTTAGAGCATTTTTATATGATCATGAAGAGTTTTGATTTTTCATTCTAAAAACTGCCTGTTCATAAACTTCAAGCACTTCCCAATTAGGGAATGACCCTTATCTTAATAAATTTAGTTAAATTCCCTAAATAATTGGGAAACATAAGGGCTTTATTAGAGAAATTTACCCTAAAATGTTTTCTCCAGTTTCTTATTTCCCTTTTAATTTTGGATACATTGATGTTGTTTGGGGAAAAAAAATTAATTCCATGAAATCAATATTATCTCTTTTACCATTCATAATTTTCTCTATCCTTTGTTTGGTAATAAATTCTTCCTTTTTCCATGCTTTTCTAATTTGTTCATGGTGTTATCCTTTGTCTAAATTATTTACCCATTTTGACCTTCTTTTGGCACATGGTGTGAGATGCTTGTAGTACTGGAATCCCCCCTAATCCTGAGGTATGGGACATGGGGTGTCTGGCCTCAGGTGCTCCCTCAGTTCTCCCCTCTGACCTGGAACCTGAAAACAAGAACTTCACTCTTCTGTGAATGAGTGTAGCTAGAATCCCTCCCCACTGCTTCTGTATTGATCAGGAATGTGCTAGCTCCTTCTCATGCAGGGCTGCAAGGAGGAAGCAGAGCTGGGCCTGGTGTCCCTTATCAGCTGAGATTTCCTTAATGTTCCCCAACTCAGAAGTCCAACTCTGCATACTGTCTAGGTGAAAGTTTCTGTACTTGGGTTGATGTTATCTTCTAACCCAGCTAGCCCTAAGGCTCACTACTTGCTCTTTCAGTGGTGTTAGCTTGGAGAAGTTTATACTTTTCAAGAGCCAGAAGTCCCTCTTAGTCTCTGGAAGACTACTGTTGTATTCCAACTCATATTTATTTTTTAATGGGTCCATGTTTTCCCTGAGATGCAATTATGTCTTGCTTAAGGAGCAAGTGTGGAGAGGTTAAATTTTTCTGACATAATCTGTAATCTTCCCTGAATCCTCTCCTGTCCTCTTTTACCAGTTTGGCTAAATGTTTATTTATTTTGTTAATCTTTTGAAACATCTTAGATTTGTATCTTTTCCAGAATTTTTTGTTTTTTAGTTTATCTATTTCTCCTCTATTTTAAAACATCTCACATATTATTCTTATTATAAGTTGGTTTGTATTTTTTTAATTTTTAGGAAATTCATATCTGCTTTATCACTCTTTCCTTTTTCTATTTTGTTATTGTGTGTTTGTGTGTTATAATTTGTGCTTTTTTTTTTTTGCTTCCTGAAGATTGCTTTAGGTGCATTCCATAAATTTCATATTATTATAAAATGCTATTCTTTTATGTCTTTATTTCTTTGAGACAGTCTTTATTTTGGATTTTATTGTAAATCATTATTTCAATCTGAAGCTTTTATTTATGCTCTGTACAATGATTCCCATTTTTATTGAATTATGGGCAGTAAAAGAAATGTTTACTACTCTTGCATTTATTTCCTTTATTTGCAACATATCTTAGGCTCTTATGCATTGCCAATTTTTATAAAAGTTGTACGTGGTTGTGAGAAGTTGGTATATTTTGTGGCAGTATAAGTTGTTAGGATTTCAAAAAGTCTTTTGGTTCCACTTGCTCCAGCAATGTTTTCAATAATCTTTTTTGCTTTTGCTTGATTTTGTATTGATTTTATCTGGAACTTAGAGAGGGACCTTAAGGTTCCTTCTTATTGTTGAGTTACTATCTACATGTTTTAATTTAGCTATTTTTCTTTTTAAATTGAGTGTATATGTTTTATATAGATATCTATTTGTCGTTTATTATTCCCTTTATGCACAGTGCAATTGTTTCCTTCTTCTTATGGTGTGAATAATTATTTTTTGATCGGTCTGATAGCTAACTTTCAATTCCAACTTTGGGAAAATCAACTGATCTGTGGTCAATTTTTCTTCTCGTCTCGTATTTCTATTTTGTTCATGTCTTTGCTATTTAAGTATGTTTCATATAGACAAAACATTAGGTTTTTTTCATGTCTTATCCACACTTTATTGTTGTTGGATTGTTTCAATGATTTGCATTGACATCTGGGCAAGTTAAATTTATACTTTTATTTATTTGCGTGTAATATTTTTTCCTGAATTAGGATTTTGAAAAATCTCCCTATGTAAAGATAGTATATATCTCTTCAGTTAATTTTGTTTAATATATATTGAGGTATCTGAGGTAGGAAAAAGGAATGTGATATATTATCATCCTATGACATATTATATTATATTATATTGCGATGTTATATGTTATCTTATATTAGGTAACATTACATTACATTATTTTGTGTCATTTTATATTCTATTATTCTATTTTATTATATGTTATTTCATCATTGTATAAGAAATCATATGATATATGATATATTATGTTATATAAAATTATATTGTTATATAATATTATATGTTATATTATATTATTATATGATATATTGCCATTCTGTAAGAAATGATCGTGGATCACAGCATAGCATTTTCATTCTTTTTGTGGTTGCATGCTAGCATTTTATTTTCCTATCATCCTATGACATGTTATATTATATTGCAATATATTGTATTATACTGTTAAGTTATAAGTTATGTTATATTATGTTACATTATATTACATGACATTATTTTGTTTTATTTTGTATTCTATTATTCTATTTTATTAAATGTAATATCATCATTGTATAAGAAATTCTATGATAGATTATATATTATGTTATATAAAATTATTGTTAAATATCATATAATATATGTTATATCCTATTATTATATGATATTGTCATTCTGTAAGAAATGATCGTGGATCACAGCATAGCATTTTCTTTCTTTTTGTGGTTGCATGGTGGCATTTTATTTTCTTTCTCAGTTTGGTTGGTTTTGATTTGATTTCTTTTGGGCAGTGAGATGATTTAATGCATATGTGTGCATATCTTGGATTTAACATCCATTTCACAATATGTTTCATATATATTGCTTAACTGGTCATATGTGGAGGGAGTGAGGGGAAAGGGAAGAAATTGAAACACAAGGTTTTTCAAGGGTTCATGTGGCAAAATTGTCTGTGCATAGAGGCATTGTGGGCCTCCTATCTACCAGACCAAAGCATAACACTTACAGGCAGGACCAATAAGAGAAAAGGGATTCTTTTTCTCCTAGATGGTCCTCTCCTCTGGGCAGAACATCATTAGACAAGGCGGATTGAGTCCGACCTTGCCCATCTGCTCTACTGTCCATTGCACTGGGTAAGCCCTCCTCACTCTCCCCCATCCCCTGCAGTTGGAGTCCAAAGGAATGCTTCTTTGCTGGCTGCCCTTAACATGTGTGAGTGTCTCCTTGTGTCTGTGAGTGGGTTAGTGTGAGTGGGTGTGCATCTGAGCATGGATGCATGGCAGCATGTGTCTGTGTGTGCTTCTGTGAGCTTCTCAATGTTCTAGGTCTCCAAGGGGCTGCTCATTCCAAGAAGAGGGAATCCCAGGAAAAGTCTGGGATGAGGAAAGAGGGGTCCTGGCCACTGTCATTCTTGGGAGACAAAGGTGTCTTCTCCAAAATTCTTGGATCCTGGGGCGAATCTTCCGAGACTGTCTCTGTGAGAGACGTCCAGATTTCCTGTTGCAGACTTTGGGCCTCTTGGGC
This sequence comes from Sminthopsis crassicaudata, assembly GCF_048593235.1. NCBI lineage: Eukaryota > Metazoa > Chordata > Mammalia > Dasyuromorphia > Dasyuridae > Sminthopsis > Sminthopsis crassicaudata. The sequence goes on along the minus strand of NC_133617.1, from coordinate 5,621,887 downwards.
TCCAGGGGCAGGATGCATTGGCTGGGAAGGACCAGAGGGGAGACAGTCGCTCCTGGTCCCCTGGGGGTTTTCTGAAAGGAAGCCGGATGCCTCCAGTAGGGAGAAGAGAGCCTCCTCGGGACTGGGCTCATGAGGCATGGCAAGTGGAGAAGTGGGGGGCCCCATGGCCACATCTTCCAAGCTTGGCAGACTCCTGCTGTGGCTGCTGCTGGGAGGGGAGTAAAAGAAAGAATGCAAGGATGGCTGGGGCTGCTGGGGGGCACTCCAGAGGACAGGGATCCCGCTGCTGTTTTCCAGGATAGGAGCCTCTTGCACACCCAGCAGGTGGCCAGGGCCCTCAGAAGCTGCTTCTGAGAAGGTGGAGGGGCTGCCCGCTGCAGCTGTCAGAAGCGGGTCCTGGGCTTCTCCATCGGACCTCCCTGAACCCGTTGCCTGGCTGCCTGAAGGAGCAGGAGATAAACGTCTCCTCTTGGGAGCTCCCTCAGCCAGGGCTGCCTCTTCCAGCTCTATTTGGCTCAGAAGGAGCCAGATTTGCTCTTCAACACTTGGCTCTCCGTGGGCTCCAGGGACAGGGTGCAGAGGTAGAGATGGGCGGCTGTCCCCACCGCTGTCCTGGGAGGGTTCTGCCGGCAATGTGGGCTCCTGCAGGAGGTCGAGCAGACCCTCTAGACCGAAGCCATAAGACGCGGCAAGTGGAGCAGTGGAGGTCTGCAGGCTGCTGGGAGTGCAGTCCAAGCCCCAGTGCAGGGGCTGCTGGGGCTGCTGCATGGCCCAGCAGGCCGCGGGGATCGCGCTGTTCCCCCCCTGCACAGCGGCCTCTTCTGTCCCCAGCAGGCCGCCAGGGCGCTCAGCAGCTGCTGCTGGGGAGGCTTTGGCGCTGGCTTCTGGAGCCGGCAGCCGCTGGGCCTGGGCTGCTCGCTGGGGCCTCGCTGAGGACATGGCGGGGCTGCCTGAAGGCCCAGGAGACAGACGCCTCTTCTTGGGGGCCCTTTCCCCCGGGGCTGCAGCTTCCGAGTCCGTCAGGGTGCCGCCAGGCCAGATTTCCCGGTCCCGGGCCTGGCGCTCTCGGGGCACTGGCCGTTGGCCGGCGGGGTCCGGAGCCGCCTCTGAGGAGGGGGCGGCGGCGGCTGGTCCCGGCGGCTGCCCGGCGCTCAAGGCTCCTGCCGAGGGCGCGTCTGTGCGGAAGGCCCTGGCATAGGGATTGTGCTCGATTTTGAGGCGGATGAGCTCCCGGTTGCGATAAGCAGTCACGGCAATGAACTCGGTCTCGGGGAAGCTGAAGACGTGGCTCCGGGAGGGGGCGCCCGGCGCTTCCTGGTCTCCACAGGCGACTTCTTCCACGTGGAGCCGGGGCCGGTACCGGTGCTGAGACCGGAGCCGGAGGGCGCGCGGCGCGCTCCGGCCAGCGGGCTCCTCGTTGCTGAGCTTGAGCATTTTAAAGGCGATCTCGCGCCCCATCCAGTGCGCGCCCGTGTTGGGGGAGTCTGGGTGCGCATACACCTGGTTCCCGGGAACGTGGCTCTCTTCGACTCCACCCGGAGCCCACCCGGCCTCCTCATAGCGCCAGTGATGCTGGTCGACGCGCACCATGTCCACAAAGACGCGGTAGCGGGCCCGGGGGTCCATGCCCCGGATGTGGTAAGCCAGGAAGGGGAACATGGCCCGGCCCGGCCTGCTGAGGCGCATTTCGTTCTGCTGCCGATGGAACGTGAGCCACAGGGAATGGTTGCAGAGGACGACCTGGAGCGTTCCGGAGCAAGCGGCGCCGCAGTTCTCCAGGGGAGGCTGCTGGGGCCCCGCCGCCGAGGGCTGCTTCGGCGAGGAGGGATGGGCCCAGACAGGAGAAGGGCCGGGATCCGCGCCCTGCGGGGCGTCAGGAGCACAGCCCATCGGGGGCTGGTTCTCAGCTCCGACGCCTTCCCTGTGGGGCCCCCGGGAGGGGCGGTCCTGCCCCGCGGCACTGGGGCCTGGGGCCTTCTCGGCCAAGGGCATGGCCGCCTGAGGGCCTAGAGGGGCTGCGGGAGTGAGCATCGCTGCTGGACTGGCCCCGTCCTCCTTAGGGCCGGTCTGTAGTGTTCTCTTGTCCGTCAATTAAAATCCTTCTCTGGGAGGAGGTTTCTTTTCTTGAAATACTTTTCTCCCCGAGCAGGCTTCTTCTGGAGCCTCCAGCCAGAGCAGAGGTTGAATCTGGAATCCTCTTCTTCCTCAATCCTGGCTCTGAATCTCCTCGAGCTTCCCTGAAGTTTTCCTGGGAAGTCTTGTCCTTAACCCACTCCAGACTGCTTCCTTACCAACTGCCTTCTCCTTTTATCCTCCCAGAGAATGGCATTGTGGGTACTCCCAGGGGCCTGTGGGAACTCCTACAACCAATGAGCTTGCTCCTTTTAAAGGGCTAAACTCCTTTTCACAAGTCTAAAGGTGTAAACTCCTTTTCAAGGTGTGAAGTAAAGATGTGAACCCTGAGCTAGAGAATTGTTAAGGACCGACTTAGCTCCTACTAAGGACCTAACATCTCCCCTTTTCTTTTGATTTAGAGCATAGGGTGGTCATGACTTTGAAACCTAAATCCATCAATATGGGAGGTATTACCTATAATTTCAGAAATTACATGAAGGCATTGTATTATAACACATGCTAGAAGTGATGTAACAAATAACATGATGAAATAATCATCAATTGAGAATTTATACATGTCCATAAGCCCATTGTCCATTAGTTCATGTGCCAGAAATCCAATAAATTCCTGCAAGTTTTAAAATCCTACAATAGTCTCATCTTCTTTTTCTTTCATCTAACATTACTAAAGCACTTGGATGAAATTGTAGGTATGAAGTGTATCTTTGGAAATTAAGTTTGGTTTGGAATTGTAGTGTTCACTTAATTCCTCTCCCTACTAATTCCCATTCCTCTAGATCCAATTCTTTTTCCAGAGAAAAACAAGGACATATGACCTGAACAGTTTTTAAAAGTTCAGTGATCTCCTAAAATCACAAGCTTTTCATAACCTTGTCAATGCTCTCTAAACAGTTTCCTTGAACAGAAACAGAAGACTGTTTTCTAAAAATGGGCCCCATTGTGATGAAATTCTAATTGAGCTCTTTAAGAAAGTTTCCTTGTTACTCATGCTGATTTCTGGGTCAGTTCCTCAGATCTCCCAGGTGATCAGTCAGTCAATAAGCATTTGTTATGTACTTAGTACCTGCCAGAGACATTGCCAAGAATTACCCCACCACTTATCTACACTCAAACATTCAAGAGTGTTAATAATGAAGGGGGTAATTGATGTAAAAAGGAGGTGTTTGTGATACATATCAGGCTGCCTGAGCTCTGGACCCTATAATCTAATCTTAGAATGAGTCTCTTTGAAGTTCATGAGTTCTATGGAACTTGTTGCTAGCTTCTGATCTGCTCCCCACTCCTGCAGGTGGCTGTACAAAAATTACCTGCAGGTTCTGGCCCTGTTGTTTGGTGTGGAGTAGATCTACAGAGACCCTCGGCTGTTCCCTAACATTACCCAGTTGTTTCACATCTACAACACCTACTATAAGCATTCCAGGACATTGGAGAGCTCCCTGCAGTGGCTGTCAGGTCAGGGCCTGACCTCCACTCCAAATTTTAGCTGTGAGAGGCAGGACAAGGTAATAGCTATTATTGGAGGAGCCATGTCTGCTCTTTCTGTCCAGATAGGGACACTACTGGAGCTCTACAGATTCCCACAGATAAGAGTCTGTGACAACTTGTACCCCTTTTTTTTAAAGGAAACATGTCCAAAATCAAACAAGATAAAGGGAAGAAACCATACTTTTATTTTGTGCTGACTATGTGCTATACGTGTTCTAAGAGCTTTAAAATACAGCATTTGACCTTTAGAAGTATGTTGGGAGGTAAGTGCCGTTATTATTCTTCCTTTCACTGTTCAAAAAATTGTAGCTAAGAGAAATTCATTGACTTGCCCAAAATCACACAGAAAACAAGATTAAGGATTTTTGAAGTTTAAATTTAAATTTTTTAAATTTAAATTTAAAATTTGAATTTAAAATCTGCTACCAAACAAAGAAAAAAGAACAATTGATCACTTTTAACAACAATTTATTTAAAATCAATTTCCCCCATGGAAGATCTATTAAGAGCACCAATTTAGAGTTAAGAAGTACAAGAATTGCAATTGGTCACAGTTAGTCACAGATGCAAAAGGATATCTAATCACTAAGGCTTATTAACAGTCCTAATGATCAATGGGAGAGACTCATTGAAAATGGTATCTACAAACTAGATCAGCTGTCCAAATAGGATTTCTTTACCACACTACATTTGGCAATCCCAAAATTACACTAATCTTTCTTCTCCTTTAACAAAGTAGGAACATGGCAGTATAGAAACAAATGCAAATTCCACTTTCACATGAACAGAGTTTTTGTGTATGTTTCAGATTAAAAAAAAAAAAAAGTTAAAGTTCATTTCCCATTTGGAAGAAAAAGAAATGTTACCAACAGTTGAAATTGATAAAACTTTAATGTTGACTTCGTTATCAAAATGGGAAAAAAAAGGATTAAACATACACCATACACCACACACTATCTCACCTAACACTAACTCTCTAAGAATGTTTTCAAGAGAATACAAAAACAAAAACAAAAACTAACCCGGAGGATTTTTTCTGCTTTACAAAATCTCAGTTGCAGGGAAACTAGATTCTTGACTTAGTTTTTAAAGCTAATTCAAAATCTTCCTTTGTAAGTGTCCAGGTATCTGGCGAATTTCTTCTTCTAAACCAACTTCCATCTATTTCCACATTCGTTACAGAAAACATATGTTGTCATAGGTTCATAAGGACTTAGGGTGTGAAACTGGGTCTAGGTACCGTTCTTCTTGTTACATTTGCCACATCGAAATAGGTCCGTTTGGGTCCCACCCGTCCGGGCCATTTGATGTATTCTAATAGCTTCTTTGGTCAGGTTTCTGCGCATCTCTTTAAGTTCCTCACTAGCCATTTCGACTGCAGTCATTCTAGCAAAGGAATCTGGAGGTATGTTCCCACACAGTACGTTTTTCCTTAAGTTTGGCTTCTTTGCATCCTTGAGATTTGCTGTTCTCCTTCGTAGCCTGTTTTGATACTTCATGTCCCTGTTCCGTAACTCCTGATATGCAGCTTCCTCAATCTGAGCGCCCAGTTCTTCTACATCGGCGCCAATAGCGAAGTAGTCACCTCCAGTTCTGAGGGCTGCAGCAAGCAACTCTCGGCACTTGATTGGAACCGAACCTGAAGTGCTTGGTGCCCGGGGGAAAGCTTTAATGAAGGAATCAGAAGCCTTTGTCTCTTCCTTTGCTTTGCTCCTGCAGCTCCTTTCTGGTTTTGCCTCAGGCCTGCATTGGGAAGAGTGAGCAGGTCCCTTTTTTGGTTTCTTCAGTCTTGGAGGGCCCAGAGACCGACTTCTTCCAGCGTGTGACGAGAGACTTGGCTAATGATGTGACTTCTTCATCTGTGCTCTGCTTGCGCACAGTATTTACCGATATTCCAATTTTTGTGGACCTCAATAATTCCAGAGTCATGGGAACGTCTTGAAGTTCCTTTAGTAAATCCAGGGCCCCGGCCGCGTTCTTGTTCTGCACCATCTTATCTATCTTCTTGGATGTGGGAAGGATCTCCACCTCCATGGCTCGGGTGCTTTTCCAACCCCACTCTCGCCCACACCCCGAGGGGATGGGACACGGGACAAGCGGGAGCAAGAGGGTGATGTCAAAAGAGAAAGCGTGGGAGAGGTGCAGCAGTCCCAGGATGTCAAGAAGAGACACCCACCGAGAACCAAGGCCCAGGGCCCTCTCAGCCACAAATAAAGACCGGGCTTGGGGACTGCTCCTCTCAGGCGCGGGGGACTGCTCCTCCCAGGCAAAGACAGCGGATGGAGCGGGCTGGACTTTGGAGAAGTATACTTGAAGGTACTATCTTCTTGCTTCCCTTCCTGGAAAGGGACTGAGGTTGCTGCCCCCAGCCTGCATGTCTTTCTCTAGAATCAACCATACTGGTGATGTCTTCTCTCTGGAAAGGCCCACTAGACTGTGAGGTAAAGGGTAGAGGGCATCAGGAGTTTCTCTCAATTTTGATAAACAATGGAAGGGTTTTGTGGGTATTATGGGATTTGATTGGGATCAGTTAAAGGGCAAAAGGAAAGTCAACATAGATGAATCCTGATTTGGAAGTAGCCCCAAAACATTTCTTTCATTTTATTATTCTTTTGAATTTATGGGCTAACATGGTATCAAGAAAGGATAGTTGCTCGTGAATCTGTCAGTCATTTATGCATACCTTGCTAATCATGGAAAATAAATAAATCACAATTCATCATTTGTTGGAATACACTGGAGTCACCTGACAGTGGCTGCTGGAATACATCTCTTGTGACAGGATGATACAAGGAGACTGAGAGGCAATTGTTCTGTGACCTCTCTGACTGAGAGGCCACTGCATTGTCTGACCTCTTAAATACTCTATTACAATTTAATCCATTCATCATACTGAGTATAAGCCTATCATTATATCACCAGGAAACCATTATATGTCATAAGATTCATTCAATCATACTGAACTAGAGAACTGTTTATCACCATGCTAAACTAGATACCCATCTTCTTCTGAATGTTAACTCCTTTTGTAAGAATCTTTGTTTCAAGTACACTTCTCCAGAGTTCTGGCCCATTCCAATCATCTTGTGTTCTATATCCTTCCCAGCCACTTTTCCTGTGGCCTAGAGTAGGCTCCTGTTTTGGGAAACTAGACACACAGTCCTCCGCTTAAACAGAGACAGAAAGAGAGACAAAGAGGGCCACCAAGAGAGGCAGAGAGAGACCCTGAGAGGGAGGGAGGAAAGAAGAGTGGAAATCTGGGAACACTAAGCACCACCTTCTCAGCTGCCAGAGTCTGAGGCTTACTGATTGCCATTGTTTCATTTGCTCTTCAAAGCAAGCTTCTGAGGCAGGGGCTACTTTCCCGGCACTGGCCAGATGAGGAAAGTGAGGTGCACGGCAGTTAAGAGGTCAGTCAAGGCTGGGTCCTCCCTGAATGCATTGTCTTTTTTGCGAAGCTCTGAAATCTCGGTGGAGTTGGGGCCTGGCACGTGGGACAGGAGTTACTCAAAAATCCTACCTTCCCCCCCCTCAGGATAGTCTCCCCTTGGTTGCCAGTGCCACCTGCTGTCCCATTGTAGTATGTGGAAGTGACACAGATGGCAAAGCTCATCCCTAGCCATAATGAAACCAAGAATACGCGAAAGAGAAACACGAACAAAGCCAGGAGAGTTTTTGCAAGGACATTTTATTGAAGTGTAGCACAATTTCTGCCAGCATTCCCCCACCCGTGCCCCCTCCCCTCCCCTCCCAGAGGCATCTCAGATAAACAATGGCTTTTTGTGGCAAGCTGTGGGGTACAGCCAAAGCAGTAATAAGGGGAAATTTTATATCTCTACAGGCCTACCTGCATCAAACAGAGAAAGAGAAGGTAAATGAATTGGGCTTACAACTAAAAATGCTAGAAAAGGAACAAATTTAAAACTCCCAGACAAACACAAAATTTCAAATTGTAAAAATAAAAGGAGAGATTAATAAAATGGAAAGTTAAAAAAAAATTATTGAATTAATTAATAAACCTGAGTTGGTTCTATGAGAAAACCAACAAAATAGACAAAGCCTTAGGAAATCTGATGAAAAAAGGAAAGAGGAAAAACAAATTGTTAGTCTTAAAAATGAAAAGGGAGAATTTGCCACTAAAGAAGAGGAAATTATAATAATAATTAGGAGTTACTTTGCCCAATTTTGTGCCAATAAATTCGATAACTTAAATGAAATGGCAGAATACCTTCAAAAATACAACTTGCCCAAATTAATAGAGGAAGAAGTAAATAATCTTAATAGTCCCATTTCAGAAAAAGACATAGGACAAGCTATTAACAGCTCTCAGAAAAAATCCCCAGGATAGTGATCCCTAAACCAGGGAGGTTGAAAACAGAGAAAGAAAATTAGAGACCAATCTCCCTAATGAATATTGTAGCTAAAATGTTAAATAAAATATGAGCAAAAAGACTACAGAAAATCATCCCTAGGATAATACACGATGACCAAGTGGGATTTATACCGGGAATGCAGGGCTGGTTCAATATTAAAAAAAATATTAGCATAATTGACTATATCAATAATCAAATTAACAAAAACCATATGGTCATCTTAATAGATGCAGAAAAAACATTTGATAAAATCCAACATCCATTCCTACTAAAAACACTTGAGAGTATAGGAATAAATGGACTGTTCCTCAAAATAATCAGGAGCATATATTTAAAACCAGCAGTAAACAGCATAAGTAATTGTGATAAACTGGAACCTTTCCCAGTAAGATCAGGAGTGAAACAAGGTTGCCCACTATCACCATTGCTATTCAATATTGTATTAGAAACTCTAGCCTCGGCAATAAGAGTTGAGAAAGAGATTAAAGGAATTAGAGTAAGTAATGAAGAAAGCAAACTATCACTCTTTGCAAATGATATGATGGTATCCTTAGAGAACCCCAAAGATTTGGCTAAAAAGCTATTAGAAATAATTCATAACTTTAGCAAAGTGGCAGGATACAAAATAAATCCACAAAAATCTTCAGCATTTTTATGCATTACAAATGTATACATATATGTATATGTTTTATCCCCTAGAGACCTTGCTCTAGTTCGTCTCACAGCTACCATACCAAGAAGACATTTAAAGTCAGTAATTCTTAAAAAGGAAAATGCTAAAATTTCTGTTGCCTTGAAGATGCCTGGTTTGAAGGAGTTCTCCCCTTTTCAGAATGGAGTAAAAAGAGGAGCTTAAAGGGGAAAGAAAGGCGGAGAAAAAAAGACACAACACTGGGATGTGCCTTTTACTTTCAAGGAGATATCATTTTTATCATTGTGAATGACCTTCAGGTCGTGTGCCACTGAATGCTTGAACAAGAGAGTCAAAGACACAGATGCAGAGAGGTAGACAGAAAATGGCATCTTAGAGACAGAAAGAGAGATGAGAGGCATCTCCATTTCCCATATTAAGTAGTAAATATATGTGTGAACTAGAGAACAATCATTTTGTCCATTCCACTGAGTTAATACCTTGTTTCAAGTATACTTCTTCAGAGTTCTGGCCCCCGACAGGTAGGAAGTTTTTCCCTTCTCTTAGGCTAAAATCTTTTTTAGGATTTTTATTGTTTCTAATTCAGTCCCCTGAGATCAAACAGAATGATTCCAATCCATCCTCTTCTATTACCTGATAGCTTTCATATCTGTCCTGTTTATTTTCTTCTCCAGACTAAATATCTCTATCTCCTTCAACCTTCTTCTTTTATGGTCTCAGGACCTTTCATCATCCTGCTTGCCCTACTTTAGACATTGTTAAATTTTTTTAATCTTCTTCTTAGGAATTTTAACTGATTATTGTATAATTTTACTTTTAAAATTAAGAAATACTCCAGTATGTTTCAATGATTCATAGATTAATTTAGTCCATATACTTTAATTGCTTTATTTTAAAGAACAGGCAATCAAGGTTTAGAGAGAATAAATCATTTGCCCCAGATATATAGGTATCTCGTAAACCAAAGAGCAGTTGAAATAAAAAAAAAATCTAAATGCATTGCTCTTGGCCACAAGATGCCATAATACCAAATTTGGACTTTTTCACATTCTACAAGTATCCTGGGAATAGTAGTGACCAGGATGAAAAGTGACAGTGATTATTGGAACTCACTACTCACCAAGGAGCACTGAGGAAGGAGAGCATCAAGACTCTTCAATGCCCAGGAAGAAAAGTTACAGAATAACTAAAGAAAATTTTTCAAATGGAAAAATTTACATATTTCTAGTAATTGGAAACACTGTTACACCTTTTGGGATATGGGTTCTCTAAACTTTACATTAGACTCTATTTATACAGATAAGAGTCTATGCCAAAGACATTTGAGGCAGTGATATATGTGCCAAATATTAATATTCTTTCACTTGAACAAAAACATTTTCCATAAAGTTAATTTCCCTGGCTATTTGATATCCATGATAATATGGAGACACACTCATGGGGAATCATGAACAATAGAACTCTAAATTATATCTCTGTTATATCTCTCAAATGCTCTGGTTATACTTACAGACTTGGAATATTCCTTTCTCTCTTCTTTCAATTTTAGAATCACCTTCTACTCCTTTGAGATTCACAATAACCAAATAATTTTCTCAACCAAAATTAATTGTCCTTCTTTACTACTCACCAAAGCATTAACCTTCCTCAATTAATTTCATTTTTACCATCTTTTTCCTTTTCCCAATTATTATTCTAGTTCAAAAATACTCAGGTAAAGGTCGAGCAGATATTCCTAGCCCATTTCCCTGCAAAGATGAACTCCATAAATTTGATACATTGCACATATTTTCATGTATCTACATAGTATTGACTGGGTTTAATACATTACTTCTTTTTTCTCTTTTTCCATTAAAATATCAGTGATTTTATGAAAAATGCTTAAGAAATATCAAAGGCGCTTAAGAATTTCTGAAAGAAATTCTAAAGATGCAAAAACTCAAAAAGATTTTTAAAATCTATGTTAAAGATAAAGATAGCAAGCTAAATGTATCTCACTTCTTTTAATCTGTCCTCAGAGGAAATGATATTCCATTTTCTAACACTGAATATAGTACTGATATATCCTCAACACCAGTTTCCTCATTGATAACATGAAGGTATTGGAATAAGATCAGCAGTGACCTTGCTTCCATCAGGAGATCTATGATCAATAATCATTCACATCACCACACACAGAATTTTCCCTCATTTCTTCATGTTCTTCTGATAGGATCACACTCCCCACTCAGCAAGATACTTTGATTCTGGCATGAAATAAGGGGCAGCTTGGTGGCACAATGGCATGAAACAAGTATGGCACAGTAGCACATTTCAGCCTAAGTTTGGAATACCTCTTCTTAAAATCCACGTGACTGATCTCAGCAATGTTTGGAAATTTGTGTCACCACATTGTTCACACTTCACTATTCATGCACTAAAATCACAAAATGGTTAGATGAAAAATGGACTTTGATCTATTCACTGTTCTGTGACATGTGTGCATGTATACACATAGACCTGGATCTACATTGAGATATACTTTGTTTGGGCCATTTCCCATATTTATAATGTTCTTCCCCATTGACCTTTGCCTCACAGAGACCTCGCATTCATTGAAGACTCTGTTCACATATCATTGTGAAGATGAAATCTCTACCCACACATGTATATTTATTTTCTACTGAGCCTGAATATATTTATTCTGCATAAACACTTCCCAATTATCTGTTGTCTAACATGAGGGAATGGAAGCTCTTTGTTATCCGTCCCAAATTCTTTCAATTTTCAAATTCAAATTGTTATTTCTTTGAATTCCTAGTAAGGAACTCAAAGTCTTGTCAATGTTTAAGATTGACTGTGCATCGGACATGACCAGTGACCCTCTCATCCATACTGCAAATGTGTATTCATCTTTTTTCCATCTACATAGAATGAAAATTTGCAATATTACTTTTACTGAGCTAAAGAGCTAATTATGCACTGCACAGGGCTTTTACTCAGGATTCTGAACCATGCACTGCCCAGGTCAAAGCTCTCTACTCTCTGGACTTTCTTCTATCCTGCTTAACTGTTTTAACTTCAGAGCCCTTAAGTCATAGCCTTCTATCCTTGATTTTTTCTTTGTGCCCTCTGGAAGTCCTATTCTGGCATTAACAGACTTTTACTAAGAGAGAGTGATGCCTTATCCTCCAAAGTCATCAGTTCTCCATTGTGTGTGGCATGAAGCTCATGGGCAGAATTCTCCAATGGGGCTGTTTGAGTTCAGCCCCTGTGATCACTGGGACTGTGAATCCCTGATGGTAGCAGGAATAGTGCATTCCCTAAATATTGGGGCTTTTCCATCATGGAGCCAAAGATGGCTCATAGATGATGAGTGGGGACAGGAGAATCAGAGAATATGTAATTCTTCATAAATCAAACCAGAGGGATACTGGTTCCATACTCCTTACTGGTGTCTGCCCTCACCATCCTGAGCCACACAGCTCTGCCACCTCTGCTCTGGTTACAAAAAGGGATGGACAAGGAGTAGCACAACAAGGATCAATCGCCATGCAACAGTAAGAGAAATGGGTAGGACCCTTCCTCAGAAACTGTGTTTCTCTCTAACCACACCCAACCCATGGAATTATTAGGAAAAAAAGACCTTCTTGCAGAAGTCAAGGGAAGATAATAAAGATGACAATACTACCTAAAATAATCTAGTTATTTAGGATTATACAAATCAGACTCCCAAAAAACTATTTTGATGACCTAGAAAAAAGAACAACAAAAATCATCCAAAGGAACAAGAAATCAACACTTTCAAGGGGAACTAATGAAAAAAAATCAAATAAAGGCGGCCTAGCTGTACCAGATATAAAACTACATTATAAAGCAGCGGTCACCAAAACCATTTGGTATTGCCTAAGATATAGATTCATTGATCGATGGAATAGGTTAGGTTTATGGACAAAATAGTGAATAACTATAGTAATCTAGTGTTTGACAAACCCAAAGGCCCCAGCTTTGGGGATAAGAATTCATTGTTTGACAAAAACTGCTGGGAAAATTGGAAATTAGTATGGCAGAAACTGGGCATTGATCCACACTTAACATCATACATCAAGATAAGATCAAACTGGATTCATGATCTAATCATAAAGAATGAGATTATAAATAAATTAGAAGAACCTAGGATAGTTTAACTCTCAGACCTGTGGAAAAGGAAAGAATTTGTGACAAAAGAGATCATTATTGATCACAAAATGGAAAATTTTGATTATATCAAATTAAAATTCTTTTGTACAAACAAAACTAAATGAGACAAGATTAGAAGGGAAGCAATGTACTGGAAAAACATTTTTTATAGTCAAGGTTCTGAAAAAGGCCTCATTTCTAAAATATATAGAGAATTAACTCTAATTTACAAGAAATCAAGTCATTCTCCAACTGATAAATGGTCAAAGGATATGAACAGATACATTTTAGATGAAAAAAATAGAAACTATTTCTAGCCATATGAAAAGATGCTCTAAATCATTAATAATCAAAGAAATGCAAATTAAGACAACTCTGGGATACCAGTACACACTTCTCATATTGGCTAGGATGTCAGGAAAAGATAATGTTGAATGTTGGAGGGGATGTGATTTTTACTTTATTTCTAAGTCTCATTTTTCTTATGCAGCAAAACAACTGTATAGATATGTATACATATATTGTATTTAACATATACTTTAATATATTTAACATGTATTGGTCTACCTCTTATCTAGGGCAAGGGGTTTGGGGAAGGAGGGGAAAAGTTGGAACAGAAGGTTTTGCAAGGATAAGTGCTGAAAAATTACCCCTGCATATATCTTGTAAATAAAAAGCTATAATTAAAAATAAAATTTATATCCTTCATGCTGTGGCATCCTACAGGAGATGTTGTTACTGAGCCATTTATTTCCCTGGATATAAAGGGCAACAGGTTCCTACCTTATTTGCCTGATTCATGATTTTAACTTCCTGGAAATCAGGAAATACTGAGTTCAAAATTTAATATAGATCATTACAAGCTGTGTAAATTGAGGCCAAAATCTTCACTCTGCCTCAGTTTTATCATCTGTAAAATGGGGAAAATATAGACTCTACTTTCCAAGATGTTGTGAAGATCAAATGAGAACATAGTTGTAAAATATCTGCCAAGATGAAAGTGCTAGAGAAATGACATCCATCCTTATTGCTTTGTTCTTGTGCTTGTGATGTGGATAATGATGTTTACACCAAGACAGCAGGAAATGACACTGAGACAGAAATCATACCATGCACGGAACTCACCCTCCCTCTGAGCCAAGGGTCTGAGGTCAGGTTCTGGAGCTGTGGTGTTAAACCTTTGTGTCCAGTCTTGGGGATTTCAGGGAGAGGCTATGTAAGGCGGATGCTGGCCCTTTCATGGAACAGCGAGGCATTTGTGGAGGCTCCAGACCCCCTTCAGTTGTCTTTCATACTAAATATCCATCAGTTTCCCCAGTCCTTGCCAGGCTCCATTTACCATAAGCCACCCTGATGCCCTCAGAACTCCGACTTGGAGGACCATGGCCCCTTTCATGAGTGTAAGAGCGGAAACTGTGTGGCCGGGGGTAAGGGGGCGTGAGGAAGCAGGGCTGGCCACCACATCCTGGGCCAGCCTCCATTTGGCCTGCCTTTTCCTCTCTGCACAGTTTAGGCTACACAGCCCTGGACAGAACCCAAGACCCACCATGGACTCCACAGTGATATTCCTGATCTCCATTGGTGAGTCTCAGGATCAGACCTGGGCAGGGAGGGATATTGTGACAAGACCCCGGGCGGTTGACCTGACAGACAGGGAGATAACCTAAGGAGAACCCAGAAGCACCAGGGGTAAAGAAGGACCCAGTTTCTGTTCAAATGGCTCCTCATTCATATTCTGACCAAAGTAAATTAGAACTTCAGGGGCTTTACAGGAGCCAGGGATGAAGTCAGAGTGAGATGGAGGGAACCATCGGTGACCAGACTTTCTCTTACAGGACTGTGCCTATACTGGGAAGCCAGGACACAAATGGGTGAGTCCTGCCCCCAATATCTCACTGTTCTTTTTTTACGTCTTGTCCCAAAAGAACTCAGAAAGCTACTCCCAGGATAGAAGCTTCAGAGTCCAGAAGTGAAAGATTTATGGGATGAGAGAAATCCCAAAAAGTCTAGAACCTTTTTTCCTTCACAGGCACTCTTCCCAGGCCCTTCCTTTGGGCTGACCCAAGTCCTGTGGTCAACCAAGGAGTAAATGTGACCCTCAGGTGCCAGGGCCTATTGGGAAGTGACAGATTCCAGCTCTGGATGGATGGAGAGCTCAGAGAGGAGAGAAATGACTCGTGGTCACAGGCAGACTTTGTGCTCAGGAGTGTGGATGACTTCAATGATGCCAGAAGCTACAGGTGCCGCTCAGGGCAGGGGCCCTTCTGGTCAGAGCTCAGTGACCCCCTGGCCCTGGTGGTGATGACAGGTGAGGGGGGCTGGTATAAAACCATTCTCTAGAGTAAGACCTGAAAGAGGAGACACAGTTCCCTTTCTAAAGAGTCAAATTATAAATGGGGCAAACTCTCAGTTTTTCCTATCTTCCTCCTTTTACCAGCCACAACTTGCATTTTGGGTTTTGAAATGTTTCTCCTCAGTAACTCTGTGGGCAGGAGAGCACCTGGACCATGATTTCTCTTTTAGAAATAGAGAAACTAATGCCTGAAGAGGAGGTAATATGACTTGAAGAAGTCAGAATGTTCTTTGGAGGCAAATTCGGGATTCAAATCCATGTCTCCCAGCTCCAAAACCAGGGATCTTCCCCTACTCACTCACTGTCCCCTAGCGATGCAGCCCTGAGAGCTGTATTGCTCCCCCCTCAGAGGACACACAACAGCCTTTTAGAGAAGGTGCACAGCTTTTCTATGGCCCAACCTGCCAACAGCCTTCCTGTTCAGTTTTGTCTCTCATTGTTCCTCTCTGTCCTCCCTGCATTCCCATCGGCCTGGACAGAACGCTCACCCATATCCCATCATGTCCCATCACTCTGCCTTTGCAAACACAGTTGCCTCTGCCTGTGACGCCTTTACATAAAATACTTTCTACTTCACCTTCACTTTCCTACATGCTTAAAGCTCAGATCAGATTCTGGATGCCCCAGGATGCGGTCCAGATGCCATCACGTGGCAACGTCCTGGCCCAGCATGCTGCCTTCAGTTCTCTCTCGTGCCCACTCCAGCACTGGGGCCATTCCCAGCACTCCAGGCTGCCGCGCATCTCTTGTGTTAGAAGGCAGCCTCTTGAAGGAGGAAAGTGCCTAATATTGGGAGTCTGATAGAGTGGGCTCACCACCTGCCTCCCCAATTTCTGGCTGGGTGACTCTAGCCCAATTCCTGACTTTGCTCATGTTGAGCTACCACTTCCATGGTGTGAAGCTCATGGGCAGGATTCTCCAATGGGGTCATTTGAGCTCAAACCCTGTGATCCCTGAGACTGTGAGCCCCCTGAGGCTAGCAGGATTGTGCCTTCCTGAATCCTTTGGGATCCTCCATCCCTGAGCAGGAGCTGGCTGATAGATGAAGTGTGATGGCAGGAGAATCAGAGAAAAATGTAACTACTCAGAGGAGACCAGAGGCAGCCCCTGGCCTCCTGTATGAGTTTTTCACCCCCCCCCCCAGCCACACCCAGCTCTGCCAGCTCTGTCCTGGCTTCACTGAGGATTGGGCAAGGGGGTAGCAGGGCAAGGACCAGTCACATGCTGCAGGATGGGCAAGTGGGTATGGTCCTTCCTGAGAAGCTGGGGTCCTTCCTACCCAGGCCCAAGCCCACACCACCATGGAACTAATAGGAACAAAGA
This sequence comes from Sminthopsis crassicaudata, assembly GCF_048593235.1. NCBI lineage: Eukaryota > Metazoa > Chordata > Mammalia > Dasyuromorphia > Dasyuridae > Sminthopsis > Sminthopsis crassicaudata. The sequence continues at coordinate 5,605,407 of NC_133617.1, read as the reverse complement.
GCTTTCCAAATCACACAGAAGAGAAAAAGATCTGAATTTGCCAGGGATGCTGCATACAGACCCAGCTGGAGGAGCAGAGCTTGATACCTTCAGGGAGAGAAGGGGGATCTCCTCTTCCATGCCCTGCTCCTCCCATGGCTCTGTACATTCACAGCCTTCCTGGGTCCAGAAAGTCTTTCTGATGACTTGGGAGACGAGTTACTGAGCAATTAACAGGACTGGACACAGAGGCATGGCCAGGAACCCTCAGCCCAACGTCCCCGTACTCAGCTCTGTTTCAGACAATGATGAGAAGGGCTGACAGTGAGAGCTCAGGTCTCTAACTTCCTTCCTCCTTTCACAGAACTCCTTCCCAGACCCAAAATTTCACCCACATCTGGCTTAACAATATCTGCAAAGACAAGAGTGACCATCTGGTGCCACTTGCCATCACTGTCATCCTCTCAGAGCTACAGTGTTGCCCTCCTGGAGGCAAAGAGCCTGGAGCCCTTACAGCTACAGAAGCCTGAAGGGAGACAGGCTGGCTTCTCACTTCCATCTGCGAGGACCAAGGACAGTGGGAGCTACAGCTGTATTTACTACAAGAAGATACCCCCCTATACTGGCTCATATCCCAGCCATGCCCTGGAGCTGACTGTGTTGGGTGACTACATGAAAACCCTCTAATTCTCCAATTCCATCCAATAAAAGGATGGCCCACAGAGCTATGGAGACAGCATAAAATCCAGGGATAATTGAAGGGATGGTTTGGGGGAGGGGAGACCCTAGAACCTTCTCTGGTTCTATATGGACTCATCTTGGGGCCTCAAGACAATAGAGGTGTTCCCAGCTCAAGCAGGCTGCAGACCAGAAAGTGAAAAGCAAGGCAAAATTTCTGCCACACCTTCAATGGGGGGGGGTGTGCAGGGAGGAGGCCTAGAAATGACATCTGACCTTGACCTTTGGCATCCTCTTCTCCTCAGGACCACTCCCCAAGCCCACTCTGTGGACCCAAGCTGACCTTGTGGTGACCCCAGGGACCAACATCACTCTGTGGTGCTCAAGGCCCAGACTATCTTCCCTTAAAGAGGTGACTTTCACTCTGTGGGAGTCTGGGACCCAGGAACCCTTACAACAGCAGCCCAGAGCAGATCTCTGGACTGACTTCTCCCTCTCCTCTGTGAGCCCTGAGGACACTGGGAGTTATAGCTGTGCTTACAGGACAGACTCTGGGAGAGAATCAGAGCCCAGTGATGCCCTGGAGCTGGCGGTGCCAGGTGAGGCTTGTGGGGGCCCCAGAATGATTCTGACTAGGATGCTCCTGCTCTCTGCCCAAACAGGGGTGACATAGGGACAAAGCCACGGTCCCTACAGAGCTAGCTCTGCCCTGGGGCAAGCTGACTCAGGGCTCTTGCAACACATGAGATATTCCTCTTGTGAACGAAAGTATTCAGGAAAAGCTAAAAATGGGACTTGAGCTGGGGTTTAGGGGAACAGTCACAAAATCCAGAGCTTAAAGGGTCTTGGAGGCTCTTAAGGAAAAAATCCTCCCATGACAAATGAGCAAATGAAATCCTGAGGGAGAAAAGGATCTGTCCAAGATCATAAAAGTAGTGAGGGACAGAGACTGTAGACGGGTCTTAGCTTTCTCACAGTTGGCCCCTGATCTGGGGTCTGAATTTCAGCTGAGCTCTGGGGCTGTCTGTGATAGCCCAGAGAAGGAGGGCAGGGCCATGATCTTCCCTCCCAGGAGTCATCAGAGGCATGAGATCACAGGCCGGGTGAGTTCCCTCCAGGTTGACAGTCTCCTCAGAACCCTGGCTAGCTCCAGCTAGATATCTCCTCAAACATCTCATGTACAAAAGATGGCTCAGGGACAGAAGGTGGGCCGGGAGTTTGGAAGACTCATCTTCCTATTTTGGAATCTGACCTCCAGGCCATTGTGATCTAGAACACATCATTTCACTCTGTTGGTCTCAGTTTCCTCGTCTGTAACATGAGTTAGGGAAATGGGAAAGCACTCCAATATCTTTGCCAAGAAAACTTTAAATGGGATCCTAACAATTGGACATGACTGAAAACAACTGAATAACCAGACTGAGACGCGGACAGGCACAGTGAATGAATCATGGCCACATGGGGACTGGGAGGCAGGGCAGGGACTTGCTTTGGTGTCCTTATCTCCAGCCTTGTCCCCCACCCCACCTTGTTCCCCTCACAGGATCTCTGCCCAAGCCTTCCCTCTCAGCCCTCCCAGGCCAGGTGGTGGAGGCTGGGAAGCACGTGAGTCTCCAGTGCAGGCAGCCCCCTCAGTCAGCACTCTGGAGAGCGACATTCACTCTGCTGAAGGTGGGCAGCCCTCAGCCCCTGCAGAGCCAGAGCCCAGCTGGGACCTCAGCTGACTTCCCCCTCCTCTCTGTGAGATCCCAGGATGCTGGCAACTACACCTGTGTCTACTATAGGAGGATGGCTCCATACCAATTGTCTGAGCCCAGTGATGCCCTAGAGATCTGGGTGACAGGTAAAGGTTGTTCATGTTCCCAAGGCATAAAATAGAGGTGTGGGAGGTAGGATTGAGAGAAAGCCAAGAAAATCTGGGAAGAACATGTTTGGGGATCATTTTATAATCATAAAGTATAGGTTGGGACAAAAAAAAAAGGTGTGCCTTAGAAAGCGGAGAGAAAAGGTATAAAAATGGACTTTCTCAGACACTACAACAAAATCAGAGGACAAGAATAGAAGGAGAAATTACCTTTTTATTCCTGGATAGCCCCAAAGAACACCTAAGGTTTAACATCTCTGCCTGTTCAGGGAAACAGACTTAGCGCAAGGAAAAGTCAAGAGAAGCAAGAGCTGATGGTCAGAGAATTCTTCAGAAACGTCTACACTCTTGTTCCCCTTCATACTCCTTCATCAAAACTATGGGCGGGGGTGGGGGTGAGCATCTCTCCTCTCTCTGTGTGTTTCCAGATGATCTCCCCAAGCCTTCCCTCTCAGCCTCACCTGGACAAGGGGTGCTCTCAGGAACCAATGTGACCCTCCTTTGCTGGGGACCCTCATGGGCTACTAGGTTTGTTCTGTACAAGGAGGGAGTTGAGGGAATCCCACACAGCATGGAAGCCCATGAAGACCGGGGCCAGTTCCTCTTGACTCATGTGACCCCTGAGCACTCTGGCAATTACAGCTGCAGCTATCAGCTGGGCACCAAAGAAAGTCTCTGGAAGCAGCCTAGTGATGCCCTGGAGCTTCTGGTGAGAGGTGAGAACAGGATGATGGGAAGATGACAATAATTACTCCATTGCTCAGCCCTTACAAAGAAAGGAAAGCATGGCCTAGGTTCTGGCCAAGAGATGCAGAGTAAGGTCTGCAGAGACTTTGACATTGTCCTCATTTCCAAGCCAATAGAGAACCAGTGTGTGATCTGAGATATAAGGATTTCTTCCTTATTCCTTTTCACACACACACACACACACACACACACACACACACACACACACACAGGCATCTTTATTCTGGCTTCTGTTTATCTCACTCTGATTCCAAGAGATAAACTCTCTCTGAACAGGATTTGTCCCAAACTCTTTAATGATGGTGGTGATGGGAGGCTGTAGAGGGGATAAGAGAAAAAAGTCAGTGATAATGATGTGGGAAGGGTGAACATCCTTAGCAAAAATATTTATGATGATTCTTCTCTCCACCCAAATTTATGTTCAGAGTCAAGTACTAACCTCCTCACCATCATCCTCAGATATGTTTCCTATCTCCTCATCCTGTGCCTTCTATGGCTTGCATTCCTCTGCCATGCATCCATCCCTATGGGTGAGTTTGGGGAAGACAATAAAAAACATAAATGGATAAGGACCAGATCTCTTTTTCTTCCTTTGAGGTCTTCCCTGACTGTATTTTTCCCATGTCTCTCTCACCAGGGCCTTTGCAAGGATGCAGCCCTCAGAGGTAAGGAGATCCAGGTCCTCTTCCCATTGCCATCTGTTCCTTCTTTTCCATGTAACATGAAATCTCTGAACTGGAAAGAGATTCTGGTGAGGAGAGGAAGCTGACAGAACCTCCCAGAGTGAACTCCCTCTCCTTATGCTATTTCTTCCCTTTCTCCCTACTGTAGCTGTTTTTGTTGCTCTTGCCTTCCTTGGAGTACCTGCCTGACTCATCAGCCTGAGGCAACCAGAGAGGAAAGCCCATGTAAGTTATCTGGTCAGGAAGAAGACACAGGCCTAGCATGAGAGGGGAATAGAAATGGTAGAAGGGAATATTGGTCCTGGGAGATTAAGAATGATGGAATCTTCCCTCTATCTCAGATACAGAAGTGGCCGAGGAATGACCAAGGGCACTACTGGTGAGTTCATTCCATCTTCCTTAGTTCTTCTCCTTCTCCCGTACAATGCCTCCAAAATGAGAATGTCTTAAATTATTAGCAATATTTATATAACAATTTCATAGCTGTACTTCCATATCATTTGTTTCCTTTGTAATTTTTTGCAGTACATTTCATGTATCTAAAGGTATGAGCTTCAGAAAGCATCTATAGCTATCACCAGACAAGCCATCAAAACTTTCATGACATGAATAAATTAAGAACTGCAAAGTCATCACTCTTCACTTTCTCTTATAATTTCTCCTTCTGGTCCCCAAGGCTGAAGAATCTCAAGTAGTGACACACACTCAGTTGAACATAAGAACCTTGAATAAGAAGAAAACTGATCCTAAAAAGACTCCCACAGAAGCCACACTCTATGCCAGTTTATATTTGAACTGTGGGTCTGGGCACTTTTCTACAAAGGAATTCTCCACTTCTGCTCTTCTTCCATCTCTTCTCCTCTCCCTCATCCTTATTTCATCTATTCCCTAATGTACCTTTCCCAGATTCCCATTATGGAGGAACCATGATAACTATTAACAATGTCCACTGGGGCATAGACTTGGGCAAAGCCAGTGCATCAGTCTAAAGGTGGCTGAGAAGAGGGAGGGGAAGAGAATCTGTAACTTAAAGTTTTAAGAAACACCTTATTGAAAATTTGAAACAGCAATAAAGACAGTGAATTTTATTTTTGTTCATTGTTGATGGTAATAATAATAATAAGTAATATCGTTATTACTATTTTCTCTTCCTGCAACAATTGTGAACACCTTGCTTTGTGGTCAATGTTAGATAAAAGAGGGAATAAAAAGCTTTTATAATGGTAGGGAAAGTGGTGGTTACACGGGAATGACCTTACTATCATTAGTACTGGCTCATAAAGGGAATAACATAGACATACAATTGGGTTATAAAATTCTATCTTGTCCTACAGGAAATTGGAGAAGGGGATAAGAGAAGAAAAAGGAGTAATAGACAGAAAGGCAGACTGGGAAAAAGTAATTGTGAGAAAAAAAATTTGAAGCAACTTTCCCTGATAAAGTCCTCATGTGTCTAATATATAAAGAACTGAGTCAAATTTATAAACTTCAGAGCCATTCCTCAATTGACAAATGATTGGAAAATATGAACAGGTTTCAGATGACATAGTCTAAGCTATCTTTAATCATATGAAAAGTTACTTTAAGTGACTGTTAATTAAAGAAATGCAGTTCTAGGACATAAAAGATCTGAAAGATGCATTTATTATTACTATGTGGAACAGACATAGATTTCTTCTTACATCACAGAGGAGTTAATAAATAAGGAGTGATATTCTGTAGCCACCATCTCTGAAAATTATCCTCAAGAAAAATAGGAGAATATGTTCAAAATAGTAAACTAGGTAAATAGTTTCTATGACCTCCTTATGATTGAAATCCCCCTCCCCCCTGTACTAATTCTTTTAGAAATGCCAATGAAATGACTATGGCAATACCTGATTTTAATAAAGCTCTTTCAACTCTTTGTTTATAGCTTATGTTACCAGATGTTCACAAATCATCTCTTTAATGCTGTTTCCTAGATGTCCAAGATACTTTTTAAGATTCCAAAGACTCCAAACTCAGCCACAGATTGCTTAAACAATTACATTTCTCTTTTCAGAATAATGTCTCCCTTTTTTGACTTCTAAAAAAGTATATGTCTTCACGTTAACAAAAAAGTATATAAGAACATCACGTGACCTTTGTGCACAGGACTACCAAGCCTATTGAACTTATTGCTTGACTTTGGAATATTCGTTCCTTGCTAAAATTTCCACACTTTTCACAATTCAAATCACCTTTGACTTTTACATAAACTTGCTGCAGATATATTGATATTTGATTAATAGAAGTGTAATAAGTTTCTCTTTTTTAAAAGTATTCATATTAAGAAAAAGATATCTCTATCAGTGGCCTAAAGAGAAAGTGAAAAAATTCAATATATGTGTTGGCTATGGAAAGAGGCAGTTTTATGACAGTGATTGTGCTTTGGGGCTTTCCTTGACCAGTTTCATCGTGAGAACATCAGAATATAGGAAATGTGAGAGTCCTGAGACTTGCAAATGAGAGGGGCTTTTGTTAAATGACCCAATATGGAGAGTCCAAAGTGTTAAGAGGAAATAATGATTTTTACAATTAGAAGAAAGGTGAGAACTCAGCTTTAGTGCTGAAGCTAGAAGCCTTCTCCAAAGAAAGGAGTTCTCACCTCTAGGGGATGGAATAAAGGGCAACGATGGTGTTTGGGGGTTCTGATTGACCAGTTTCTCCCTGAGAACATCAGAATATAGAAAATGTGAGGGTCCTGAGACGTACAAATGAGAGGGGCTTTTGTTAAATGACCCAATATGGAGAGTCCAAAGTGTTAAGAGGAAATAATGTTTTTTACAATTAGAAGAAAGGTGAGAACTCAGCCCTACTGCTGAAGCTAGAAGCCTTCTCCAAAGAAAGGAGTTCTCACCTCTAGGGGATGGAATAAAGGGCAGAGATGGTGTTTGGGGGCTCTCCTTGACCAGTTTCTCCCTGAGAACATCAGAATATAGGAAATGTGAGGGTCCTGAGACTTGCAAATGAGAGGGGCTTTTGTTAAATGACCCAATATGGAGAGTCCAAAGTGTTAAGAGGAATCAAATTGATTCAACCTAGGGTTCACTGATTTCTACAATGTTTTTTTTTTCATTATAGCTTTTTATTTACAAAATATATGCGTGGGTAATTTTTCAACATTGACCCTTGCAAAACCTTGTGTTCCAACATTTCCCTCCCCTAGATGGTAGGTGGTCCAATATATGTTAAATATGTTAATTCATATATGAAATACGACATATGTATGTGTATATATTTATACAGTTATTTTGCTGCACAAGAAAAATCAGATCAAGAAAGAAAGAAAAAAAACCTGATCAAGAAAACAAAATTGCAAGCAAACAATAACAGATTCAAAATGCTATGTTGTGTTCCACACTCATTTGCATTTATTTCCTTTATTTGCAACATACCTTAGGCTCTTATGCATTGCCAATTTTTATAAAAGTTGCCCGTGGTAGTGAGGAATTGGGATATTTTGTGGCAGTCTAGGTTGTTAGGATGTCAAAAAGTCTTTTAGTTCCACTTTCTCCAGCAATGTTTTCAATGATCTTTTTTGCTTTTGCTTGATTTTGTATTGATTTTATCTGGAACTTAGTGAGGGAACAATATTGTTGTCTTACTATCTACATGTTTCAATTTAGCTATTTTTCTTTTTAAATTGAGTGTATATGTTTTGTATTGATATCTATTTGTTGTATATTATTCCCTTTATGCACAGTGCAGTTATTTATTTCTCCTTATGTTGTGCATATTTATTTTTTTAATCGGTCTGATAGCTAACTTTCAATTCCAACATTGGGAAAATCATCTGATCTGTGATCAAGTTTTCTTCTCGTCTCTCAATTCTATTTTGTTCATGTCTTTGCTATTTCAGTATGTTTCTTGTAGACAAAAAATGAGGTTTTTCCCCCCTCTTATCCACACTTTATTGTTGTTGGATTGTTTCACTGATTTGCATAGACATCTGTGCAAGTTTAATTTATACATTTCTTTATTTGCCTGTAATATTTTTTCCTGAATTAGAATTTTTTTTCTTTCCGTATGTAAAGGTAGTATATGTTTCTTCAGTTATTTTTGTTTAATATATTTTGAGGTATCTGAGGTAGGAAATATGAATGTGATATATTATCATCCTCTGACATGTTATACTATATTGCATTATATTATGTTATACTGTTATGTTATAAGTTATGCCATATTATGTTACATGACATGACATGACATTATTTTGTTTTATTTTGTATTCTATTATTCTATTTTATTATACGTAATATCATCATTGTATAAGAAATTCTATGCTAGATGATATATTATGTTATATAAAATTATTGTATAATATCATATAATATTTGTTATATCCTATTATTATATGATATTGCCATTCTGTAAGAAATGATCGTGGATCACAGCATAGCATTTTCATTCTTTTTGTGGTTGCATGGTGGCATTTTATTTTCTTTCTCAGTTTGGTTGGTTTTGATTTGATTTCTTTTGGGCAGTGAGATGATTTAATGCATATGTGTGCATATCTTGGATTTAACATCCATTTCACAATATGTTTCATATATATTGCCTAACTGGTCATATGTGGAGGGAGTGAGGGGAAAGGGAAGAAATTGAAACACAAGGTTTTGCAAGGGTTCGTGTGGCAAAATTGTCTGTGCATAGAGGCATTGTGGGCCTCCTATCCACAAGACCAAAGCCTAACACTGACAGGCAGGACCAATAAGAGAAAAGAGATTCTTTTTCCCCTAGATGGTCCTCTCCTCTGGGCAGAACATCATTAGCCAAGGCGGATTGAGTCTGAACTTGCCCATCTGCTCTACTGTCCATTACACTGGGTAAGCCCTCCTCACTCTCCCTCATCCCCTGCAGTTGGAGTCCAAAGGAATGATTCTTTGCTGGCTGCCCTTGACATGTGTGAGTGTCTCCTTGTGTCTGTGAGTGGGTGTGCATCTGAGCATGGCTGCATGGCAGCATGTGTCTGTGTGTGCTTCTGTGAGCTTCTCAATGTTCTAGGTCTCCAAGGGGCTGCTCATTCCAAGAAGAGGGAATCCCAGGAAAAGTCTGGGATGAGGAAAGAGGGGTCCTGGCCACTGTCATTCTTGGGAGACAAAGGTGTCTTCTCCAAAATTCTTGGATCCTGGGGCGAATCTTCCGAGACTGTCTCTGTGAGAGACGTCCAGATTTCCTGTTGCAGACTTTGGGCTTCTTGGGCTCCAGGGGCAGGCTGCATTGGCTGGGAGGGACCAGAGGGGAGACAGTCTCTCCTGGTCCCCTGGGAGTTTTCTGAGAGGCAGCCGGATGCCTCCAGTAGGGAGAAGAGAGCCTCCTCGGGACTGGGCTCATGAGGCATGGCAAGTGGAGAAGTGGGGGGCCCCATGGCCACATCTTCCAAGCTTGGCAGACTCCTGCTGTGGCTGCTGCTGGGAGGGGAGTAAAAGAAAGAGTGCAAGGATGGCTGGGGCTGCTGGGGGGCACTCCAGAGGACAGGGAACCCGCTCCTGTTTTCCAGGATAGGAGCCTCTTGCACACCCAGCAGGTGGCCAGGGCCCTCAGAAGCTGCTTCTGAGAAGGTGGAGGAGCTGCACGCTGCAGCTGTAACAAGCGGGTCCTGGGCTTCTCCATCGGACCTCCCTGAACCCGTTGCCTGGCTGCCTGAAGGAGCAGGAGATGAACGTCTCCTCTTGGGAGCTCCCTCAGCCAGGGCTGCCTCTTCCAGCTCTGTTTGGCTCAGAAGGAGCCAGATTTGCTCTTCAACACTTGGCTCTCCGTGGGCTCCAGGGACAGGGGGCAGAGGTAGAGATGGGCGGCTGTCCCCACCGCTGTCCTGGGAGGGTTCTCCCGGCAATGTGGGCTCCTGCAGGAGGTCGAGCAGACCCTCTAGACCGAAGCCATAAGACCCGGGGAGTGGAGCAGTGGAGGTCTGAAGGCTGCTGGGAGTGCAGTCCAAGCCCCAGTGCAGGGGCTGCTGGGGCTGCTGCATGGCCCAGCAGGCCGCGGGGATCGCGCTGTTCCCCCCCTGCACAGCGGCCTCTTCTGTTCCCAGCAGGCCTCCAGGGCGCTCAGAAGCTGCTGCTGGGGAGGCTTTGGCGCTGGCTTCTGGAGCCGGCAGCCGCTGGGCCTGGGCTGCTCGCTGGGGCCTCGCTGAGGACATGGCGGGGCTGCCTGAAGGCCCAGGAGACAGACGCCTCTTCTTGGGGGCCCTTTCCCCCGGGGCTGCAGCTTCCGAGTCCGTCAGGGAGCCGCCAGGCCAGATTTCCCGGGCCCGGGCCTGGCGCTCTTGGGGCACTGGCCGTTGGCCGGCGGGGTCCGGAGCCGCCTCTGAGGAGGGGGCGGCGGCGGCTGGTCCCGGCGGCTGCCCGGCGCTCAAGGCTCCTGCCGAGGGCGCGTCTGTGCGGAAGGCCCTGGCATAGGGATTGTGCTCGATTTTGAGGCGGATGAGCTCCCGGTTGCGATAAGCAGTCACGGCAATGAACTCGGTCTCGGGGAAGCTGAAGACGTGGCTCCGGGAGGGGGCGCCCGGCGCTTCCTGGTCTCCACAGGCGACTTCTTCCACGTGGAGCCGGGGCCGGTACCGGTGCTAAGACCGGAGCCGGAGGGCGCGCGGCGCGCTCCGGCCAGCGGGCTCCTCGTTGCTGAGCTTGAGCATTTTAAAGGCGATCTCGCGCCCCATCCAGTGCGCGCCCGTGTTGGGGGAGTCTGGGTGCGCATACACCTGGTTCCCGGGAACGTGGCTCTCTTCGACTCCACCCGGAGCCCACCCGGCCTCCTCATAGCGCCAGTGATGCTGGGCGACGCGCACCATGTCCACAAAGACGCGGTAGCGGGCCCGGGGGTCCATGCCCCGGATGCGGTAAGCCAGGAAGGGGAACATGGCCCGGCCCGGCCTGCTGAGGCGCATTTCGTTCTGCTGCCGATGGAACGTGAGCCACAGGGAATGGTTGCAGAGGACGACCTGGAGCGTTCCGGAGCAAGCGGCGCCGCAGTTCTCCAGGGGAGGCTGCTGGTGCCCCGCCGCCGAGGGCTGCTTCGGCGAGGAGGGATGGGCCCAGACAGGAGAAGGGCCGGGATCCGCGCCCTGCGGGGCGTCAGGAGCACAGCCCATCGGGGGCTGGTTCTCAGCTCCGACGCCTTCCCTGTGGGGCCCCCGGGAGGGGCGGTCCTGCCCGGCGGCACTGGGGCCTGGGGCCTTCTCGGCCAAGGGCATGGCCGCCTGAGGGCCTAGAGGGGCTGCGGGAGTGAGCATCGCTGCTGGACTGGCCACGTCCTCCTTAGGGCCGGTCTGTAGTGTTCTCTTGTCTGTCAATTAAAATCCTTCTCTGGGAGGAGGTTTCTTTTCTTGAAATCCTTTTCTCCCCGAGCAGGCTTCTTCTGGAGCCTCCAGCCAGAGCAGAGCTTGAATCTGGAATCCTCTTCTTCCTCAATCCTGGCTCTGAATCTCCTCGAGCATCCCTGAAGTTCTCCTGGGGAGTCTTGTCCTTAACCCACTCCAGACTGCTTCCTTACCAACTGCCTTCTCCTTTTATCCTCCCAGAGAATGGGATTGTGGGTACTCCCAGGGGCCTGTGGGAACTCCTACAACCAATGAGCTTGCTCCTTTTAAAGGGCTAAACTCCTTTTCAGAAGTCTAAAGGTGTAAACTCCTTTTCAAGGTGTGAACTAAAGATGTGAACCCTGAGCTAGAGAATTGTTAAGGACCGACTTAGCTCCTACTAAGGACCTAACATCTCCCCTTTTCTTTTGATTTAGAGCATAGGATGGTCATGACTTTGAAACCTAAATCCATCAATATGGGAGGTATTACCTATAATTACAGAAATTACATGAAGGCATAGTATTATGACACATGCTAGACGTGATGTAACAAATAACATGATGAAATAATCATAAATTGAGAATTTATACATGTCCATAAGCCCATTGTCCATTAGTTCATGTGCCAGAAATCCAATAAATTCCTGCAAGTTTTAAAATCCTACAATAGTCTCATCTTCTTTTTATTTCATCTAACATTACTAAAGCCACTTGGATGAAATTGTAGGTATGAAGTGTATCTTTGGAAATTAAGTTTGGTTTGGAATTGTAGTGTTCACTTAATTCCTCTCCCTACTAATTCCCATTCCTCTAGATCCAATTCTTTTTCCAGAGAAAAACAAGGACATATGACCTGCACAGTTTTTAAAAGTTCAGTGATCTCCTAAAATCACAAGCTTTTCATAACCTTGTCAATGCTCTCTAAACAGTTTCCTTGAACAGAAACAGAAGGCTGTTTTCTAAAAATTTGCCCCATTGTGCTGAAATTCTAATTGAGCTCTTTAAGAAAGTTTCCTTGTTACTCATGCTGATTTCTGGGTCAGTTCCTCCGATCTCACAGGAGATGAGTCAGTCAATAAGCATTTGTTATGTGCTCACTACATGCCAGGGACATTGCCAAGTATTCTCCCACTAATTATCTACACTCAAACTTTCAGTAGGGTTAATAATGAAGGGGGGGCAATGTGATTCATATCAGGCTGCCTGAGCTCTGGACCCTATAATCTAATCTTAGAATGAGTCTCTTTAAAGTTCATGAGTTCTATGGAATTTGTTGCTAGCTTCTGATCTGCTTCCCACTCCTGCAGGTGGCTGCCCAGAAATTACCAGCAGGTTCCTGCCTTGATGTTTGCCGTGGAGGAAATCAATAGAGACCTTCAACTGTTCCCTAACACTACCCTCTTATTTCACATCTACAACACCTACTGTAAGGCTTCCAGGACATTGGAGAGCTCCCTGCAGTAGCTGTCAAGTCAGGGCCTGACCTCCTCTCCAATTTTTAGCTGTAAGAGGCAGGACAAGGCAATAACTGTTATTGGCGGAGCCATGTCTGCTCTTTCTGTCCAGATAAGAACACTACTAGAGCTCTTCAGATTCCCACAGGTAGGGAGTCTTGGACATCTCGTACCCCTTTTTTAAAGTAAACTGATGTCCAAAATCAAACAAGATAAAGGGAAGAAAGGCTACTTTTATTTTGTGCTTACTATGTGCCACACATGTTCTAAGAGCTCTAAAATACACCATTTGACCTTTAGAACTATGTTCAGAGATTTAGTGTTGTTATTAATCTTCCTTTTACTATTTAAGAAATTGTAGCTGAGAGAAATTAATTGACTTGCCCAAGATCACACAGAAAATAAGATTTAGAGATTTTTATTCTTTGTTTTTTTAAGGTCTCTAGGCCCAAAAGTCTATCCATTGTGCAACTACATGCACCTAGCTATTACATAATCCAAGAGGATTTGAATTGAGAACTTTCTTATTTGAGGCCAAAATTCTGAGACAAGAAAATAATGAAATCCATCCTCCAATGGCTGGCAGTGTAAGTTTCCACTGACACTGGTGCTTAGGAGTTATTATGGTCAAGAAAATACCTCATTAGGTGGCCAACATTTTGGTCCACTTTGTTCTCTTCTTCCTAGGTCATGTCTTTTAACTTGATCTCTGCTGGGATGTCCTTGCAAAAATTAAAGTCTTTTTATGCATCATAACACCAAGAGATTGGCAAAAAGACTGTACTTATGAAACAGATTTAGTCATTTACTTATTATACATGGTAGAATTCTCTCAAATAATGTAAACTGGAGTGTCTAAATTGAAAGAAAAAAACTGATGTTAAGAGAATTGAAACATGAACTCTTTTAATGTTAGAGCTTGTTGTTATTAGCTCACAGGAGGAATGTGGGTACCAACTATTCTTATTAAGAAATCTCATTAAATAACTATTTTAAATATCAATGAACTTTAAGGGGCTAATTGCTATCAAGTAATAATTCAGAGTTGTGAGACTCCTGGTGGGGACTAATGAGCAATCCCATTTAAAGACATGTGCAATCTCCCATGATTACCCCTCAATGGAGAAGTATCCAGTTGTCTTCAGGGAATATGGCCAGCCAGCGAGAAGGGATCAGGGAGTGAGTCCAGGGCCTGCTCACTGGACTGGTAACATTCCTTTAGGTAAATCACTTCACTCACAGGACTCTAGGGAATTATAAACGTCGATGTTGTAGAGAAGGTTCAGACCTGCTTTAGTTGCTTTTCAAAGCAACCTTCTGAGGTAGGGGCAACTTTCTCAGCACTGGCTAGATGAGGAAAGTAGGTGGACTGTAGTTAAGAGGTCAGTCAATGCTGGATCCTCACTGAATGCATTGTCCTTTTGGGGAAGCTCTGAACTCCCTGTGCCAGGCACGTGGGAAAGGAGTTACTCAAAAATCCTATCTTCCCCCAACCTTTCAGGATAGTCATCCCTTGGTTGCCCACGCCACCTGCCCTCCCATTCTAGTATGTGGAAGTGACACAGATGGCAAAGGCCATCCCTAACCAGAATAAAACCAAGAATTCGCAAAAGAGTACAAGGAACAAAGGGAGGAGGGTTTTTGCAAGGAAATTTTATTGAAGTTTAGCTTTTTTCCATGAGCATAATTTCCCCTAGCATTCTGCCTTTTACTCCCTTTCTTTCTCCTCCCCTCCCCTCCCAGAGGCATCTCAGATGAGCAATGGCTTCTTGTGGCAAGCAAAGCAAAGCATGAAAGGGGAAGGGAAAAGCCTGAAAATATGGTCCAGCTCTCAAGGCAACTGGCAAAATCCCATTCACAAGGACTCTGCACTTCTGCCAAGTTCCGCGGTTGGCCCGTCTTCCCTTCTGCCTTGGATGGGCACGACGGTTTTGTGCAGCATTTTGCCCCATGTTCTTGGATGTCTGGCAGGCTCTAGAATCTCTGCCCAGCACGGTACCTTGGGCAATGCTCCCGGCATCGGGAAGTGGCCCCGGGCCTTCCCCAGCTCCACTCACACGGGCCAAGGTCCGGATAGGAAGAGCAGCTGGGACCCCGCTCTCGCTCCTCCCATGCAGCCCTGCGGCAACAGCTCCCGTGGCACCTCTGGCGCTCGGCTGCGAGCTCGGGACGTCGAAGGGCAGCTTCCCCATCTTGCGATCGTGCTGGGACAGAGCGCCGAGAGGAAGGAGGCGCAAGGACCGCTCCCTCGGAAAGCCCTTCAGCGCCCCTGCTTCGTGCCGGACCGGATCCTGCCGCGGCCACCCCGTCTGCCAATTCGGAGCCGGGAAAGAATGCTCGCGGATCTCGGCCTTCGGGTCTCACTTCCCTCTTCCGCTCTCCTCCCAGCACCCTCTGGTCCGCACCTAGTTGGCCGCTGTGTTCCCCCGAAATGTGAGGGTGGCAGCCACCAGGGGGCATTCTCTGTTTTTGCGATTGGTCTATGAAAGAGACAAAGAGGGGGATTAAGCAGGTGAGCAGACTTACAGGCTGCGGATCTCAAGAGGGGAATAAACCCCCGGGGCGACCATCGTCTTTTCAAAGCAAATGAAGGCCACGTCCCTGGGGATCCTTGGCAATGACTTCCCCAAAGTTGAAAAAGAGCCCACCCATTGAACCCTTCCCTCTCCCCCTCCCGAAACTTCCCCAGCTTTGGAGGCCTCCTCCAGTTCTCCCGCCGCTCCCGCCCGATCCTCACCATGGCCGACACTGGAGACAGCCTCGCTGCGATCCCCGTGGCTGCGATCGGCCCTGGGATCCCCGCTGCTGGGGTGCCGGCCGTCGCTGTCCTCAGAACTGGCCGCATCCTCGTAGTCACTGCCGTTGCCTTTCCTCTCCTGGGTTTGGGGGGCGGGTAGGGGTTCCGGGCACAACGGGGCATCTCCCACGTCTTCCAAATGTCCCCCCACAAACCGGGAGCCGAAGGAAGTGAACGGAATTCTTCCTCCGCATTCTGTCCCCTGGCTCTCTTTTCTTCACGCCTTGACTCGGACCTGGTGGCGGCACCTGTGGCTGAGCTGGGGCTGGAGGGGCGGGCTGGACCATCTGCAGCCAGGGAGGGCGAGTCCTTCTCTTTCTTTCTTTCTTTCTTTTTTTTTTAATTTTTATAATTATAACATTTTCTTTGACAGTACACATTCATAGGTAATTTTTTTTTTTTACATTATCCCTTGTACTCCCTTCTGTTCCAAATTTTTCCCCTCTTTCCCTCCACCCTCTCCCCTAGATGGCAGGCATTCCCATACATATTAAATATTTTATAGTATATCCTATATATGTGCAGAACCGAATTTTGTTGTTGTTGTTGTTGTTGTTGTTGTTGCAAAGGAAGAATTGTATTGGAAAGCTAAAAATATTTGGTCCCTCTCTGGCTACTGTTCCCAGAGAGTTCTGGAGGGGAAACTGAGGCAGCCCACCCTCGCTTGAATCCAATTCACTTGCACATTATGGCAGCACCTCCGGCCCTCGCAATGCCCTTCAAGAACAAAGGACAAAGAACAACAGCCTGACATACAGTAAGTGTTTAATAAATATTTTTGACTATTTGTGCCCATGAAGACTGTGTCATAACAAGTAATATTTTGCCCTTTGCATACATGTGAGGTCTAGTTTGATCTTCCCAACTCAGGGGGAGATGTGGCTTTTGCTCCCATTTTGCAGAAATTGAAACAAGTCAGTCATTTGTCCAGACAGGCTCACACAGCTAATAGGTATCTAAGGCTGGACTCGAACTCAGTTCCCCCCAGGGCCCCAAATCCAATGTGCTTTACAAGGGGCTCTGAGTGCCCAGCAGGAGAAGATGGAGCCTGAGGGAGAGACACCCCCCCTCCCCCCGCCAGGGATGAGTGGAGCTGGGATTCACCAAGAGGAGGGCATTCCAGGCTAAAGTGAACAAAGGCAGGAGGGCTTGGTGAACTTGGAGAGTGGGATACGTGGACGGGGGGCTGAAGGTCAGGGCCCCAAATCTCCAGAAAGGAGGCAAGATAATACCAAAGGGAGATTCAGAGAAATGCCAGCCAAAGAAACTGCCCCCCAGCTGGCCCGACTCCTGTCCTGCTCCTGGCCCTCAGAAGCTCTGCAGCAGACAGGAGGGTCTCTCAGCTCAGGGCAGGTGGGAACCTGTGACCTCTGGAGGAAAGGCCTCGAGGGCTTCCCGAGAGCAGCCGGAGCTGTAAGCGGCTAAAAATGGACAAGGGGCAGAAATTCGGGCTGTGGTCTCTGGGATGGCAATTTCCATTTTTGCCTATTTAAGCAGCCCAGCATTTGCAGCTGGGTTCATTGTTGCTGTGAGCAAGAGCTGATGAGCTTTTCATTTAAGGAGCCAGATCCCTGTTCCTCCCTCCTCCTCAGATCCCGAGGCTTGGCTGTGGCTTTGGCCAAATCATTTCTTCACCCTGGAACCCAGGAACCTCCGTTCCATAGTGAGGCCAGTGGGCTAAAAGGTCTCTGGGGCCCGGCAGCTCCACCATCTGGGTTCCCTTTGCTGGGGTTCCTCACTGATGTTTCAAGTTGTTCAGATCCCCCCAGTATGGCTGCTCCATGTTCTGTGTGCTGAGATTTCTCCCAGTTCTGAACTTCTCTGACTGATATTCCAAATCCCTTTCCAGCTCTGAGAGTCTCCGTTTTTGTGCTCTACGAGCCCCCACTCCCAGGTCTGGCCTTCTTTGTGCTATATTCTAAGTGCCCAGTGGCTCTAAGCAACTCATCCGGGTCCCCCTGACGACCAGTGGAGGCCCAGGTTTGAGCCAGCTCTGGAAGACTGTCTCCTCTGCTTCTTTGTCTCAAGTTTGCTGCCCAGAGATGCCCACCAATGCCCCCCACCAGTGGATTCTCTAACCCACCACAAAAAGCACAATGGACGCTGTGCTTTAAATTTGCTAAGCGAGTCCAACTTCATTTCTTCCAAGAAACAATTAGGAAAGAGAAGATTAACTGCGAGCATCATCTTTTGTGAGATTAATGAGATATTGTCCAGAGAGTGGGCTGAGCTTCCTAGAAAAATGGCCCTTTACCAAGATGGGGCTACGTCACCATTATTATGCTCCTAAATGTTCCTTCTTCCCAAAATATAGCAAACACAATGGAGCAAATCAAAGAAAAAAGGGAGAAAAGGAGACTGCCCCAGACTCCAAATGGGGAGACACAGAGCTCTGAGTCCTAGCCGGCACACTGGCAGTGCTGCAAGATGGCAAATCCTCTGACATTTTCATAAGTATGGGGGGCAGATCTGTAGGGCAACCGCAGTGTCGCGAGTCCTGTTGACAAGCATCCCAAGCTCTCTTCTCCCAATCCTGATCAGTTGGGAGCTAGATCATCTGTAGTTTTGCCATCCCAAGTACCAATATTATGAAGGAGGAAGCAAGCAAGTGAGGAAGAAAGGAAGGAAGGAGAAAGAAGGAGAGAGAAAGGGAGATAGGGAACAGAGGGAGCAGGAAGGAAAGGAAGGGAGGAGGAAGGAAAGGGAGGAAGAAAGGAAGGAGAAAAGGAATGAAGAAAAAAGGAAGGAAGGAAGGAGGAAAAGAGGAAGGAAAGAAGGAAGGGAAAGAGGGAGGAACCAGTTTGGGAGAGCCAGCTGTCAAATTTTCAAGATAAGTTGATGCTACAAAGCAGAGCTTGACTTGCAAAAGCTTTGTTTTGAATCTTTTCCAAAGACTCAATTGCAAAACATTTCCTGGACCACCCGTGGATCTAACCCATAACCAGATAATATCCCCAGAAAATGGCTGTGCAACCTTGGTTAAAATTCTCCCAAGGAGGGAGAACCTTTCTCCCAAGGCAGTCCAACCCCTTCTGAGAAATTGATTTTGTTATTTTGATTCAGCTCAAAACTGTTGTTTTGATCAACTCAAAACTGATTTGTTTGTCTGTTTTTCTGACATGAAGCCCATGCCCTCCTCTTTATAGTCACTACCCACAACTCCCTGGTTCTGTTTTCTGAGAAAAGGGATAATCCCTTTAAGTGACAGATCCTCATACTCTTTATGATAGCTATCATGTCTGTTCAAAACCTCTTCACCAGAGTAAAGATTCCCAGTTTGTTTATTCCCCTTATAAAGCACTGGGTTTCCAGTTCTCTTACTATTCTGCTTTCCCTTTTATAGACATTCTTTAACTTGCCAGAATTTTTCTTAAACTATTCCCTCATTGGGCACAGTCCTCTTGTCTTTCCAGGACAGAGAACAGTGGATGTCTCACCTCACAGAGTCTCTGATTCTGCGCATATCGGTCAAGCCCATATCTAATAGCTCCAACTGAGCTTCTGTAGGGGAGGCTCTTGTCTGAGGGCCAGACTAGCTACGAGCGCAGAGGGTCGTTATCGGGAAGGTCATATGGGGATCGGTGTTTTGTCCACAGTATCCCTTGGTCAAAAGTAGGTGAGGAAGCCCCCCAGTCTGTTGGCTACTGCCCCTGAAGTGGACCTATGGAAGAACACGAGTCAGAATCATCCAGATCATGTGGGTATGAATAGACTGTCATGTTTCTTCCAAATCAGTGAAATCACAGAACCATCAAGTCAATGCTAAGTTCAGTTGGATCTCTAAAGTTAAAGACTATAAGTGCCCCTTCTACATTGTGGTACCCTAGGGCAAAGGACAAGGGTTCACCTTAGTTACAGCCCAAGGGATGGCTGCAGAAAAGACACTGGGCTTGCTTAACCAATAGATTTCAGGGAGACATATGCAACAATTCCCAGAAGGCAATCCCAAGCTCATCTCTTCCCTGGTGCACCAAGGAAGCATGTGGTGTTTACCTCCATGGGCATAATGTTCCTGTTGGCAAGCCCACTGTGAAAGGATTGTTTTGCACTGAGATTCTACGGACCAGATGGTAGATTAAGGAATTCAAATCAAATTAAGCTGATAAATATTTAAGTCCCTCCTCCACATAAAATACCGCTCTTGGACACAGAGCTAGAAAGACATCATCAAAGCAAAATCCCATTACCGGCCATCTCGGGTCTGCTAGTTTCAGTTTTCTCTCATAGAAGGAGAAGTTTTAGAAAGAAAAAGCCTCAGAACTTCCCAGTGGGAGCCGGCAGCCTCCGCCCACTGCTAACATATTCTGGAGGGCCAAGGAGCTCCGTCCTCTCTGCTGCTTCTGTGCCAAGAACGCACGCACTTCCATTTCATGAGCACCATTGCTCGAGTCCTTAGATGAACTCTGAGTCAAGAAATTCATGGATTCTACTCATTTCCTCTTCTGTCGTATTTTTTCGCAGACACTTCCAAAACCCAATGAGGCGAAATCCTTTCACGACTTCTCTCTGTTCTTCATGCTCACAGCCTCCTATCTTCACTCTCAAATTAAAATATCGAATATCTAGCACCTACTGTGTGCAGAACCCAGTGCCAGGCTTAGGGGAGCCCTAAATTTAGATGAGACATAGTAAGTCCACAGGCTAATGAGGGAGTGATATACATACATAGATTAAGAACAATGCACAGTGTCACATAATGTATATGTTAGAGAGACTGCCTGGAAAAGTCCAATGGGCAAGTTGGTACCAATTGTGAAAGCAAATCAAGCTTCCTGGAGGAAGAGGCAAGGCAAGCTAGGCTTTTGAGCAGAGGAAGAATGTGGCTAGATTCGTGCAGGAGCAGATTATGTGGCGGATAGATGGGTGACTTGGGGATGATGGAGGCTGGAGGGAGGGGAGAAGACCAGAAAGGAAACATCAGATCTGCCCCTTTAGGCCAGCGGTTCCTGGGGGCTGCTGTAAGATGGTGGTAGCACTAGTGGAAAGAAGGTAATGGATGCTAGAGACCCTGAGGAAGCAGAATCCACAGGACTCAAATGGCCGGTAATAAGAAAATAAAGTCTGTGGACTAAAGAGCAGAATGCAAGGCTCCGAGGACAGGGACTGTCCAGAATAGGATCATGGTGTTAAAAGTAAAATTTATCTTTGAGATCATCTAGATCTTTTCTGATGATAATAAGATAATTCAGCTTTGTAGAGTAGGAGGTGGAGGAGATGGTGGAAAAGGAGGGGATAGTGGAGGAGAAAGAGGAGGAGAAAGAGGAGGAGGAGGAGGAGGAGGAGGAGAAAGAGGAGGAGGAGGAGGAGGAGGAGGAGGAGGAGGAGGAGGAGGAGGAGGAGGAGGAGGAGGAGGAGGAGGAGGAGGAGGATTAGGAGGAAATGGAGGAAGAGAAGGAGGAGGATGTTTAACAGGAGGAGGAGGAGATGGTGCGAGAAGGAAGAGGTGATAGAGGAGGAGAAGAAGAGGAGATGGTGGAGGAGAAGGTAGAGGTCGGTGGTGGAGGAGATGGTGCGAAGAGGAGGAGCAGGAGGAAGAGGAGAGAGGAGGAGGAGGGAAAAAGAGGCAGCTTGTCCAGGTGCACAGAGCTAGGTCCTCATCCTTCTCCTCCACCATCTTCCTTCTAGAAGAGATGGTGGAGAAGGAGGAGATGGTGGAGATGGAGAAGATGGTGGAGGAAAATGAGGAGGAGGAGGAAGAGGAAGAGGAGGAGGAGGAGGAGGAGGAGGAGGTGGAAGAGGAGGAGGTGGAGGAGGACAAGGACATGGAGAAGGAGAAGGAGGAGAAGGAGGAGATGGTGGAGGAAAAGGAGAAGGGGGTGGAGATGGTAGAGAACAAGGAGGTGATGGAGGACGAGGAAGAGGAGAAGGAGGAGGAGAACGAGATCATGGAGGAGGAGAAGAGATGGTCAAGGAGGAGGCGGAGAAGGAGGAAGAGGAAGAACAGAAGGAGATGGTGGAGAAGGAGCAGATGGTGGAAGAGGAGGAGGTGTTGAAGAAGGAAGTGGAGGAGATGGTGGAGGAGGAGGAGGAGAAGGACATGGGGGAGGAAGAGGAGGAGGAGATGGTGGAGAAGGAGGAGGAGGAGGTAGAGGAGGAGGAAGAAGAGGAGGAGATGGTGGAGAAGGAGCAGATGGTGGAAGAGAAGGAGGAGGTGTTGAAGAAGGAGGTGGAGGAGATAGTGGAAAAGGAGGAGATAGTGGAGGAGAAGGATGAGGTGATGGTGGAGGAGATGGTGGAGGAGGAGGAGGAGGAGGAGGTAGAGGAGGAGATGGTGGAGGAAAAGGATGAGGTGATGGTACCTAGCTCTGTGCACCTGGACAAGCTTCCTCTTTCTCCTCCTCCTCCTGCTCTTCCTCCTCCACCATCTCCTCCTCCTCCTCCTCCTCCCTGCTCTTCCTCCTCCACCATCTCCTCCTCCTCCTCCTCCTGCTCCTCCTCCTCTCTCTTCCTCCTCCTCCTCCTCTTCCTCCTCCTCCTCTTCCTCCTCCTCCTCCTTCTCTTCCTCCTCCTCTTCTTCCTCCTCTTCCTCCTCTTCCTCCTCCTTCTCCTCCTCCTCCTCTTTCTCTTACTCCTCCTTCTTTTTCCACCATCTCCTCATCCTGCAGGAGATAGTGGAGGAGGAGGAACAGGAGGAAGAGGAGGAGGAAGAAAGAGGCAGCTTGTCCAGGTGCACAGAGCTAGGTACCATCACCTCATCCTTTTCCTCCATCATCTCCTAATTCTCCACCATCTCCTCCTCTTCCTCCTCCTCCTCCTTCTCTTCCTCCTCCTCTTCTTCCTCCTCTTCCTCCTCTTCCTCCTCCTCCTCCTTCTCCTCCTCCTCCTCTTTCTCTTACTCCTCCTTCTTTTTCCACCATCTCCTCATCCTGCAGGAGATAGTGGTGGAGGAGGAGGAACAGGAGGAAGAGGAGGAAGAAAGAGGCAGCTTGTCCAGGTGCACAGAGCTAGGTACCATCACCTCATCCTTTTCCTCCATCATCTCCTAATTCTCCACCATCTCCTCCTCTTCCTCCTCCTCCTCCACTTCCTCCTTCTCCTCCTTCTCTTACTTCTCCTTTTCCACCATCTCCTCCTCCTGCAGGAGATGGTGGAGAAGGAAGAGATGGTGGAGGAGGAAGAACAGGAGGAAGAGGAGGAGGGAGAAAGAGGCAGCTTGTCCAGGTGCACAGGGCTAGGTACCACCACCTCATCCTTCTCCAATATATGTATACAGTGGAGACCCACTCCCCTCCTAGTCTGTGTCAAGGTGTGCACAAGTGAGATAAGGAAGAGGAGGAGGAGATGGTGGAAGAGAAGGAGAAGGAGGAGGTGGTGGTACCCAAACAAATAAAAAGCAAAATAGAAAAGCATCTATTTGTGCTATATAGATAGATAGATATAGATATGTATATATATATATATGGCATATATATATGTGTGTGTGTGTGTGCGGATATTATATATGTGTGTGTGTATTATATATGTGTGTGTACCTATAGACACACACACACACACACACACACACACACACACACACACACACACACACCACCGTTCTGTTATGTGGCAGAGCATTGGAATGGAGGAACGGGCCCTGAGTTGGGCAGCTCCAGTCGTGCTCCGTGCCTCGGTTGAAAGGGCACTGGGTTCTACAAGGGGACAAACAGATTGGGGAAACCCTGGGAAAGGCTTCCGTGAGCCGGCGCCAGCAGAGTGAGCACAAACAGAGCTTTGTGCACAGTCACAGCGATGGGGTCCAAGGACCAGTTCTCAGCCGGGCGGAGATGCAGGCCCATTCCCAAGGACTCCGGCTGAAAGATCCTCTAGAGAAAAACCAAAGGAAACGAAACAAACCAAAAAACGAAAAACAAAACCAAACAACCACAAAACCCGAAGGAGAACGGATGAGAATGGGGCAGACTTTTAAAAAACACGTTTCTTTGGCTTGGCTTGGCTTGGGTTGGGGGGGGGGGTGTTGGGAATTCTTTAAAAACACATTCATGCGGATGCATGAATGAAATGTTGCCCCTAAGACCCTGTGAGCTCCGTGTTCCGGCTGAGGGCCTTCCAGCGAGTGTAGAAGGGGAGCACGTGCTCGATGGCCACCCCCGCCTCGTGCGCAGCCTCGAACGCCGAGCTCAGGGGAGGGGACAAGGGCCCGGCCCCCGCCAGGTCCAGAGCCGTGAGGACGGTCACCATCCCCCTGGCGCTGTCCGCGTCCTCCCCGACGGCGCGCAGCAGCTCCCCGTAGCCGCGGAGAATGCTGTGGAGGTTCCAGGCAGCCGCGTTTTCTCCTCCTATCTTGGGCCACCTCCACTTGCCCCGCACTTGCACCTGGCACCGAAAGCGCCCGTTCCTTTGCTTCAACTGCTCTTCCAAGAACCGCAGGGCGAACCGGGCCGGGGCCTCCTTCTTCCTCCGGTCCAACTCGTCGATCACGATCCTGGGGACTATGAGCACGAACCTCCCGCTCTGGGCCATCTCCCGCACGAGGGGCAGGTGCTGCCACAGAGCCACGGCGTCTGGGATGAGGTGTAAGGGCCCTTTAAATGGGCGGACACAGTGCATCGGGAGATTGAGGCCCGGAAGTAGTAATGGGTGACTCTCTCGCTGATTGGCTGTGTGTGTGACCTCACAGGCCCTATGTAAGCCCACTGCAGGCAGCAACCGCCCTCTTTAATCTCCTGCTGTTCACCCTGGCTCCTAGCCTGGGTGGCCAAGCCAAGATGGATAGCCGAAAGAGGTAAGGGTTTTGGTAGTGAACACATGGGTCTTCTGACCAGGTGTTCACTAGGGAACCAACAAGTCAGGGCATCAGCTAGGGCATTATGTGAGTAGGTATAATAAAGGCTTTTAAGATTACACGTGGTTGTTCTTGAGTGCGCTACCGGTTACTAAGCTATAGATTCAAGAGATTGTGGCCAGAGACCTTAGAAGGCCTCAGAGGAGGCGAGCCGGGTAGAGCTCACACTGCAAAGGACAGTGGTCAAAGGTACTCTGGTGGGTCTAGGACAGACTAGTAATTGTAACTGCCAGGAGAGCACGCTACAAATGGCGCTCAACGTGGACGCATCAGGAATTGTCAGGTTTTGAAAATATTTAATATTCAGAATTAAGATTCTGAAAGATCCGGTAGAAACGCCACTTAAGAAGGAAGACAGAGAAGCAATATGGACCCAGGTAAATCTGGGATCAGGCTCAAGGACACAGCTGAACATAATGCTTATTATATAAAGAGGTTAAAGAGCCAGATGGAAGATCTTTTAACAAAGATCACCACTGAAGAACAGCAGGAAGCTTGTAATCAAGCTCCACAAAGGCTATCCCCACACCCAGTAAATAGAGCTAGGAGAGGGAGCAACCTAGAGCTAATGCGATTGTATGACAGTAGAGAGTATAAAATGCCACAGCAAGAGTTGCTGGAATTGCAGGTTAAACTACAGATGGAGATAGAGAAAGAAGAAAAAGCTAGGTTACTACAGATAGAACAGGAAGAGTTCAAACCAGTGGCTGAAACTAAGGAAGGAAATAAACAAATCACATGGACTTCAGTTGTAGAAATTCTTCTTAGCATTTTGTTGGTTTACCTCCTGCATTGTTGTTTTAAGGAATTTATCCATTACTCTTTCATTGAGAAGAAGTTTAGTTCTTTTTATGTGCAAAGCTCAGGTTTGATTTTAAATCAGCCTTTGGGGAATTTTCCAATTCTTCTTCCCTCTGCCTCACCTTCTTGGGCCAAGGGAGTAGGGGGAGGAGGAAAAGGAAGGGCGATAATACCATCAGCACTGCCCATTAATCCATTCAAAACTCCTGTGTCTTTTCAAAAGACAGGAGTAGGCTTTATGCCCCAAGGCAAAAAGGAATTGTGGGGTATTGAGTATAATCAGAAAAGTTTTAAAAATACAGTTCAGTTAATTTCTAAGAAACCTTACAGGGATAAGATCTTGCAGTTAGAGAGAGTGGAATTTTATACTTGTAAAACTGCTAGGATCATCTTTGGAGAGTTGGAACTCCTCTTTTATTACCTCGTGGATTTTCCACTTCCACAGGTGAGCTTGATTTCCCAACCCCCTACGGGTACTTATAAAACAGTGTCTATGTCTAGAATGGGTTGGAAAATTGCTGTTTTAATCACTAGAATAAATAGACAGTGTGTGATCTTTGACCCAGGAGGAAAATATCAGATTTATTGATTCACACTCCTGGAGTACAATTCGGTATCAGAAACTCAAACTTTGATTTTTAGGCAAAAGAATTCAGGGATATAGCCAGAGTGTTCTAGTAAAGTCATTACTGCACAGACTATCCCCAAGATCTTCTCTTCTAAACAAGAGAAGGGAATTTTGGGATATGTGATTGCTTACAATTTTTAAATTTTGATTTTACATTTTTAAACACTTTTGATTTTACATCTTCAAAGTATTTTGATTTTACATTTTAAAGTTATTTTGGTTTTACATTTTTGATCTATTTCGTTTTTACACTTTTAAATTATTTTGGTTTTACATTTTTAAATTCTTTGCATTTTACCTTAGCAATGCACTTCGGGCATACACAGAAAGTGCAGCTAAGTGACAGACTGACTTTTGTCTGACTTGTTAATCTTTTTGACAACTTTGTTTCCACTGTGATGTGGAAAGGCCTGGATGGCATTTGGAAAGGCCCAAGTTGGGCCCCGGGGACATTCCTTCCTAGGTGCAGATCCAGCAGTAGAGTTCATCCCCACCAGAGACATTTGTAACCTGGGGATCCAAGAGAAGGACCAGACAACAGTCCAGAGAGACCAGCCAGATGTCCGCAGCCCTTCAGACACTGATGGCAGCAATGCCCCTCCTGACCGTGACACCAGAGACACCAGACACAGTTCCAGTGTTGCAGCTGAAATGGACTGTTTTGGGTGATATGCAATATAAAGACTGTGAATGGACAATGGGCCTGCTTGCTTCTCCCGTGGCCACTTGCCATATGGTGGCCTGGGAAGAGGCTTTGCCCTATGCTTTCTATTGAAGGACTATGCTTTTAAATTAGTGGGTGAAAAACCAACACACCCACCTGCCATTGTTATTGAGACAATGTTACTGGACATGACTTTGCTTATGTGCACCTGTGAATCTAGAATTGTTCTAGAATTGTGAAAAGTGCAATAGAGAATTGTGATAAACTAGAATTGTTCTAGGATTGTGAAAAGTGCAATAGAGAATTGTGATAAGCTAGAATTGTTCTAGAATTGTGAAAAGTGCAATTGAGAATTGTGATAAACTAGAATTGTTCTAGGATTGTGACAAGTGCAATTGAGAATTGTGATAAACTAGAATTGTTCTAGGATTGTGACAAGTGCAATTGAGAATTGTGATAAACTAGAATTGTTCTAGGATTGTGAAAAGTGCAATAGAGAATTGTGATAAGCTAGAATTGTTCTAGAATTGTGAAAAGTGCAATTGAGAATTGTGATAAACTAGAATTGTTCTAGGATTGTGAAAAGTGCAACAGAAAATTGTAAGAAACTAGAATTGGTCTAGAACTGTGATAAATGTAACTAGAATTGTGACAACCTACCTACTGATATGTTAACTAGAATTGTGATGTTTTGCCTTGTTGACTTCCCACCTCAGTGTTGACATCCTACCTCATTGGCATCCAACCTCTTTGGCCTAATATCTCGAGTATGACTTTGATGAATGGGTTGAACATTTGGGCCACTGTTAAGCCTGGTTCTCATTGTCATACTTCTGTTTACGGATCTGCTGCTTTGTACCTCCTTGGGCATAACACTGTCATCTCATGGATCAAGTGAACTATAGCTGGTGCTAAAAGTTTAGCTTGGTGAGATGTGCGGTTCCCGCAAAACAAGAGAAAGGGAATTGTAAGGGCCCTTTAAATGGGCGGACACAGTGCATCGGGAGATTGAGGCCCGGAAGTAGTAATGGGTGACTCTCTCGCTGATTGGCTGTGTGTGTGACCTCACAGGCCCTATGTAAGCCCACTGCAGGCAGCAACCGCCCTCTTTAATCTCCTGCTGTTCACCCTGGCTCCTAGCCTGGGTGGCCAAGCCAAGATGGATAGCCGAAAGAGGTAAGGGTTTTGGTAGTGAACACATGGGTCTTCTGACCAGGTGTTCACTAGGGAACCAACAAGTCAGGGCATCAGCTAGGGCATTATGTGAGTAGGTATAATAAAGGCTTTTAAGATTACACGTGGTTGTTCTTGAGTGCGCTACCGGTTACTAAGCTATAGATTCAAGAGATTGTGGCCAGAGACCTTAGAAGGCCTCAGAGGAGGCGAGCCGGGTAGAGCTCACACTGCAAAGGACAGTGGTCAAAGGTACTCTGGTGGGTCTAGGACAGACTAGTAATTGTAACTGCCAGGAGAGCACGTTACAATGAGGTAAGGGGAAAGGGCCGTCTGAATGCGGAGCAGCCGCAGGGCCGTCTCCATGGACTGCACTTGTCTCTGCAGCTGGGCCGGGCCTTCCCGGGCCGGGGGCGGCGCCCCTTTCTCCCGAGCCTCCCCCGAAGGAGGAACCGCCCAGAGAAAGAGGCCCAGCTTCGGATCGAACACGACGAGACTGTCAGGCAGGTGGGCAGCGAAGTGGCCAAACGTGCGCAGGACGCAGGCGCGCAGAGCCACGTCTTCCCTGGAGAAAGTGGGAAACACGTCGAGGTCAAAGTTTAAGCTCGCGTGGGCAGCCTGGAAGGGGAGGAGGGAGCGCAGGATGGTGTCCTCCAGGAGGGGCATAGAGATGGGGGGGCTGGGCCGCTCAAAGTGGGGGAGCAGCTCGCGGAGCCGGGGGGCCAGCCCGAGGTGGGGGTTTCCGAGCTCCTGGGCGCTGGGCAGCAGGTTGAGCAGCAGCAGCAGGTCCCTCCAGAGGCCCGGCCACGCGCGCATGCTGAGGGCGCTGAGGGCCGGCTCGGTGAGCAGCCACTGCAGGACGACCCGGAGAGCCGGGAGCAGCCCTTCTGCGCACAGAATGTCCAGCCGCTCTTGCAGAGCCTGCGAGTTGGGGAGGGTCCAGCTGCTGGAGATGGCGCTTTCCTCCGAGGCTCTCTCCTCTTCTCCTTCTTCTGAGGCTACTTCGCTGAAGCTGCTGTCCGAGTCGGGGAGCGAACAGAAAGAAACGTCCCCCCAATCTTCGCCGTCCTCTAAGACACGGTAGGAGTCGGAGTCCCGGCTCCCGTCCGGCTCCCAGACTTCCATGGACTCGCTGTCCTCCCACGAATCTTCAGGGCAGGAAGGTGGAATGGAGAAACGCGGCTCCTGATCGCTCTCTGGGAATTCGCCGACGTGAACCGAGACGGGGTGGGGAGCGGGAAGCTCTGGTGCCCGTTCTCCCTCTTCCAGCCAAGGCTCCTCAGGCTCCTGCGTTTCGTCCCTCCCTAGCGCCGCCCGGCTGTGCAGCGCCGCCCGGATGTTGCCGCCCACTAGACGCACGATATGAGAGAAGAAAACCAGGCTGAAGGAGATGGCCGTGTGGCTCAGTTCCGAGCCCGCTCTCTTCAAGTTCTCCAGAGTCAAGAGGCACAGGATGACCATTTGGAAGACCAGTTGATTTGGCAAGAGCGAGGAGCCATGCCCCTGCTCCGCCCCCGCTCTCCTGGCCCAGCCTTGGCCGGCTTGGATCGACAGGTGGGAGAGACACAGCTGAAAGTCCTCCAAGACCCTCGCGCACAGCCTCTCCAGCGCCGGGTGTCTTCTGCCTTGGGGCGTCAGGAGGCTCTGGAGATACACAAAGCTGACCAGCAGCCTTCTCACATCTTCCCGCGCCTGGTGCTCTGGACCTAGTTTCCCCAGCGGAACACTCGGGAGCTGTCTGTATTCCTCCTGAATCTTCAGATAGATCTGCTCCAGACCCAGGAAGGCTGCAGCGTGGGGGACTTTGGAATGGATGCAACACTGATAAAAACACGTGGCCTCGACGTAAGAAAATTTAGCTCCGGACAGAGTTGCCAGGTGCACGAAGGGCAAGCCCAGGTCGGGAATGAGCGACAGAGCTCGGTAGTAGTAGAGCTTAGCTTGCTCCTCTCCCTCCGAGGCCGTGAACTCCCTCAGATAGTGGTACAAGTCTCCAATCCGAAGCAGACAAAGATGGCAGAACTTCCTGGCCCAGTCCATCTCTTCCGCGGAGGGAGAGCCCGCCCTCCTCGCTTGGCTCCCAGGCTGGCTGGAAGGCCAGTAGATGTAGTTTTCCAATTGCAGCTCGAACTGTGCTTGCATAGAAAAGAAAAGGCAATGATAGACATGAATTCCATTTTTGAGGTGCTCCCGGTAAGCACCTTCTGGGCCCCAAGCGTCCATAAGGGCTCCCCTGGTCTTCCGGAGGGTTTGGAGATCGTAGTACACTTTCCTCCACAGCAGCTCTTCCGCGACCATCCCATAATATTGTGGGCTCAGCAGGATGAGGCAAATGGCAGATTGTTCCAGTTGGCTCCTCAGGGCCGCATTCTGGGGCTGGAAAACTTCTTGGTGGGCCGACTCCCTCGCGAGGAGGGCGTCCAGCTGCTGTGCTGATCCCACCATCTTCAGGAGAAGTCCTTTGGTTTGGTTGGGTTCCATAGTTCCAGATCGCTCTTCACGCGTCGCTTTGGTAACTGGCGCAGTGAGCTCCAAGGCCGCTCTCCCCCAAAAATCAGGGATCTCCTCAGGGAAAGAAAGGGAGACCGAGAGAACCCGTCCCTCCCCTAACTGGCGCAGAGAGCTCCTAGTCCGCTCTCCCCAGAAAATCAGGGATCTCCTCAGAGAAAGGGAGACCGAGAGAACCCGTCCCTCCCCTAACTGGCGCAGAGAGCTCCTAGTCCGCTCTCCCCAGAAAATCAGGGATCTCCTCAGGGAAAGGGAGACCGAGAGAACCCGTCCCTCCCCTAATCGGCGCAGTGAAAATCAAGAACACTTTTCCCAAAAAATCACGAAAGGGAGACCGAGAGAACAAGCTCGTCACTTACCTAGTGCAGTGAAATCCAAGTCCAGTCTTCCTAGAAAATCACGAATCTCTTCAGGGAGAGAACCCGTCCGTCACCAGTGCAGTGAAGGAATGACAAGCCGGCAGGCAGAACCTGCTTTATATACTCCTCCTCCTCCTTCTCCTCCTCCTCCTCCTCCTCCTCCTCCTCCTCCTCCTCCTCCTCCTCCTCCTCCTCCTCCTCCTTCTCCTCCTCCTCCTCCTCTTCCTCCTCTTCCTCCTCCTCCTTTTTCAAAATTGACCCTAGCAAAACTTTTTCCCCCCTTCCTTCCCCCACCTCCTCCCCTTGTAGTCCAAAACACGTCTAAATATGTTAAAATACAGGTTAAATCCAATATATATACAATTATCGTGCTTGTGAAGACTAGGAGACCCACTCGCGGCCTGTATCCCAAAGAAATAAAAAGCAAAATAGAAAAACATCTATTTGTGCAAAATATATTTACAACCGTTCTGTAAAGCATTGGAGTGTGAGGAATCGCCCCTCAATGTGGCAGCTCCAGTTGTGCTCCGTGACTGGGTTGAAAGAATTCTAAAAGGGGACAAACAGATTTCAGAAAACCCTCGGAAAGGCTTCTATGAAATGAGGCAAAAGCAGAGTGAGCATAAACAGAACTTTGGCCACAGTCACAGCGATTTGGTCCAATGATCAAGTTCTGAACAAATTGTCTCAGCAGTGCGGGAGATGCAGGACGATTCCAAAGGAGTCTGCATGAAAGATGCTATCTCCCTCTAGAGGAACAGCCAAACCAAACCAAAAAACAGAAGGAAAATGAAGGAGAATCAGGCAGACTTTTAAAAAAAAACTCTGCTTTTTTTTAACTCAGACTTTTTAAAAACTCATTTCTTTCTCTGGGGTTGGGGTGGGGAGGAGAGGGGAAGCAGGGTACTTAAGGAAGTGCTCAGTCCCGGAAAGTCCCTGAAGGACATAAACTCTATGGCACAGTTTTCAGAGCGCTCCTGGAAGGCGTGTTCCTAGTCCCAAAACACTGTTTAGACAAAAAACAAAACAAAACAATACAAAACAAAACAAAAAATCAAAAAAAAAACAAAAAAAAAAACCTTTATTGTCACCACTAATAAGAAAAAAAAAAAAAAGATCATTTTCATTTTTTATTTTGTTTATTTTGTTGGATTGATATAGACTTGGTAATAGTATTGCTGATCAAAGGGTTTGCAGGTTTTACAGCTTTTTGGGCACAGCGCCAAAGTAATCCCCAGACTGGTGCGAACAATATACACCTTCCAGGACTTTGCCCCAGGTGCTTTGCTCCCAGCACAATAAGCAGGGTTCTGCCTGCCGGGCCACTCATTCCGTTCCCTGCAACCAGTTAGGTGAGGGACGGGTTTTCTTCCTCCGTCTCTCTTCTGTTCAATTAAATTCAACTCAATTCTGTAAATATTTATGAAGAAGCTGGATGTCCTGGTCCGTGAATGGTCAGGCAAAGCCCATGTCTTCTGAGTCACAGCCTTCCCCTATGCTTCTGCACACATCCCCCAGATGTACTATTCAATGCAAGGAAATGCAAAAAGCCAGAGAACCTGGATTCCAGTCCTGGTCTATCAGTGCCTAGCTCTGTACACTGGACAAGCTGCCTCTTTCTTTCCTCCTTCTCCTCCTCCTCCTCCAAGCTCCTCCAGGCTCCTCCTCCTCCTCCTCACTCCCTCCTCCTCCTGCCTCCTCCTCCGTTCCGTCCTCCTCCTCCTCCTCCTCCTCGCTCCTCCTCCTCCTCGCTCCTCTCCTCCTCCTCCTCCTCCTCCTCCTCACTTCTCCTCCTTCTCTCTTCTTCTTCTTCTTCTTCTTCTTCTTCTTCTCTTCTTCTTCTCTTCTTCTTCTTCTTCTTCTTCTTCTTCTCTTCTTTCTTCTTCTCTTCTGCTGGCTTCTGTACTTCCCCCAAAACTGGAAATTACACTTGGAAATTCCAGTCAAATTTGGAGTCCTCACAAGTTTTCTAGGATTGTCAGGAGCTGAAATTTTAAACTATGCATTAAAATAACACGGTTCTTTATCAAGATAGGCTAGATTGGGGGGGAAAATCGAATAATAATGATTTTTCCTTTGAATAAGTAATTCCTGATTTTACTCTGAAAAGAAAGGTAGGAGGGAATGTGGGAGGAAATCTAGCAATAAAGAATAAAGGAAAGAAGGAAGTATTAATTAAGCAAAAATTAATAGTTACCAGTGCTTTCCACTGTGCTAAGCATTCAACGGTATTAACTTATTTGATCGAAAAACAAACAAACAAACAAAACCTTTGAGGTAGACGTCAGGACTATACCAGAGAAAGGCAGAAAACAGTCATGGGAATGCCCCAGGGTCACAGAACTGGCAAATGTCTCACACCCTGAAGAATGCTTTCTTAATCTCAGTGAAGCAAGTGGCAGCAAACCTCCAGAGTGTAACACTGACATATCTAAATTGGGTTAAATAAACCCTTTAAACTCTGTTTCAGGATAGTCTTTCCTTGACTCTTAGTCCTACTCTCATTCTCCATGGGAGAATGGTCAACTGGTCTCAACATGGGATCACAATTATGTAAGTAAAAGCCATATGCACAAATGAAGGAAATGTTAATATAGTATCAATAATTTGGAATTACTTCCAAATTAACATGGATTGACTCTACCTATTTAGCATACTGTCAGAAATATATACAGAAAATGCTGAAGCAGTAACCTCAGAGAATGATAATATTTGAAAAAATAGATTTTATTGAAATGCTTTTTCGTAATTTTGCTCATATAATTCCTGACTCTCCTTTGGTAGATATATTCCTAAATATTTTATACTATCGACCATTATTTGGAATGGAATTTCTCTTTGTATCTCTTGCTGTTGGATTGTGTTGGTAATGTATAAAAATGCTGAGGATTTATGTGGATTCATTTTGTATCCTGCAACTTTGCTAAAACTCTGAATTATTTCTAATCCCTCTTTCTTCTTAAAGGCTTAAAGGAGTAGGCAATACTCCAGGGCTGGGCTCTCTTTCAAACTCTGCCTTCCTATCAATGAGTTCTGCCAGCAGTTTGAAAATGAAATGTCTCTGGAATCTTATGAAGAGTCATCTGCAAATAACACACAGATAAGGAAGACAACCAAAAAGTGAATGAAGACAAAAGAGATGAAAAAAGTAGAAGGGAAATATAGATAGCAAGTGAAGGGGCAGATAGGCAAGAAAGCAAGCAAACTAAAATGGAGACAGAAAGGAGTACACTTTCTTCTCAGCAGTTCATGAAACCTACACAAAAACTGACTAGATATTAGGATATAAAAACCTCAAAGTCAAGTGCAGTAAGGCAGAAATAGTAAATGCATCCTTTGGAGACCACAATGCAATCAAAATTACATTCAATAAAAAGCCAGGGGAAAATAGACCAAAAAATAATGGGAAACGAAATCATCTCATACTAAAGAATGATTGGGTGAAACAGCAAATCATAGACATAATTAATAACTTCACCCAAGAAAATGACAATAATGAGACATCGTTCCAAAATGTCTGGGGTACAGCCAAAGTAGTAATAAGGGGAAATTTTATATCTCTAGAGGCCTACCTGCATCAAACAGAGAAAGAGAAGGTAAATGAATTGGGCTTACAACTAAAAATGCTAGAAAAGGAACAAATTTAAAACCCCCAGACAAACACAAAATTTCAAATTGTAAAAATAAAAGGAGAGATTAATAAAATGGAAAGTTAAAAAAAAAACTATTAAATTAATTAATAAACCTGAGTTGGTTCTATGAGAAAACCAACAAAATAGACAAAGCCTTAGGAAATCTGATGAAAAAAGGAAAGAGGAAAAACAAATTGTTAGTCTTAAAAATGAAAAGGGAGAATTTGCCACTAAAGAAGAGGAAATTATAATAATAATTAGGAGTTACTTTGCCCAATTTTGTGCCAATAAATTCGATAACTTAAATGAAATGGCAGAATACCTTCAAAAATACAACTTGCCCAAATTAATAGAGGAAGAAGTAAATAATCTTAATAGTCCCATTTCAGAAAAAGACATAGAACAAGCTATTAACAGCTCTCAGAAAAAATCCCCAGGATAGTGATCCCTAAACCAGGGAGGTTGAAAACAGAGAAAGAAAATTAGAGACCAATCTCCCTAATGAATATTGTAGCTAAAATGTTAAATAAACCATGAGCAAAAAGACTACAGAAAATCATCCCTAGGATAATACACTATGACCAAGTGGGATTTATACTGGGAATGCAGGGCTGGTTCAATATTAAAAAAAATATTAGCATAATTGACTATATCAATAATCAAATTAACAAAAACCATATGGTCATCTTAATAGATGCAGAAAAAACATTTGATAAAATCCAACATCCATTCCTACTAAAAACACTTGAGAGTATAAGAATAAATAGACTGTTCCTCAAAATAATCAGGAGCATATATTTAAAACCGGCAGTAAACAGCATAATTAATGGTGATAAACTGGAACCTTTCCCAGTAAGATCAGGGGTGAAACAAAGTTGCCCACTATCACCATCGCTATTCAATATTATATTAGAAACTCTAGCTTCAGCAATAAGAGTTGAGAAAGAGATTAAAGGAAGTAGAGTAAGTAATGAGGAAACCAAACTATCACTCTTTGCAAATGATATGATGGTATCCTTAGAGAACCCCAAAGATTTGGCTAAAAAGCTATTAGAAATAATTCATAACTTTAGCAAAGTGGCAAGATACAAAATAAATCCACAAAAATCCTCAACATTTTTATGCATTACCAATAAAATCCAACAGCAAGAGATACAAAGAGAAATTCCATTCAAAACATCGGTGGATAATATAAAATATTTTGGAATCTTTCTACCAAAGGAAAGTCAGGATTTATATGGGCAAAATTACAAAACACTTGCCACAAAAATAAAGTCAGAATTAAATAATTGGAAAAATAGGAAGTGCTCTTGGATAGCCTGAGCAAATATAATAGAGATGGCAATTCTCCCTAACTAATCTATTTATTTAGTGCTATACCAATCAGACTCCCAAGAAACTATTTTAATGACCTGAAAATATAACAGCAAAATTCATATGGAAAACAAGAGGTTGAGAATTTCAAGGGAATTAATGAAAAAAAAAATCAAATGAGGATGGCCTAGCTGTACGGGATCTAAAATTATATTATAAAGCAGAAGTCACTAAAACCATTTGGTATTGGCTAAAAAATAGACTAGTTGATCAGTGGAATAGGTGAGGTTTCCTGGACAAAATAGTGAATAAATATCGCAATCAAGTCTCTGACAAACCCAAAGATCCCAACTTTTGGGATAAGAATTCACTATTTGACAAAACTGCTGGGAAAACTGGAAATTAGTATGGCAGAAACTAAACATAGGACTCACACTTAACACCACATACTAAGATAAGATCAAATTGGATCCATGATTTAGGTATAAAGAACGAGATCATAAATAAATTGAAGGAATATAGGATAGTTAACCTTGTAGAATTGTGGAAGAGGAAGGAATTTGTGACCAAAGGAGAACTAGAGGTCATTACTGATCACAAAATAGAAAATTTTGCTTACATCAAGTTAAAAAGCTTTTGTGCAAACAAAGCTAATGCAAACAAGATTAGAAGGGAAGTAACAAACTGGGAAAACATTTTTAGAGTTAAAGATTCTGATAAAGGCCTCCTATACAGAGAATTGACTCTATAAGAAATCAAGCCATTCTCCAATTAATAAATGGTCAAAGCACATGAACAGACAATTTTCAAATGATGAAATTGAAATTATTTCCACTCAAATGAAAGATCCAAATCACTACTGATCAGAGAAATGCAAATTAAGACAAGTATGAGATACCACTATGTACCTGCTAGATTGGTCAAGATGACAGGGAAAAATAATGATGAATGTTGGAGGGGATGTGGGAAAACTAGGACACTGATGCGTTGTTGGTGGAGATGTGAAACAATGCAACCATTCTGGAGAGCAATCTGGAATTATGCCCCAAAAGTTATCAAACTGTGCATACCCTTTGATCCAGCAGTGCTACTACTGGGCTTATAACCCAAAGAAATACTAAAGAAGGGAAAGGGACCCTTATGTGCCAAAATGTTTGTGGCAGCCCTTTTTGTAGTGGATAGAAACTGGAAAATGAATGGATGCCCATCAATTGGAGAATGATTGGATAAATTATGGTATGTGAATGTTATGGAAAATTATTGTTC
The DNA here is from genome assembly GCF_048593235.1 of Sminthopsis crassicaudata. NCBI lineage: Eukaryota > Metazoa > Chordata > Mammalia > Dasyuromorphia > Dasyuridae > Sminthopsis > Sminthopsis crassicaudata. Next base: position 5,568,752 of record NC_133617.1, on the reverse strand, counting down.
TGTAAAAATGACCAGCAGGATGAATACAGAGAGGCTTGGAGAGACTTACATGAACTGATGCTGAGTGAAATGAGCAGAACCAGGAGATTATTATACCCTTCAACAAAAACACTGCATGAGAATATATTCTGATGAAAGTGGATATTTTCAATAAAGAGAAGATTTAACTCAGATCTCATTGATCCATGATGGACAGAATCAGCTATACCCAGAGAAGGAACACTGGGAAATGAGTGTAAACCCTTTGCATATTTGTTTTTCTTCCTAGGTTATTTTTACTTTCTGAATCCAATTCTTCCATTGTAACAACAACAAAAAATTCAGTTCCACATACATATATTGTATCTAGAATATGCATAGACATATTTCACACCTCATACCAAAATTAGAATAAAATGGGTACATGATAGGTACAATATTGAGGATGATACTCTAAAATATTAGGATTATTACTATCTTTTCATGTCATTTTAGCCAATCTGACAGGTGCGAAGTGACACCCAGAATTGTTTTAATTTACATTTTGATGATAAATAATGATTTTGAGCATTTTTATATGAGTATAAATGGCTTCAATTTTGTCATCTGAAAAGTGTCTATTGATATTCTTTGACCATTTATTAACTGGGGAATGATTTGTATTCTTATAAACTTGGCACAGTTCTTCATACATTTTAGAAATGAGACATTTATCAGAAATATTGGCTATAAAGATTATCTCCAGTTTTGTATTTTCCTTTTAATTTTGTTTCCATTGGTTTTGTGTATGCACAACCTTTTTAATTTAACGTAACCAAAGTTGTCCATTTTTGCCTTTCATCATATTCTCTAGTCCTTTTTTAGTCATAAATTACTCCCTTCTCCAAAGATTTAATAGGTAAACAATCCCTTGTTATTCTATTATTTTATGGTATCATCCTTTATCACCAAATCATGTCTCCATTTTGATTTTTTCTGCATGGAGTATAGGATGGGGATCTATGTTGATGTTCTAACATATTGCTTTCCAGCATTTTTTGTCAAATACTGAATTCTTTTTTTTAAATTAATTTTATAATTATAAATTTTTGACAGTATGTATGCATGAGTAATTTTTTATAACATTATCCCTTGTATTCATTTTTCCAAATTTTCCCTTCCCTCCTTTCCATTCCACCTCCTAGATGACAGGCAATCCCATACATTTTACACGTGTTACAGTATAACCTAGATACAATATATGTGTGTAAATCTAATATTCTTATTGCACGTTAAGCATTGGATTCCGAAGGTTTAAGCAACCTGGTTAGCTAGACAGTAGTGCTAATAGTTTACATTCAATTCCCAATGTTCTTATTGTATTAGAAATGATAGCCTTGGCAAATACTGAATTCTTATTACAGAAGCGAGATTGTGGGGATTTATCTAATATTATATTGCCATAGGCCTTGATTTTTCTGTCATGTGCATCTAATCTATTCCACTGAACTTCCACTGTATTTCTTAGCTAGTACCAAATGGTTTTGATGACTAGTGCTTTATAATATAAATTTAGGTTTGGTACTGATAAGCCACCATCTTTTGTTTTTGTTTTCCCATTCATTTTTTTAATGTTCTTGAGCTTTTTTTCTTCAGATGAATTTTGTCATCTTTTTCAAGTTCCATAAATTAATGTTTTGATTGTTTGATTGGTATGGCACTGAACAAGTAGACAAATTTAGGTCGAATTGTCAATTTTATTATATTAGCTTGGCCTAGCTATGAACAATTAATATTTTCCAATTATTTGTGTGATTATTGTTTTGTAATTGTGTTCATCAAGTTCTTGGATTTATCTTGGCAGGTAGACAACCAAGTATTTTATTTTGTCTGTAGTAATTTTAAATGTAATGTCTCCTTTTATCTCTTGCTGATCGGCTTTGTCAGTAATATATAGAAATGCTGATAATTTGGGTAGGTTTCTTTTATATCCTGCAACTTTGCTAAAGCTGTTAAACATTCCAAGTAGGTTGTTGGATTGTTTTACAACATTCTTTAAGAATATCATAATCATTTGCACAGTGCTAATTTTATTTCCTCATTGCCTATTTTAACTTTTGCATTTCTTTTTTTTTTCCTTATTGGTAAAACTGCGATTTGTAGTACAATGCTGAATAATAGTAATGAAAATAGGCATCTTTGTTTCACTTGTGATCTTACTGGGAAATAGCCAGACTTCTCTCCATTTCAAATGTTTGCTGTAGATTTTAGAAGGACACTGCTTATCATTTTAAGGAAATCTTCCTTTATCCCTATATTCTGTAGTGCTTTAATAGGAATGATGCTGTATTTTGTCAAAGGCTCACTTTCTATCTATTGAGATTACAATATGATTTCTGTTGGTATTGTTATGCAGATGGTCAATTATGGTATTAATATTCCTGATATTGAACCATCCCTACATTCTTGGTATAACCCCCAGTAGTTCATAGTGTATTATTCTGCTGATAAGTTGCTGTAATCACTTTGCTAATATTTCCTTTAAATTTTTTGCATCATTATTCATTAGGGAGAGTGGTCTGTAATTTTCTTTCTCTCTTTTGGCCCTTCCTGGTTTAGGTATCAGAGCCATATCTGCATCACAGAAGTAACTTGGAAGTACTTTTTCTTTACCTATTTTTCCAATTAACATAGTATTGGAATTAACTGTGCTTTAAATGTTTGGTAGAATTAACTTGTAAATCCATCTGGCTCTGGTGACATTTTCATTAATAACTTGTTCAATTTCTTATTCTAAAACGAGGCTATTTAAATGCTTTATTTCCTTTCTGCTAACCTGGGGAATTTATATTTTTTGCAAATATTCATCTATTTAGTCTAGATTGTAAGACTTTCTGTGATACAGTTGGGCAAAATAGCTCCTAATTAGTGCTTTAATTTCTTTTTCAGTGGTGGTAAATTCACCCTTTACATTTTTGATGCTAGTGCTTTGGTTTTCTAATTTCCTTTATCTCATCAAATTAAAAATAAAAGGTATTTCTATTTTGTTAGTTTTTTTTTTTTTCCACAAAACTTGCAGCTTTGGTTATTAGTTCAATAGTTTACTTAGTTTCAATTCCATCAAACTCTCCTTGAGTTTCAGAATTTCTAATTCGGTATTTAACTCGTAATTTTTAATTTGTCTTTTTCGAGCTTTTTAATTGCATGCATTGCTTATCGATCCACTCTTCCTGTATTTTATTCATATAGCTATTTAGAGACATAAAACTTGCCCTGAGAACTGCTTTGAGTGTGCCCCATATACACTCTGTATCCTACAGCGTTCACTACCCCAAAAGCAAGAACTAGTTTTGTCCGGGTTAGTTTGGAAGTATACCCTGAGCTCAGCAACAAGGTGAGGGGAACCCGAGCAGAATTTATGGAATGGAGAGTTCCTAGAGCCCTGTGACAAGAAGGTGGTCTGCACACTGACATCAAAGCAGTCCCAGAACCTCTTGAAGGAAGAATCACATCTGGACCATTCTACTGAGAGCCAAAAAGTCTTGCCCACACTATTGATCTGAAGAGCTTGATCTACTGTAGAAAATTTCTACTGGGAAAACCAAAGAAATCTCTTAATGCCAGAATGGAAATATTTTGTTTTGGGAGAAGTTCAGGAGCCAAATTCCTTAAGAGGATACTGACATCACAGTAAGTCCAAGAGAAATAAAGGCTTTTCTCCAAGCTTTAGAGAACAAAAAAACTATTGCAGGGACTTTAGTAACATTAAATAAAGGAAATGAAATAAGATACAGGATGAAATGTCTGGAGAGGTAAAAGTGGCAAGGAAAACAGACAACTGATAACTGACAGTGGAAAAGTTCACTCAATGTCTTGATAGCTAGAATGGGTCCGAGAATAGCAATTTGATAAGATAACAAGAAATATCCAAACAAAATCAAAAAAAAAAATTTAAGAAATATAAAAAAACAACTGTTATGGAAAATATACAAAAGTCAATTTAAGATTTTTCAGACTATGTGAGTATTATGATCAGGAAAATTTCTGGATAAGAAACAGACATCAAAAGAAAGATGCACAGACACATTTATGTAATAGGAAGGAAATATTTGGAGAAACATGCTTTATATGTTAGTAGAATGAGATAAAACAAATAAGATCTCAGAAATCTAATGTCATTAAGAGTCATATAAAAAAGTATAAATGGTGAGGGTCAGTCAGTCAATAAACATTTATTAAACCCCTACAATGTACCAGGTACTGTTCTAAGTATTAGAGATACAAATGTGAAAAATAAAGATAGCCCTTCCCGCAAGGAGCTTACAATCATTTGAATTTTCTAAAAAAAATTTAAGAAGATGAAGAAAAAGTTGCTATGTACTAGTGGAACATAAGAAATTTCATTAAGGAAAATGATTATGAGGCAAAATATTAGCACTTAGATGAGGCTCTGAAAACAATTTTCAGGAATATAAGTATTTATGATGATTTTAAGAATAATATACTTCCTCTGTTTATCTCTTTATCATGACTACTTTTATAATAGCATTATGTAAAGTCATGAAATCTATCTTTCCACTTTTGAGTTTAACTAAATAATAGCTCTGCTCTAGTAAATTATTTAAAATTTTATGTGATAATTTTGATTTCATGAAATTACAAAAGCATAATATAAATAGATGATTGAGAAAACATTGATTTGATCTTCTGAGATTCATTAACCAATGCATTCCAATTGTCTCACTAACTGAAATCAGATCTCCTTAGCTTTAGCCTTCACCATGAATACAAGGGGAGACAGACATTTTTAAATATTAAAAATTTTAATTAAGAAGAAAGAATAAAACATCAGGTAATACTACTGAATTCTGGTAGTGTTAGAGGCTAAGCAGTTTCCAAGTTGAGAAAGGTAGAGTGAACAGGAAGAGTTCCTTGAAATCAGAAAATGAGATGCTCCCTTTTCCAAAATGTCTGAAAGCAATCAATGGAACATGGAAGTGAAATATGAAAACTGATTGATTAGTCCAGGGCCAGTTTTCACATAAAACAGATTACTTGAGGTGCACCACTGTGAGAAAATTTCTTGTATCAGTCTTTGAATCTGACTCAATTTCAGGTCAATGTAACCAAGGTTATTGGATAAGGGCCTCTAAGGAGAATGAAGAGGTGGTCTAGTTGCCTAGCCATGCAGGGCTGGATTCAAACAATGCAAAAAATGTTTTTTGTTTTGATAGAAATTGGATTCATAATCGAATAGAAACCAAGCTAGCTACAGAACTGAGTCATAAGATGGAGTCAGTGTGAGTCAGTGTCAAATTCTAGAGTTAACAATTCACTGTCTTAATTCCCTCACTTGGGAGAATAAGTACCTTTCTTTACTCTTGTGTTTATTATTATATATAATGATATTTTTTTTGGCAAAGGTGGGGCTTAAATACATCCATTTACACACATGCCCCTTGGAGGTGATACCTCAGAGTTTTTTTTTAAGTTACATTTCTCTAAATATGCGATATAGAACATTTTTATATGATCATGAATAGTTTTGATTTTTCATTCTAAAAACTGCCTGTTCATAAACTTCAAGCACTCCCCAATTAGGGAATGACCCTTATCTTAATAAATTTAGTTAAATTCCCTAAATAATTGGGAAACATAAGGGCTTTATTCGAGAAATTTACCCTAAAATGTTTTCTCCAGTTTCTTATTTCCCTTTTAATTTTGGATACATCGGTGTTGTTTGTGAAAAAAAAAATAATTCCATGAAATCAATATTATCTCTTTTGCCATTCATAATTTTCTCTATCCTTTGTTTGGTAATAAATTCTTCCTTTTTCCATGCATTTCTAATTTGTTTATGGTGTTATCCTTTGTCTAAATTATTTACCCATTTTGACCTTCTCTTGGCACATGGTGTGAGATGCTTGTAGTACTGGAATCCCCCCTAATCCTGAGGTATGGGACATGGGGTCTCTGGCCTCAGGTGCTCCCTCAGTTCTCCCCTCTGAACTGGAACCTGAAACCAAGAACTTCACTCTTCTGTGAATGAGTGTAGCCAGAATCCCTCCCTACTGCTTCTGTATTGAACAGGAATGTGTTACCTCCTTCTCATGTAGGGCTGCAAGGAGGAAGCACAGCTGGGCCTGGTGTCCCTTATCAGCTGAGATTTCCTTAATGTTCCCCAACTCAGAAGTCCAACTCTGCATACTGTCTAGGTGAAAGTTTCTGTACTTGGGTTGAGGTTATCTTCTAACCCAGCTAGCCCTAAGGCTCACTTCTTGCTCTTTCAGTGGTGTTAGCCTGGAGAAGTTTATACTTTTCAAGAGCCAAACCTCCCTCCTGGTCTCTGGAAGACTACTGTTCTATTCCAACTCATATTGATTTTTTAATGGGTCAATGTTTTCCCTGAGATGCAATTATGTCTTGCTTGAGGAGATAGTGTGGAGAGGTTAAATTTTTCTGACAAAATCTGTAATCTTCCCTGAATCCTCTCCTGTCCTCTTTTATCAGTTTGGCTAAATGTTTATTTATTTTGTTAATCTTTTGAGACATCTTAGATTTGTATCTTTTCTAAAATTTTTTGTTTTTTAGTTTATCTATTTCTCCTCTATTTTAAAACATCTCCCATGTCATTCTTATTTTAGCTTGGTTTGTATTTTTCTAATTTTTAGGAAATTCATATCTGCTTTATGACTCTTTCCTTTTTCTATTTTGTTAATGTTTGTGTTATAATGTGTGCTTTTTTTTTGCTTCCTGAAGATTGCTTTAGTTGCATTCCATAAATTTCATATTACTATAAAATGCTATTGTTTTATTTCTTTATTTCTTTGAGACAATCTTTATTTTGGATTTTATTTTAAATCATTATTTCAATCTGCAGCTTTTATGTATGCTCTGTACAATGATTCCTATTTTTATTGCATTATGGGCAGTAAAAGAAATCTTACTACTCTTGCATTTATTTCCTTTATTTGCAACATACCTTAGGCTCTTATGCATTGCCAATTTTTATAAAAGTTGCCCATGGTTGTGAGGAGTTGGTATATTTTGTGGAAGTCTAAGTTGTTAGGATGTCAAAAAGTCTTTTAGTTCCACTTTCTCCAGCAATGTTTTCAATGATCTTTTTTACTTTTGCTTGATTTTGTATTGATTTTATCTGGAACTTAGAAAGGGAACAATATTGTTGTGTTACTATCTCCATGTTTCAATTCAGCTATTTTTCTTTTTAAATTGAGTGTATATATTTTATATTGATATCTGTTTGTTGTATATTATTCCCTTTATGCACAGTGCAGTTGTTTATTTCTCCTTATGTTGTGAATATTTATTTTTTTAATAAGTCTGATAGCTAACTTTCAATTCCAACTTTGGAAAAATCATCTGATCTGTGGTCAATTTTTTCTTCTCGTCTCTCAATTCTATTTTGTTCATGTCTTTGCTATTTCAGTATGTTTCTTGTAGACAAAAAATTAGGTTTTTTTCCCCCTCTTATCCACACTTTATTGTTGTTGGATTGTTTCACTGATTTGCAGAGACATCTGTGCAAGTTTAATTTATACATTTCTTTATTTGCCTGTAATATTTTTTCCTGAATTAGAATTTTTTTATTTCCGTATGTAAAGATAGTATATATTTCTTCAGTTATTTTTGTTTAATATACTTTGAGGTATTGGAGGTAGGGAATATGAATGTGATATATTATCATCCTATGACATGTTATACTATATTGCATTATGTTATATTATACTGTTATGTTATAAGTTATGTTATAATATGTTGCATTACATTACATGACATTATTTTACCTTATTTTGTATTCTATTTTCTATTTTATTATATGTAATATCATCATTGTATAATTCTATGATAGATGATATATTATGTTATATAAAATTATTGTATAATATTATATAATATTTGTTATATCCTATTATTATATGATATTGCCATTCTGTAAGAAATGATCGTGGATCACAGCATAGCATTTTCATTCTTTTTGTGGTTGCATGGTGGCATTTTATTTTCTTTCTCAGTTTGGTTGGTTTTGATTTGATTTCTCTTGGGCAGTGAGATGATTTAATCCATATGTGTGCATATCTTGGATTTAACATCCATTTAACAATATGTTTCATATATATTGCCTAACTGGTCATATGTCGAGGGAGTGAGGGGAAAGGGAAGAAATTGAAACACAAGGTTTTGCAAGGGTTCGTGTGGCAAAATTGTCTGTTCATAGAGGCATTGTGGGCCTCCTATCCACCAGACCAAAGCATAACATTGACAGGCAGGACCAATAAGAGAAAAGAGATTCTTTTTCTCCTAGATGGTCCTCTCCTCAGGGCAGAACATCATTAGACAAGGCAGATTGAGTCCGACCTTGCCCATCTGCTCTACTGTCCATTGCACTGGGTAAGCCCTCCTCACTCTCCCTCATCCCCTGCAGTTGGAGTCCAAAGGAATGCTTCTTTATTGGCTGCCAGTTGACATGTGTGAGTGTCTCCTTGTGTCTGTGAGTGGGTGAGCATCTGAGCATGGCTGCATGGCAGGATGTGTCTGTGTGTGCTTCTATGAGCTTCTCAATGTTCTGGGTCTCCAAGGGGCTGCTCATTCCAAGAAGAGGGAATCCCAGGAAAAGTCTGGGATGAGGAAAGAGGGGTCCTGGCCACTGTCATTCTTGGGAGACAAAGGTGTCTTCTCCAAAATTCTTGGATCCTGGGGTGAATCTTCCGAGACTGTCTCTGTGAGAGACGTCCAGATTTCCTGTTGCAGACTTTGGGCTTCTTGGGCTCCAGGGGCAGGACGCATTGGCTGGGAGGGCCCAGAGGGGAGACAGTCGCTACTGGTCCCCTGGGAGTTTTCTGAGAGGCAGCCGGATGCCTCCAGTAGGGAAAAGAGAGCCTCCTCGGGACTGGGCTCATGAGGCATGGCAAGTGGAGAAGTGGGGGGCCCCATGGCCACATCTTCCAAGCTTGGCAGACTCCTGCTGTGGCTGCTGCTGGGAGGGGAGTAAAAGAAAGAGTGCAAGGATGGCTGGGGCTGCTGGGGGGCACTCCAGAGGACAGGGATCCCGCTCCTGTTTTCCAGGATAGGAGCCTCTTGCACACCCAGCAGGTGGCCAGGGCCCTCAGAAGCTGCTTGTGAGAAGGTGGAGGGTCTGCACGCTGCAGCTGTAAGAAGCGGGTCCTGGGCTTCTCCATCGGACCTCCCTGAACCCGTTGCCTGGCTGCCTGAAGGAGCAGGAGATGAACGTCTCCTCTTGGGAGCTCCCTCAGCCAGGGCTGCCTCTTCCAGCTCTGTTTGGCTCAGAAGGAGCCAGATTTGCTCTTCAACACTTGGCTCTCCGTGGGCTCCAGGGACAGGGTGCAGAGGTAGAGATGGGCGGCTGTCCGCACCGCTGTCCTGGGAGGGTTCTGCCGGCAATGTGGGCTCCTGCAGGAGGTCGAGCAGACCCTCTAGACCGAAGCCATAAGACGCGGCAAGTGGAGCAGTGGAGGTCTGCAGGCTGCTGGGAGTGCAGTCCAAGCCCCAATGCAGGGGCTGCTGGGGCTGCTGCATGGCCCAGCAGGCCGCGGGGATCGCGCTGTTCCCCCCCTGCACAGCGGCCTCTTCTGTTCCCAGCAGGCCGCCAGGGCGCTCAGCAGCTGCTGCTGGGGAGGCTTTGGCGCTGGCTTCTGGCGCCGGCAGCCGCTGGGCCTGGGCTGCTCGCTGGGGCCTCGCTGAGGACATGGCGGGGCTGCCTGAAGGCCCAGGACACAGACGCCTCTTCTTGGGGGCCCTTTCCCCCGGGGCTGCAGCTTCCGAGTCCGTCAGGGTGCAGCCAGGCCAGATTTCCCGGTCCCGGTGCTGGCGCTCTTGGGGCACTGGCCGTTGGCCGGCGGGGTCCGGAGCCGCCTCTGAGGAGGGGGCGGCGGCGGCTGGTCCCGGCGGCTGCCCGGCGCTCAAGGCTCCTGCCGAGGGCGCGTCTGTGCGGAAGGCCCTGGCATAGGGATTGTGCTCGATTTTGAGGCGGATGAGCTCCCGGTTGCGATAAGCAGTCACGGCAATGAACTCGGTCTCGGGGAAGCTGAAGACGTGGCTCCGGGAGGGGGCGGCCGGCGCTTCCTGGTCTCCACAGGCGACTTCTTCCACGTGGAGCCGGGGCCGGTACCGGTGCTGAGACCGGAGCCGGAGGGCGCGCGGCGCGCTCCGGCCAGCGGGCTCCTCGTTGCTGAGCTTGAGCATTTTAAAGGCGATCTCGCGCCCCATCCAGTGCGCGCCCGTGTTGGGGGAGTCTGGGTGCGCATACACCTGGTTCCCGGGAACGTGGCTCTGTTCGACTCCACCCGGAGCCCACCCGGCCTCCTCATAGCGCCAGTGATGCTGGTCGACGCGCACCATGTCCACAAAGACGCGGTAGCGGGCCCGGGGGTCCATGCCCCGGATGTGGTAAGCCAGGAAGGGGAACATGGCCCGGCCAGGCCTGCTGAGGCGCATTTCCTTCTGCTGCCGATGGAACGTGAGCCACAGGGAATGGTTGCAGAGGGCGACCTGGAGCGTTCCGGAGCAAGCGGCGCCGCAGTTCTCCGGGGGAGGCTGCTGGTGCCCCGCCGCCGAGGGCTGCTTCGGCGAGGAGGGATGGGCCGAGACAGGAGAAGGCCCGGGATCCGCGCCCTGCGGGGCGTCAGGAGCACAGCCCATCGGGGGCTGGTTCTCAGCTCCCACGCCTTCCCTGTGGGGCCCCCGGGAGGGGCGGTCCTGCCCCGCGGCACTGGGGCCTGGGGCCTTCTTGGCCAAGGGCATGGCCGCCTGAGGGCCTAGAGGGGCTGCAGGAGTGAGCATCGCTGCTGGACTGGCCACGTCCTCCTTAGGGCCGGTCTGTAGTGTTCTCTTGTCCGTCAATTAAAATCCTTCTCTGGGAGGAGGTTTCTTTTCTTGAAATCTTTTTCTCCCCGAGCAGGCTTCTTCTGGAGCCTCCAGCCAGAGCAGAGGTTGAATCTGGAATCCTCTTCTTCCTCAATCCTGGCTCTGAATCTCCTTGAGCTTCCCTGAAGTTCTCCTGGGAAGTCTTGTCCTTAACCCACTCCAGACTGCTTCCTTACCAACTGCCTTCTCCTTTTATCCTCCCAGAGAATGGGATTGTGGGTACTCCCAGGGGCCTGTGGGAACTCCTACAACCAATGAGCTTGCTCCTTTTAAAGGGCTAAACTCCTTTTCACAAGTCTAAAGGTGTAAACTCCTTTTCAAGGTGTGAACTAAAGATGTGAACCCTGAGCTAGAGAATTGTTAAGGACCGACTTAGCTCCTACTAAGGACCTAACATCTCCCCTTTTCTTTTGATTTAGAGCATAGGGTGGTCATGACTTTGAAACCTAAATCCATCAATATGGGAGGTATTACCTATAATTACAGAATTTACATGAAGGCATAGTATTATGACACATGCTAGAAGTGATGTAACAAATAACATGATGAAATAATCATAAATTGAGAATTTATACATGTCCATAAGCCCATTGTCCATTAGTTCATGTGCCAGAAATCCAATAAATTCCTGCAAGTTTTAAAATCCTACAATAGTCTCATCTTTTTCTTTCATCTAAAATTACTAAAGCCACTTGGATGAAATTGTAGGTATGAAGTGTATCTTTGGAAATTAAGTTTGGTTTGGAATTGTAGTGTTCCCTTAATTCCTCTCCCTACTAATTCCCATTCCTCTAGATCCAATTCTTTTTCCAGAGAAAAACAAGGACATATGATCTGCACAGTTTTTAAAAGTTCAGTGATCTCCTAAAATCACAAGCTTTTCATAACCTTGTCAATGCTCTCTAAACAGTTTCCTTGAACAGAAACAGAAGGCTGTTTTCTAAAAATGGGCCCCATTGTGCTGAAATTCTAATTGAGCTCTTTAAGAAAGTTTCCTTGTTACTCATGCTGATTTCTGGGTCAGTTCCTCAGATCTCCCAGGCGATCAGTCAGTCAAAAAGCATTTGTTATGTGCTTAGTACCTGCCAGGGACATTGCCAAGAATTCCCCCACCAATTATCTACACTCAAACTTTCAAGAGGGTTAATAATGAAGGGGGTAATTGATGTAAAAAGGAGGTGTTTGTGATACATATCAGGCTGCCTGAGCTCTGGACCCTATAATCTAATCTTAGAATGAGTTTCTTTGAAGTTCATGAGTTCTATGGAACTTGTTGCTAGCTTCTGATCTGCTCCCCACTACTGCAGGTAGCTGTACAAAAATTACCTGCAGGTTCTGGCCCTAATGTTTGGTGTGGAGTAGATCTACAGAGACCCTCGGCTGTTCCCTAACATTACCCAGTTGTTTCACATCTACAACACCTACTATAAGGATTCCAGGACATTGGAGAGCTCCCTGCAGTGGCTGTCAGATCAGGGCCTGACCTCCACTCCAAATTTTAGCTGTGAGAGGCAGGACAAGGTAATAGCTATTATTGGAGGAGCCATGTCGGCTCTTTCTGTCCAGATAGGGACACTACTGGAGCTCTACAGATTCCCACAGATAAGAGTCTGTGACAACTTGTACCCTTTTTTTTAAAGTAAACATGTCCAATATCAAACAAGATAAAGGGAAGAAACCATACTTTTATTTTGTGCTTGCTATGTGCCATACGTGTTCTAAGAGCTTTAAAATACAGCATTTGACCTTTAGAAGTATGTTAGGAGGTAAGTGCCGTTATAATTCTTCCTTTCACTGTTCAAAAAATTGTAGCTGAGAGAAATTAATTGACTTGCCCAAAATCACACAGAAAACAAGATTAAGGATTTTTTGAAGTTCAAATTTAAATTTTTTTAATTTAAATTTAAAATTTGAATTTAAAATCTGCTACCAAACAAAGAAAAAAGGACAATTGATCACTTTTAACAACAATTTATTTAAAATCAATTTCCCCCATGGAAGATCTATTAAGAGCAGTAATTTAGAGTTAAGAAGTACAAGAATTGCCATTGGTCACAGCTAGTCACAGATGCAAAAGGATATCTAATCACTAAGGCTTATTAACAGTCCTTATGATCAAAGGGAGAGACTCATTGAAAATGGTATCTACAAACTAGATCAGCTGTCCAAATATGATTTCTTTACCACACTACATTTGGCAATCCCAAAATTACACTAATCTTTCTTCTCCTTTAATAAAGTAGGAACATGGCAGTACAGAAACAAATGCAAATTCCACTTTCACATGAACAGAGTTTTTGTGTACGTTTCAGATTAAAAAAAAAAGTTAAAGTTCATTTCCCATTTGGAAGAAAAAGAAATAAGTTACCAACAGTTGAAATTGATAAAACTTTAATGTTGACTTCGTTATCAAAATGGGAAAAAAAAAAGTTTTAAACATACACCATACACTATCTGACCTAACACTGACTCTCTAAGAATCTTTTCAAGAGAATACAAAAACAAAAACTATAACTAACCCCGAGGATTTTTTCTGCTTTACAAAATCTCATTTGCAGGGAAACTAGATTCTTGACTTAGTTTTTAAAGCTAATTCAAAATCTTCCTTTGTAAGTGTCCAGGAATCTGGCGAATTTCTTCTTCTAAACCAACTTCCATCTATTTCCACATTCGTTACAGAAAACATATGTTGTCATAGGTTCATAAGGACTTAGGGTGTGAAACTGGTCTAGGTACCGTTCTTCTTGTTACATTTGCCACATCGAAATAGGTCCGTTTGGGTCCCACCCGTCCGGGCCATTTGATGTATTCTAATAGCTTCTTTGGTCAGGTTTCTGCGCATCTCTTTAAGTTCCTCACTAGCCTTTTTGTTAGTGATATATAAAAAGAAAGTGATATTCGCACACATGTATTGTACCTAGACTATATTAACACATGTAAAATGTATGGTATTGCTGTCGTCGGGGGGAGGGAATAGAGGGAGGGGGGGTAAATTGGAAAAATGAATACAAGGGATAATATTATAAAATATATATATATATAATAATAAAAAAAAAAAGAAATAACTACACCCAGAGAAGAAACACTGAGAAGTGAATGTAAATTGTTAGCACTACTGTCTATCTACCCAGGTTACTTATACCTTCGGAAGCTAATAATTAATATGCAACAAGAAAATGGTATTTACACACACATATATTGTATCTAGGTTATATTGTAACACATGTAAAATGTATGGGATTACCTGTCATTGGGGGGAGGGAGTAGAGGGAGGGAGGGGATAATTTGGAAAAATGAAAAAAAATTAATTAATTAATTAAATAAAATAAAATTCAAAAAAAAAAAAAAAAAAAAAAAAAAGTTCCTCACTAGCCATTTCCTCGGCAGTCATTCTAGCAAAGGAATCTGGAGGTATGTTCCCACACAGTACGTTTTTCCTTAAGTTTGGATTCTTTGCATCCTTGAGATTTGCTGTTGTCCTTCGTAGCCTGTTTTGATACTTCATGTCCCTGTTCCGTAACTCCTGATATACAGCTTCCTCAATCTGAGCGCCCAGTTCTTCTACATCGGCGCCAATAGCGAAGTAGTCACCTCCAGTTCTGAGGGCTGCAGCAAGCAACTCTGGGCACTTGATTGGAACCGAACCTGAAGTGCTTGGTGCCCGGGGGAAAGCTTTAATGAAGGAATCAGAAGCCTTTGTCTCTTCCTTTACTTTGCTCCTGCAGCTCCTTTCTCGTTTTGCCTCAGGCCTGCATTGGGAAGAGTGAGCAGGTCCCTTTTTTGGTTTCTTCAGTCTTGGAGGGCCCAGAGACCGACTTCTTCCAGCGTGTGAAGAGAGACTTGGCTAATGATGTGACTTCTTCATCTGTGCTCTGCTTGCGCACAGTATTTACCGATATTCCAATTTTTGTGGACCTCAATAATTCCAGAGTCATGGGAACGTCTTGAAGTTCCTTTAGTAAATCCAGTGCCCCGGCCGCGTTCTTGTTCTGCACCATCTTATCTATCTTCTTGGCTGTGGGAAGTATCTCCACCTCCATGGCTCGGGTGCTTTTCCAACCCCACTCTCGCCCACACCTCGAGGGGATGGGACACGGGACAAGCGGGAGCAAGAGGGTGATGTCAGAAGAGAAAGCGTGGGAGAGGTGCAGCAGTCCCAGAATGTCAAGAAGAGACACCCACGGAGAACCAAGGCCCAGGGCCCTCTCAGCCACAAATAAAGACGGGGCTTGGGGACTGCTCCTCTCAGGCACAGACAGCGGATGGAGCGGGCTGGACTTTGGAGAAGTATACTTGAAGGTATTGTCTTCTTGCTTCCCTTCCTGGAAAGGGACTGAGATTGCTGCCCCCAGCCTGCATGTCTTTCTCTAGAATCAACCATACTGGTGATGTCTTCTCTCTGGAAAGGCCCACTAGACTGTGAGGTAAAGGGTAGAGGGCATCAGGAGTTTCTCTCAATTTTGATAAACAATGGAAGGGTTTTGTGGGTATGATGGGATTTGATTGGGATCAGTTAAAGGGCAAAAGGAAAGTCAACATAGATGAATCCTGATTTGGAAGTAGCCCCAAAACATTTCTTTCATTTTGTTATTCTTTTGACTTTATGGGCTAACATGGTATCAAGAAAGGATAGTTGCTTGTGAACCTGTCAGTCATTTATGCATACCTTGCTAATCATGGAAAATAAATAAATCACAAGTCATCATTTGTTGGAATACACTGGAGTCACCTGACAGTGGCTGCTGGAATACATCTCTTGTGAGAGGATGATACAAGGAGACTGAGGCAGTTGTTCTGTGACCTCTCTGACTGAGAGGCCACTGCATTGTCTGACCTCTTAAATACTCTATTACAATTTAATCCATTCATCATACTGAGTATAAGCCTATCATATCACCAGGAAACCATTATATGTCATAAGATTAATTCAATCATACTGAACCAGAGAACTATTTATCACCATGCTAAACTAGATACCCATCTTCTTCTGCATGTTAACTCCTTTTGTAAGAATCTTTGTTTCAAGTACACTTCTCCAGAGTTCTGGTCCATTCCAATCATCTTGTGTCCTATATCCTTCCCAGCCACTTTTCCTGTGGCCTAGAGTAGGCTCCTGTTTTGGGAAACTAGACACACAGTCCTCCGCTTAAACAGAGACAGAAAGAGAGACAAAGAGAGCCACCAAGAGAGGCAGAGAGAGACCCTGAGAGGGAGGGAGGAAAGAAGAGAGGAAATCTGGGAACACTAAGCACCACCTTCTCAGCTGCCAGAGTTTGAGGCTTACTGATTGCCATTGTTTCATTTGCTCTTCAAAGCAAGCTTCTGAGGCAGGGGCTACTTTCCCGGCACTGGCCAGATGAGGAAAGTGAGGTGCACGGCAGTTAAGAGGTCAGTCAAGGCTGGGTCCTCCCTGAATGCATTGTCTTTTTTGCGAAGCTCTGAAATCTCCGTGGAGTTGGGGCCTGGCACGTGGGACAGGAGTTACTCAAAAATCCTACCTTCCCCCCCCCCTCAGGATAGTCTTCCCTTGGTTGCCAGTGCCACCTGCTGTCCCATTGTAGTATGTGGAAGTGACACAGATGGCAAAGCTCATCCCTAGCCAGAATGAAACCAAGAATACGCGAAAGAGAAACACGAACAAAGCCAGGAGAGTTTTTCCAAGGACATTTTATTGAAGTGTAGCACAATTTCTGCCAGCATTCCCCCACCCGTGCCCCCTCCCCTCCCCTCCCGGAGGCATCTCAGATAAACAATGGCTTTTTATGGCAAACAAAGCAAAGCCTGAAAGGGGAAGGGAAAAGTCCGAAAATGGGGCTCCGCTCTCAAGGCAACTCGCAAAAGCCCATCGCCAAGGCCTTTGCCCTTCTGCCAAGTCCCCGGGCAGGGCCGCCTTCCCTTCTGCCTTGTGCGGGCACGACGGTTTTCCTCAGCATCTTGCCCCCTGCCCTTGGAGGTCTGTCAGCCTCTAGAATCAGTGCGTTCATTGGCAGGCTGGGCAATGCCCCAGGCATCGGGAAGTGGAGCCGGGCCTTCCCCAGCTCCGGCCAAGGTCCGGATAGGAAGAGCAGCTGGGCCACAGCTCCGGCTCCTCCCGTACAGCCCCGAGGCAAGGCCTCCCGTGGCACCTCTGGCGCTCGGCTGCGAGCTCGGGACGTGGAAAGGCCGATTCCAAATCTTGCCATTGTGCTGGGACGAACCGCGGGGAGGAAGGAGGCGCAAGGACCCCTCCCTACGAAAGCCCTTCAGCGGCCCTGCTTTGTACTTGACCGGATCCTGCCGCGGCCTCCCCGTCTTCGAGTTCGGAGCCGGGGAAGAACGCTCGGGGATCTCGGCCTTCGGGTCTCCCTTCCCACTCCCGCTGCCCTCCCAGCTCCCTCGGCTCCGCACCTAGGTGGCCGCTGTGTCTCCGCATCCTGCGCCTCCTGTGAAGGCGGCAGCCACCAGGGGCATTCTCCGTTCTTGCCCTTGGCCTGGGAAAGAGAAAAAGGGGGGGTTAAGCAGGTGAGCAGATTTACAGGCTGGAAATCTCAAGAGGGGAACAAACCCCCGGGGCGACCATCGTCTTTTCAAAGCAAACGAAGGCCACGTCCCTGGGGATCCTGGGCAATGACTTCCCCAAAGTTGAAAAAGAGCCCACCCATTGAACCCTTCCCTCCCTCCCCGAAACTTCCCCAGCTTTGGAGGCCTCCTCCAGTTCTCTCGCTGCTCCCCCCCATACTCACCACCGCAGACAATGGAGACAGCCTCGCTATGATCACCGTAGCTGCGATTGGCCGGCCGGATGTCCACAAAATGGGGACCTCCCCTGGCCTACCGTGCTGGCCTACAAGACATAGCTCCTCCTGATTCTCCTTTACTTTTCTGAAGTTAATGAGAGGGGCAAGATGTGCTGATTGGAGTCCTACTCCCTCCTCTTGCATCTTGATTTCTTTTGATGGATATTTTCATTTGGAAATTGAAAGAGCCCTAGATACCATTAATTTATGGGCTAAGAACAAAACACAGAACCCTAAGAGATTTAGGAAGAAATTTTAAATTGTCCAAAAGAAGGAGAACTTAAATAGATGCTGTTCCCTTTGAAACCCCTGGAATTGTATGTAATAAGGATTTCTAATGCACGAGCAATGAAACCGTCATTCGATTGGTTGAAATAATGAGTTTTTAAATAATCCGCATAGACAAACAATATTTTTCGCATGGATTAATAAAAACATACTTCCCCCAAAACTGGAAATTACACTTGGGAATTCCAGTCAAATTTGGAGTCCTCACAGGTTTTCTAGGATTGTCAGGAGCTAAAATTTTAAACTATGCATTAAAATAACACGGTTCTTTATCAAGATAGGCTAGATTGGGGGGGGGGGGGATCGAATAATGATTTTTCCTTTGAATAAGTAATTCCTGATTTTACTCTGACAAGAAAGGTAGGAGGGAATGTGGGAGGAAATCTAGCAATAAAGAATAAAGGAAAGAAGGAAGTATTAATTAAGCAAAAATTAATAGTTACCAGTGCCTTCCATTGTGCTAAGCATTCAACGGTATTAACGTATTTGATGGAAAAACAAACAAACAAACAAAACCTTGGAGGTAGACTTCAAAACTATACCAGAGAAAGGCAGAAAACAGTCATGGGAATGTCCCAGGGTCACAGAACTGGCAAATGTCTCACACCCTTTCTTAATCTCAGTGAAGTAAGTGGCAGCAAACCTCCAGAGTGTAATGCTGACATATCTAAATTGGGTTAAATAAACCTTGTAAACTCTGTTTCAGGATAGTCTTTCCTTGACTCTTAGTCCTACTCTCATTCTCCATGGGAGAATGGTCAACTGGTCTCAACATGGGATCACAATTATGTAAGTAAAAGCCATATGCACAAATGAAGGAAATGTTAATATAGTATCAATAATTTGGAATTACTTCCAAATTAACATGGATTGACTCTGCCTATTTAGCATACTGTCAGAAATATATACAGAAAACGCTGAAGCAGTAACCTCAGAGAATAATATTTGAAAAAATAGATTTTATTGAAATGCTTTTTCGTAATTTTGCTCATATAATTCCTGACTCTCCTTTGGTAGATATATTCCCAAATATGGAATTTCTCTTTGTATCTCTTGCTGTTGGATTGTGTTGGTAATGTATAAAAATGCTGAGGATTTATGTGGATTCATTTTGTATCCTGCAACTTTGCTAAAACTCTGAATTATTTCTAATCCCTCTTTCTTCTTAAAGGCTTAAAGGAGTAGGCAATACTCCAGGGCTGGGCTCTCTTTCAAACTCTGCCTTCCTAACAATGAGTTTGAAAATTAAATGCCTCTGGAATCTTATAAAGAGGCATCTGCAAATGGCACACAGATAAGGGAGACAACCAAAAAGTGAATGAAGACAAAAGAGATGAAAAAAGTAGAAGGGAAATATAGATAACAAGTGAAGGGGCAGATAGGCAAGAAAGCAAGCAAACTGAAATGGAGACAGAAAAAAGCAAAACTAAATGGAGACAGAAAGGACTACACTTTCTTCTCAGCAGTTCATGGAACCTATACAAAAACTGACCATATATTAGGACATAAAAACCTCAAAATCAAAAGCAGTAAGGCAGAAATAGTAAATGCATCCTTTGGAGACCACGATGCAATCAAAATTACATTCAATAAAAAGCCAGAACAAAAAATAATGGGAAACGAAATTATCTCATACTAAAGAATGATTGGGTGAAACAGCAAATCATAGACATAATTAATAACTTCACCCAAGAAAATGACAATAATGAGACATCGTTCCAAAATGTATGGGGTACAGCCAAAGCAGTAATAAGGGGAAATTTTATATCTCTACAGGCCTACCTGCATCAAACAGAGAAAGAGAAGGTAAATGAATTGGACTTACAACTAGAAATGCTAGAAAAGGAACAAATTTAAAACCCCCAGACAAACACAAAACTTCAAATTCTAAAAATAAAAGGAGAGATTAATAAAATGGAAAGTTTAAAAAAACTATTGAATTAATTAATAAACCTGAGTTGGTTCTATGAGAAAACCAACAAAATAGACAAACCCTTAGGAAATCTGATGAAAAAAGGAAAGAGGAAATACAAATTGTTAGTCTTAAAAATGAAAAGGGAGAATTCGCCAATAATGAAGAGGAAATTATAACAATAATTAGGAGTTACTTTGCCCAATTTTCTGCCAATAAATTCGATAACTTAAATGAAATGGCAGAATACCTTCAAAAATACAACTTGCCCAGATTAACAGAGGAAGAAGTAAATAGTCATAATAGTCCCATTTCAGAAAAAGAAATAGAACAAGCTATTAACAGCTCTCAGAAAAAATCCCCAGGAACAGATGGATTTACATGTGAATTCCACCAAACATTTAAAGAACAATTAACTCCAACACTATATAAACTATTTGAAAAAATAGGGATTGAAGGAGTCCTGCCAAATTCCTTTTATGACACAGACATGGTACTGATCCCTAAACCAGGGAGGTTGAAAACAGAGAAAGAAAATTAGAGACCAATCTCCCTAATGAATATTGATGCTAAAATCTTAAATAAAATATTAGCCAAAAGACTACAGAAAATCCTCCCTAGGATAATACACGATGACCAAGTGGGACTTATACCAGGAATGCAGGGCTGGTTCAATATTAGGAAAAATATTAGCATAATTGACTATATCAATAATCAAATTAACAAAAAACATATGATCATCTCAATAGATGCAGAAAAAACATTTGATAAAATCCAACATCCATTCCTACTAAAAACACTTGAGAGTATAGGAATAAATGGACTGTTCCTCAAAATAATCAGGAGCATATATTTAAAAGCGGCAGTAAACAGCATAAGTAATGGTGATAAACTGGAACCTTTCCCAGTAAGATCAGGAGTGAAACAAGGTTGCCCACTATCACCATTGCTATTCAATATTGTATTAGAAACTCTAGCCTCGGCAATAAGAGTTGAGAAAGAGATTAAAGGAATTAGAGTAAGTAATGAAGAAAGCAAACTATCACTCTTTGCAAATGATATGATGGTATCCTTAGAGAACCCCAAAAATTTGGCTAAAAAGCTATTAGAAATAATTCATAACTTTAGCAAAGTGGCAGGATACAAAATAAATCCACAAAAATCTTCAGCATTTTTATGCATTACAAATGTATATATATATGTATATGTTTTATCCCCTAGAGACCTTGCTGTAGTTCTTCTCACAGCTACCATACCAAGAAGACATTTAAAGTCAGTAATTCTTAAAAAGGAAAATGCTAAAATTTCTGTTGCCTTGAAGATGCCTGGTTTGAAGAAGTTCTCACCTTTTCAGAATGGAGTAAAAAGAGGAGCTTAAAGGGGAAAGAAAGGAGGGGGAAAAAAAGACACAACACTGGGATGTGCCTTTTACTTTCAAGGGGATATCATTTTTATCATTGTGAATGACCTTCAGGTCGTGTGCCACTGAATCCTTGAACAAGAGAGACAGAGACACAGATGCAGAGAGATAGACAGAAAATGGCATCTTAGAGACAGAAAGAGAGATGAGAGGCATCTCCATTTCCCATATTAAGTAGTAAATATATGTGTGAACTAGAGAACAATCATTTTGTCCATTCCACTGAGTTAATACCTTGTTTCAAGTATACTTCTTCAGAGTTCTGGCCCCCGACAGTTAGGAAGTTTTTCCCTTCTCTTAGGCTAAAATCTTTTTTAGGATTTTTATTGTTTCTAATTCAGCCCCCTGAGATCAAACAGAATGATTCCAATCCATCCTCTTCTATTACCTGATAGCTTTCATATCTGTCCTGTTTATTTTCTTCTCCAGACTAAATATCTCTATCTCCTTCAACCTTCTTCTTTTATGGTCTCAGGACCTTTCATCATCCTGCTTGCCCTACTTTAGACATTGTTAAATTTTTTTAATCTTCTTCTTAGGAATTTTAACTGATTATTGTATAATTTTACTTTTAAAATTTTAAAAATTAAGAAATACTCCAGTATGTTTCAATGATTCATAGATTAATTTAGTCCATATACTTTAATTGCTTTATTTTAAAGAACAGGCAATCAAGGTTTAGAGAGAATAAATCATTTGCCCCAGATATATAGGTATCTCGTAAACCAAAGAGCAGTTGAAATAAAAAAAAATCTAAATGCATTGCTCTTGGCCACAAGATGCCATAATACCAAATTTGGACTTTTTCACATTCTACAAGTATCCTGGGAATAGTAGTGACCAGGATGAAAAGTGACAGTGATTATTGGAACTCACTACTCACCAAGGAGAACTGAGGAAGGAGAGCATCAAGACTCTTCAATGCCCAGGAAGAAAAGTTACAGAATAACTAAAGAAAATTTTTCAAATGGAAAAATTTACATATTTCTAGTAATTGGAAACACTGTTACACCTTTTGGGATATGGGTTCTCTAAATTTTACATTAGACTCTATTTATACAGATAAGAGTCTATGCCAAAGACATTTGAGGCAGTGATATATGTGCCAAATATTAATATTCTTTCACTTGAACAAAAACATTTTCCATAAAGTTAATTTCCCTGGCTATTTGATATCCATGATAATATGGAGACACGCTCATGGGGAATCATGAACAATAGAACTCTAAATTATATCTCTGTTATATCTCTCAAATGCTCTGGTTATACTTACAGACTTGGAATATTCCTTTCTCTCTTCTTTCAATTTTAGAATCACCTTCTACTCCTTTGAGATTCACAATAACCAAATAATTTTCTCAACCAAAATTAATTGTCCTTCTATACTACTCACCAAAGCATTAACCTTCCTCAATTAATTTCATTTTACCATCTTTTTCCTTTTCCCAATTATTATTCTAGTTCAAAAATACTCAGGTAAAGGTCGAGCAGATATTCCTAGCCCATTTCCCTGCAAAGATGAACTCCATAAATTTGATACATTGCACATATTTTCATGTATCTACATAGTATTGACTGGGTTTAATACATTACTTCTTTTTTTTTCTCTTTTTCCATTAAAATATCAGTGATTTTATGAAAAATGCTTAAGAAATATCAAAGGCGCTTAAGAATTTCTGAAAGAAATTCTAAAGATGCAAAAACTCGAAAAGATTTTTAAAATCTATGTTAAAGATAAAGATAGCAAGCTAAATGTATCTCACTTCTTTTAATCTGTCCTCAGAGGAAATGATATTCCATTTTCTAACACTGAATATAGTACTGATATATCCTCAACACCAGTTTCCTCATTGATAACATGAAGGTATTGGAATAAGATCAGCAGTGACCTTGCTTCCGTCAGGAGATCTATGATCAATAATCATTCACATCACCACACACAGAATTTTCCCTCATTTCTTCATGTTCTTCTGATAGGATCACACTCCCCACTCAGCAAGATACTTTGATTCTGGCATAAAATAAGGGGCAGCTTGGTGGCGCAATGGCATGAAATAAGTATGGCACAGTGGCACATTTCAGCCTAAGTTTGGAATACCTCTTCTTAAAATCCACGTGACTGATCTCAGCAATGTTTGGAAATTTGTGTCACCACATTGTTCACACTTCACACTATTCATGCACTAAAATCACAAGATGGTTAGATGAAAAATGGACTTTGATCTATTCACTGTTCTGTGACATGTGTGCATGTAGACACATAGATCTGGATCTACATCGAGATATACTTTGTTTGGGCCATTTCCCATATTTATAATGTTCTTCCCCATTGACCTTTGCCTCACAGAGACCTCGCATTCATTGAAGACTCTGTTCACATATCATTGTGAAGATGAAATATCTACCCACATATGTATATTTATTTTCTACTGAGCTTGTATATATTTATTCTGCATAAACACTTCCCAATTATCTGTTGTCTAACATGAGGGAATGGAAGCTCTTTGTTATCCGTCCCAAATTCTTTCAATTTTCAAATTCAAATCATTATCTCTTTGAATTCCTAGTAAGGAACTTAAAGTCTTGTCAATGTTTAAGATTGAGTGTGCATCGGACATGACCAGTGACCCTCTCATCCATACTGCAAATATGTATTCATCTTTTTTCCATCTACATAGAATAAAAATTTGCAATATTACTTTTACTGAGCTAAAGAGCTAATTATGCACTGCACAGGGCTTTTACCCAGGATTCTGAACCATGCACTGCCCAGGTCAAAGCTCTCTACTCTCTGGACTTTCTTCTATCCTGCTTAACTGTTTTAACTTCAGAGCCCTTAAGTCATAGCCTTCTATCCTTGATTTTTTCTTTGTGCCCTCTGGAAGTCCTATTCTGGCATTAACAGACTTTTATTAAGAGAGAGTGATGCCTTATCCTCCAAAGTCATCAGTTCTCCATTGTGTGTGGCATGAAGCTCATGGGCAGAATTCTCTGTTTGAGTTCAGCCCCTGTGATCACTGGGACTGTGAATCCCTGATGTTAGCAGGAATGGTGCATTCCCTAAATATTGGGGCTTTTCCATCATGGAGCCAAAGATGGCTCATAGATGATGAGTGGGGACAGGAGAATCAGAGAATATGTAATTCTTCATAAATCAAACCAGAGGGATACTGGTTCCATCCTCCTTACTGGTGTCTGCCCTCACCATCCTGAGCTACACAGCTCTGCCACCTCTGCTCTGGTTACAAAAAGGGATGGACAAGGAGTACCACAACAAGGATCAATCGCCATGCAACAGTAAGAGAAATGGGTAGGACCCTTCCTCAGAAACTGTGTTTCTCTCTAACCACACCCAACCCATGGAATAATTAGGGGAAAAAAGACCTTCTTGGAGAAGTCAAGGGAAGATAATAAAGATGACAATACTACCTAAAATAATCTATTTATTTAGGATTATACAAATCAGACTCCCAAAAAACTATTTTGATGACCTAGGAAAAATAACAACAAAAATCATCCAAAAGAACAAAAAGTCAACACATTCAAGGGGAACTAATGAAAAAAAAAATCAAATAAAGGCGGCCTAGCTGTACCAGATCTAAAACTACATTATAAAGCAGCGGTCACCAAAACCATTTGGTATTGCCTAAGATATAGATTCATTGATCGATGGAATAGGTTAGGTTTATGGACAAAATTGTGAATAACTATAGTAATCTAGTGTTTGACAAACCCAAAGGCCCCAGCTTTGGGGATAAGAATTCATTGTTTGACAAAAACTGCTGGGAAAATTGGAAATTAGTATGGCAGAAACTGGGCATTGATCCACACTTAACATTATACATCAAGATAAGATCAAACTGGATTCATGATCTAATCATAAAGAATGACATTATAAATAAATTAGAAGAACCTAGGATAGTTTAACTCTCAGACCTGTGGAAGAGGAAGGAATTTGTGACAAAAGAGGTCATTATTGATCACAAAATGGAAAATTTTGATTATATCAAATTAAAAATCTTTTGTACAAACAAAACTAAATGAGACAAGATTAGAAGGGAAGCAATATACTGGAAAAACATTTTTTATAGTCAGGGTTCTGAAAAAGGCCTCATTTCTAAAATATATAGAGAATTAACTCTAATTTACAAGAAATCAAGTCATTCTCCAACTGATAAATGGTCAAAGGATATGAACAGATAATTTTTAGATGAAAAAAATAGAAACTATTTCTAGCCATATGAAAAGATGCTCTGAATCATTAATAATCAAAGAAATGCAAATTAAGACAACTCTGGGATACCAGTACACACTTCTCATATTGGCTAGGATGTCAGGAAAAGATAATGTTGAATGTTGGAGGGGATGTGGGAAAACTGGGACACTGATACATTGTTGGTGGAATTGTGAATGAATCCAACCATTCTGGAGAGCAATTTGGAACTATGTCCAAAAAGTTATCACACTGTACATACCCTTTGATCCAGCAATATTACTACTAGGCTTATAGCCAAAAGAGATCTTAAGAAAGGGAAAGGGACCCACATGTGCAAATATGATTGTGGCAGCCCTTTTTTGTAGTGGCTAGAAACTGGAAGTTAAATAGATGCCCATCAATTGGAGAATGTTATATGAATGTTCTGGAATATTATTGATCTATAAGAAATGACCAGCAGGATGATTTCAGAAAGGCCTGGAGAGACTTACACCAATTGATGCTGAGTGAAATGAGCAGGACCAGGAGATCATTATATACTTCAACAACAATACTACATGAGGATCAATTCTGATGGATGTGGCTCTCTTTAAAAATAAGATGAACCAAATTAATTTGTTCATTTGTTCAATAATGAAGAGAACCAGCTACAACCAGAAAAAGAACTATGGGAAATAAGTATGAACCACAACATAGCATTTCCACTCCTTCTGTTTTTATCCACTTGCATTTTTTATTTCCTTCTCAGGTGATTTTTACTTTATTTCTAAGTCTCATTTTTCTTATGCAGCAAAACAACTGTATAGATATGTATACATATATTGTATTTAACATATACTTTAATATATTTAACATGTATTGGTCTACCTGCTATCTAGGACAAGGGGTTTGGGGAAGGAGGGGAAAAGTTGGAACAGAAGGTTTTGCAAGTGTCAGTGCTGAAAAATTACCCCTGCATATATCTTGTAAATAAAAAGCTATAATTAAAAATGCTGTTCTCTTCATGGTGTTTGTGTATACATACATATAAATATATGAATATAAATATTGTCTATTTAACCCTTTCCCAATAGAGTAGATTTTCAAAACGAAAGCCTTCTTCCCCCATTCAATGTCTGTGTCTATTCTTCCTTTGCACCTCATTTGTATGATATAATTACTATTTTACCTTAACTCTGTCCCAATCTTTCTTTTGAGCTACCCTACTGTTGATGTCAATCATAAACATAAGCTATTTATTTCCCATATAAAAATAAAACAAAAAGAAACAATTTTTACATGTTGGGGAAAAAAAAGAAAAAAGAAAAAAAAATTGCTTTCCAAACCACAAAGCTAAGAGAAAGATCTGAATTTGTCAGTGATGATGTATTAATATGCTGTCTTGGTCCAGCAGCCCAGCTGTAGGGACAAGGTTGAGTACCTTGGAGTAGGTGACAAGGGTGAGAAGGGAGAGGATGATCACCTCTAACCATGTCCCTTCTCCTCCCATGGCTCTGTACATTCACAGCCTTCCTGGACCTAGGACACATGTCCGGTGACCCTGAAAGCGAAGTTACTGAGCAATGAACAGGCCTACTGGACTGGTCCAGACATCTGGCCAGGGACCCTCAGCCCACCCTACCTCTTCTCAGACAATAATGTGAGGGGCTGATGTGAGAGATTGGAGCTCTTACTTTCTCCTTTCACAGGAGCCCTGCCCAAACCTAGCATTTCAAACTTAACTGGTTCCATAATAATCCTAGGGAGAAGAGTATTCATTTAGAACCAAATGCCATCACATAACCCTCTTGGGACTATAGTTTTGCCCTCCTGGAGGCAAAGAGATTGGAGTCCTTACACCTACACCTACAGAGATCTACAGAAAATGCAGCCATTTTCTTTCTTCCACCTGTGAGGGCCAAAGGCTCTGGGAGCTATACCTGTATTTATTACAGGAAGACATCCCCTTATAGAGGATTATATCCCAGTCAAGCCTTGAAGATGACTGTGTCTGGTATCCAGATATGGAAAGCCCCTAAGTCTCCAATTCTATCCTCCACAAAGGAAGGCCCACAGAGCTATGGAGACAGCATAAAAGCCAGGGATTGTTGAAAGATGGTTTGCTGGAGAGGGAGACTTAGGATTCTCTCTTATTCTACATGAACTCAGATTTGGACCACATGATAATGGGGGTGTTCCCAGCTCGAGCACTCACCAGATAAGAAAGTGAAAACAAAGGCAAAATTTCTGCTACCTCTTTTTGGGGACTAAAGGGAGGAGGCCTAGAAATAACATCAGACTTTGAACTCTAGAACTCCTTTATCCTCAGGACAACTCCCCAAAGCCACTCTGTGGGCCATATCTGGCCTTGTGATAGCCCCAGGGACTAATATCACTCTGTGGTGCTCAAGACCCAGACTATCTTGTTTTAAAAAAAAAATGATTTTCAATCTGTGGAAGTCTGAGACTCAGAAACTCTTACAGCCACAGATCTCTGGAAGGATCTTCTCCTTCCCTTCTAGGAGACCTGAGGAGACACTGGGAGCTACAGCCATACTTATAAGGATAGGTCATCCTCTGGTGGAGAATCAGAGTCCAGGCATGCCTGGAG
Source organism: Sminthopsis crassicaudata (assembly GCF_048593235.1). Classification (NCBI taxonomy): domain Eukaryota; kingdom Metazoa; phylum Chordata; class Mammalia; order Dasyuromorphia; family Dasyuridae; genus Sminthopsis; species Sminthopsis crassicaudata. Next base: position 5,540,690 of record NC_133617.1, on the reverse strand, counting down.
CTGGTGGAGCTGGTGTGGGAGACACAGGATAATGCTAAGAATAACCCCTCAGTGCTCTGCCAGTAAGAAGTTTCACAAAGACAAGGGAATGGTGTCTACACAATCAGTTGTGCACTGGATCTATCAGGAATCAGGGGCACTGGAAAACATAAGATATTTCTATTGTGATCTAGAGTATTGGGGAAAAAACTTATGCTGGGACTGTTAGGTTTTAGGGAAAAAATCACAGAGACCCCTAGCTGAAAGGGCCTAGGAGGTTCTTGAGACAAAAACCAATGTGCATTACTAATGAGCAAATGAGGAACTGAGGGGAAAAGCCTTGTCTGGGGTCACAGCAAGACTTAGGGACAGAGCCTGGAGACAAGTCTGAGCCTTCTCACTCCTGAATTATGACCTAAGCCCTGGTTTTAGGCTATGCTCTGGGCCTATCTATGATAGCCCAGATTAGGAGGGGGGCATGGTCTTTTTTTCTTTGAGTCATCACATGTATGAGATTATAGGTTGAGTGGTCTCCCCTGAATGTGACAGTCTCCTTAGATTTGGGGCTACCTCCAGCTAGAAAGTTTCAAGAAATTATCAAAGTGAACTTCTCATGTAGAGAGGGCTTAAATGAAACTCATGCCTTAAGGTATAAAACCAGGTCTTAGAAGATGAAAGACTTATCTTTCTGAATTTAAATCTAAGGTCCATACCATTACTACCTGAATGAGCCTGAAAACAGGCTCATTTAACTCAGTTGGTCTCATTTTCCTCATTTCTAAAATGAAGGAGGGAAGAAAGTGGCAAATGGTTTTCCCAAGAAAACCCTAAAGGAGGTCCTAACACCTGGACATGATTGAAAAACAACTGAAAAACCAAACTTAGACTCAGACCAAATGACTCCAACATTGTCACACAGGAACTGAGAGGCAGAGCAGGAATTTGACCCACGAGTCCTCACCCCCCACCACATGTTCTTCCCCTCAGAGGATCTCTCCCCAAGCCATCCCTCTCAGCATTACCATTCCTGGTGATGAGGCCTGGGAAGCATGGGACTTCCAGTGCAGGAAGAACGCTCAGTCAGCACTCTGGAGAGCAACATTCACTCTGCAGAAAGGGGACAGCCCTCAGCCACTGCACAGCCAGAGCCCAGCTGGGACCTCAATTAACTTTTCCCTTCTCACTTCCCTTCACTTCCCTGAAATGAACAGAACCAAGGCAGCATTATATTCAGTAACAAGATTATACGATGACCAGTTGTGATTGACATGGCTTCCTTCAACAGTGATTCAGGCCAGTTCCAATAGTCTTCTGATAGAGAGAGACATCTACACCTAGAGAGATGATTGTGGGGACTGGATCACAACAAAGCATTTTTACTTTTTGCCATTTGCCAGTATTTAATTTTCTTTTTCACCTTGGTCCCTTTTTTATCTGATTTTTCTACACAGTTTTCATGATACTTGTAGAAACATGTACTGAAGAATTGCACATGTGTAAGTGAGAGGAGTGCATTAACCTGCAAAATCAAAGAGCCTAGAAGCTCATTCTGATATATATCTTTGTGTTCACCAGTAAAGTATGACCTCCATAAGCAGTGCCCTTTCTCATTGCATTCCCAGCAACTGCACAGGAGGGATGACAAAGTAGAAGCTCCATAACTGGTCATTGAGTTTAAACTGGGTCCTGTCTAGGTGGGGTGCCGCCCATCTAGTCATATTCTGAGCCAGAAAAGTATTGAGTAATGATGGGCAAGGCAGTGACAAGAGCCAGCGATGTCCTGACTGACTCCTGAGATGTCCTGGGACAAGGCTCTATTGTCAGGGTAGGTGCAATGACTGACCAAAGAGCAATCGGGGCAGCCAACACCAAGGCTGGCCAATCTTTGGCTGAAAAGTGTCCCCACTGTGGCATCCTACAGGAGATGTCGTTACTGAGCCATTTATTTCCCTGGAAATAAAGGGCAACAGGTTCCTACCTTATTTGCCTGATTCATGATTTTAACTTCCTGGAAATCAGGAAATACTGAGTTCAAAATTTAATATAGATCATTACAAGCTGTGTAAATTGAGGCCAAAATCTTCACTCTGCCTCAGTTTTATCATCTGTAAAATGGGGAAAATATAGACTCTACTTTCCAAGATGTTGTGAAGATCAAATGAGAACATAGTTGTAAAATATCTGCCAAGATGAAAGTGCTAGAGAAATGACATCCATCCTTATTGCTTTGTTCTTGTGCTTGTGATGTGGATAATGATGTTTACACCAAGACAGCAGGAAATGACACTGAGACAGATGTCATACCATGCACGGAACTCACCCTCCCTCTGAGCCAAGGGTCTGAGGTCAGGTTCTGGAGCTGTGGTGTTAAACCTTTGTGCCCAGTCTTGGGGATTTCAGGGAGAGGCTATGTAAGGCGGATGCTGGCCCTTTCATGGAACAGTGAGGCATTTGTGGAGGCTCCAGACCCCCTTCAGTTGTCTTTAATACTAAATATCCTTCAGTTTCCCCAGTCCTTGCCAGGCTCCATTTACCATAAGCTACCCTGATGCCCTCAGAACTCAGACTTGGAGGACCATGGCCCCTTTCATCAGTGTAAGAGCGGAAACTGTGTGGCCGGGGGTAAGGGGGCGTGAGGAAGCAGGGCTGGCCACCACATCCTGGGCCAGCCTCCATTTGGCCTGCCTTTTCCTCTCTGCACAGTTTAGGCTACACAGCCCTGGACAGAACCCAAGACCCACCATGGACTCCACAGTGACTTTCCTGATCTCCCTTGGTGAGTCTCAGGATCAGACCTGGGCAGGGAGGGATATTGTGACAAGACCCTGGGCGGTTTACCTGACAGAAAGGGAGATAACCTAAGAAGAACCCAGAAGCACCAGGGGTAAAGAAGGACCCAGTTTCTGTTCAAATGGCTCCTCATTCATATTCTGACCAAAGTAAATTAGAGCTTCAGGGGCTTTACAGGAGCCAGGGATGAAGTCAGAGTGAGTTGGAGGGAACCATCGGTGACCAGACTTTCTCTTACAGGACTGTGCCTACACTGGGAAGCCAGGACACAAATGGGTGAGTCCTGCCCCCAATATCTCACTGTTCTTTTTTCACTTCTTGTCCCAAAAGAACTCAGAAAGCTACTCCCAGGATAGAAGCTTCAGAGTCCAGAGGTGAAAGATTTATGGGATGAGAGAAATCCCAAAAAGTCTAGAACCTTTTTCCTTCACAGGCACTCTTCCCAGGCCCTTCCTTTGGGCTGACCCAAGTCCTGTGGTCAACCAAGGAGTTAATGTGACCCTCAGGTGCCAGGGCCTATTGGGAAGTGACAGATTCCAGCTCTGGATGGATGGAGAGCTCAGAGAGGAGAGAAATGACTCGTGGTCACAGGCAGACTTTGTGCTCAGGAGTGTGAATGACTGGACAGATGCCAGGAGCTACAGGTGCCGCTCAGGGCAGGGGCCCTTCTGGTCAGAGCTCAGTGACCCCCTGGCCCTGGTGGTAATGACAGGTGAGGGGGGGCTGGTATAAAACCATTCTCTAGAGTAAGACCTGAAAGAGGAGACACAGTTCCCTTTCTAAAGAGTCAAATTATAAATGGGGCAAAATCAGTTTTTCCTATCTTCCTCCTTTTACCAGCCACAACTTGCATTTTGGGTTTTGAAATGTTTCTCCTCAGTAACTCTGTGGGCAGGAGAGCAGCTGAACCATGATTTCTCTTTTAGAAATAGAGAAACTAATGCCTGAAGAGGAGGTAATATGACTTGAAGAAGTCAGAATGTTCTTTGGAGGCAAATTTGGGATTCAAATCCATGTCTCCCAGCTCCAAAACCAGGGATCTTCCCCTACACACTCAGTGTCCCCTAGTGATGCAGCCCTGAGAGCTGTGTTGCTCCCCCCTCAGAGGACACACAACAGCCTTTTAGAGAAGGTGCACAGCTTTTCTATGGCCCAACCTGCCAACAGCCTTCCTGTTCAGTTTTGTCTCTCATTGTTCCTCTCTGTCCTCCCTGCATTCCCATCGGCCTGGACAGAATGCTCACCCATATCCCATCATGTCCCATCACTCTGCCTTTGCAAACACAGTTGCCTCTGCCTATGAGGCCTTTACATAAAATACTTTCTACTTCACCCTCACTTTCCTACATGCTTAAAGCTCAGGTCAGATTCTGGATGTCCCAGGATGCGGTCCAGATGCCATCACGTGACAACGTCCTGGCCCAGCATGCTGCCTTCAGTTCTCTCTCGTGCCCACTCCAGCACTGGGGCCATTCCCAGCACTCCAGGCTGCCGCGCATCTCTTGTGTTAGAAGGCAGCCTCTTGAAGGAGGAAAGTGCCCTATTTTGGGAGTCTGATAGAGGGGGCTCACCACCTGCCCCCCCCAGTTCTGGCTGGGTGACTCTGGACCAATTTCTGACTTTGCTCATGTTGAGCTACCACTTCCATGGTGTGAAGCTCATGGGCAGGATTCTCCAATGGGGTCATTTGAGCTCAAACCCTGTGATCCCTGAGACTGTGAGCCCACTGATGCAAGCAGGATTGTTCCTTCCTGAATCCTTTGGGATCCTCCATCTCTGAGCAGGAGCTGGCTGAGTGACAGATGAAGTGTGATGGCAGGAGAATCAGAGAAAAATGTAACTACTCAGAGGAAACCAGAGGCAGCCCCTGGCCTCCTGTATGAGTTTTCCACCCCCCCAGCCACACCCAGCTCTGCCAGCTCTGTCCTGGCTTCACTGAGGATTGGGCAAGGGGGTAGCAGGGCAAGGACCAGTCACATGCTGCAGGATGGGCAAGTGGGTATGGCCCTTCCTGAGAAGCTGGGGTCCTTCCTACCCAGGCCCAAGCCCACACCACCAGGGAACTAATAGGAACAAAGAGCTTTCCAAATCACACAGAAGAGAAAAAGATCTGAATTTGCCAGGGATGCTGCATACAGACCCAGCTGGAGGAGCAGAGCTTGATACCTTCAGGGAGAGAAGGGGGATCTCCTCTTCCATGCCCTGCTCCTCCCATGGCTCTGTACATTCACAGCCTTCCTGGGTCCAGAAAGTCTTTCTGATGACTTGGGAGACGAGTTACTGAGCAATTAACAGGACTGGACACAGAGGCATGGCCAGGAACCCTCAGCCCAATGTCCCCGTACTCAGCTCTGTTTCAGACAATGATGAGAAGGGCTGACAGTGAGAGCTCACGTCTCTAACTTCCTTCCTCCTTTCACAGAACTCCTTCCCAGACCCAAAATTTCACCCGCATCTGGCTTAACAATATCTGCAAAGACAAGAGTGACCATCTGGTGCCACTTGCCATCACTGTCATCCTCTCAGAGCTACAGTGTTGCCTTCCTGGAGGCAAAGAGCCTGGAGCCCTTACAGCTACAGAAGCCTGAAGGGAGACAGGCTGGCTTCTCACTTCCATCTGCGAGGACCAAGGACAGTGGGAGCTACAGCTGTATCTACTATAGGAATACACCCCCCTATACTGGCTCATATCCCAGCCATGCCCTGGAGCTGACTGTGGTGGGTGACTACATGAAAACCCTCTAATTCTCCAATTCCATCCAATAAAAGGATGGCCCACAGAGCTATGGAGACAGCATAAAATCCAGGGATAATTGAAGGCATGGTTTGGGGGAGGGGAGACCCTAGAACCTTCTCCGGTTCTATATGGACTCATCTTGGGGCCTCAAGACAATAGAGGTGTTCCCAGCTCAAGCAGGCTGCAGACCAGAAAGTGAAAAGCAAGGCAAAATTTCTGCCACACCTTCAATGGGGGGGTGTGTGTGCAGGGACGAGGCCTAGAAATGACATCTGACCTTGACCTTTGGCATTCTCTTCTCCTCAGGACCGCTCCCCAAGCCCACTCTGTGGACCCAAGCTGACCTTGTGGTGACCCCAGGGACCAACATCACTCTGTGGTGCTCAAGGCCCAGATTATCTTCCCTTAAAGAGGTGACTTTCACTCTGTGGGAGTCTGGGACCCAGGAACCCTTACAACAGCAGCCCACAGCAGATCTCTGGACTGACTTCTCCCTCCCCTCTGTGAGCCCTGAGGACACTGGGAGTTATAGCTGTGCTTACAGGACAGACTCTGGGAGAGAATCAGAGCCCAGTGATGCCCTGGAGCTGGCGGTGCCAGGTGAGGCTTGTGGGGGCCCCAGAATGATTCTGACTAGGATGCTCCTGCTCTCTGCCCAAACAGGGGTGACATAGGGACAAAGCCACGGTCCCTACAGAGCCAACTCTGCCCTGGGGCAAGCTGACTCAGGGCTCTTGGAACACATGAGATATTCCTCTTGTGAACTAAAGTATTCAGGAAAAGCTAAAGATGGGACTTGAGCTGGGGTTTAGGGGAACAGTCAAAAAATCCAGAGCTGAAGAGTCTTGGAGGCTCTTAAGGAAAAAATCCTCCCATGACAAATGAGCAAATGAAATCCTGAGGGAGAAAAGGATCTGTCCAAGATCATAAAAGTAGTGAGGGACAGAGACTGTGGACAGGTCTTTGCTTTCTCACAGCTGGCCCCTGATCTGGGGTCTGAATTTCGGCTGAGCTCTGGCGCTGTCTGTGATAGCCCAGAGAAGGAGGGCAGGGCCATGATCTTCCCTCCCAGGAGTCATCAGAGGCATGAGATCACAGGCCGGGTGAGTTCCCTCCAGGTTGACAGTCTCCCCAGATCCCTGGCTAGCTCCAGCTAGATATCTCCTCAAACATCTCATGTACAAAAGATGGCTCAGGGACAGAAGGTGGGCCGGGAGTTTGGAAGACTCATCTTCCTATTTTGGAATCTGACCTCCAGGCCATTAGTACCCGTGTGACCCAGAACACATCATTTCACTCTGTTGGTCTCAGTTTCCTCGTCTGTAACATGAGTTAGGGAAATGGGAAAGCACTCCAATATCTTTGCCAAGAAAACGTTAAAGGGGATCCTAACAATTGGACGTGACTGAAAACAACTGAATAACCAGACTGAGACTCGGACAGGCACAGTGAATGAACCATGGCCACATGGGGACTGGGAGGCAGGGCTGGGACTTGCTTTGGTGTCCTCATCGCCAGCCTTGTCCCCCACCCCACCTTGTTCCCCTCACAGGATCTCTGCCCAAGCCTTCCCTCTCAGCCCTCCCAGGCCAGGTGGTGGAGCCTGGGAAGCATGTGACTCTCCAGTGCAGGCAGCCCCCTCGGTCAGCACTCTGGAGAGCGACATTCACTCTGCTGAAGGTGGGCAGCCCTCAGCCCCTGCAGAGCCAGAGCCCAGCTGGGACCTCGGCTGACTTCCTGCTCCTCTCTGTGAGATCCCAGGATGCTGGCAACCCACCTGTGTCTACTATAGGAGGATGGCTCCATACCACGTGTCTGAGCCCAGTGATGCCCTAGAGATCTGGGTGACAGGTAAAAGTTGTTCATGTTCCCAAGGCATAAAATAGAGGTGTGGGAGGTAGGATTGAGAGAAAGCCAAGAAAATCTGGGAAGAACATGTTTGGGGCTCATTTTATAATCATAAAGTAGAGGTTGGGACCAAAAAAAGGGTGTCCCTTAGAAAGCGGAGAGAAAAGGTATAAAAATGGTCTTTCTCAGGCACTACAACAAAATCAGAGGACAAGAATAGAAGGAGAAATTACCTGTTTATTCCTGGATAGCCCCAAAGAACACCTAAGGTTTAACATCTCTTCCTGTTCAGGGAAACACACTTAGGGCAAGGAAAAGTCAACAGAAGCAAGAGCTGATGGTCAGAGAATTCTTCAGAAACGTCTACACTCTTGTTCCCCTTCATACTCCCTCATCAAAACTATGGGCGGGGGTGGGGGTGAGCATCTCTCCTCTCTCTTTGTGTTTCCAGATGATCTCCCCAAGCCTTCCCTCTCAGCCTCACCTGGACAAGGGGTGCTCTCAGGAACCAATGTGACCCTCCTTTGCTGGGGACCCTCATGGGCTACTAGGTTTGTTCTGTACAAGGAAGGTATTGAGGGAATCCCGCACAGCATGGAAGCCCATGAAGACCGGGGCCAGTTCCTCTTGACTCATGTGACCCCCGAGCACTCTGGCAATTACAGCTGCAGCTATCAGCTGGGCACCAAAGAAAGTCTCTGGAAGCAGCCTAGTGATGCCCTGGAGCTTCTAGTGAGAGGTGAGAACAGGATGATGGGAAGATGACAATAAGTGCTCCATTGCTCAGCCCTTACAAAGAAAGGAAAGCATGGCCTAGGTTCTGGCCAAGAGATACAGAGTAAGGTCTGCAGAGACTTTGACATTGTCCTCATTTCCAAGCCAATAGAGAACCAGTGTGTGATCTGAGATATAAGGATTTCTTCCTTATTCCTTTTCACATACACACACACACACACACACACACACACACACACACACACACACAAACACACACACAGGCATCTTTATTCTGGCTTCTGTTTATCTGACTCTGATTCCAAGAGATAAACCCTCCCTGAACAGGATTTGTCCCAAACTCTTTAATGATGGTGGGTGATGGGAGGCTGTAGAGGGGATAAGAGAAAAAAGTCAGTGATAATGATGTGGGAAGGGTGAGCATCCTTAGCAAAAATATTTATGATGATTCTTCTCTCCACCCAAATTTATGTTCAGAGTCAAGTAATAACCTCCTCACCATCATCCTCAGATATGTTTCCTATCTTCTCGTCCTGTGCCTTCTATGGCTTGCATTCCTCTGCCATGCATCCATCCCTATGGGTGAGTTTGGGGAAGACAATAAAAAACATAAATGGATAAGGACCAGCTCTCTTTTTCTTCCTTTGAGGTCTTCCCTGACGTTCCTTTTTTCCCATGTCTCTCTCACCAGGGCCTTTGCAAGGATGCAGCCCTCAAAGGTAAGGAGATCCAGGTCCTCTTCCCATTGCCATCTGTTCCTTCTTTTCCATGTAACATGAAATCTCTGAACTGGAAAGAGATTCTGGTGAGGAGAGGAAGCTGACAGAACCTCCCCTCTCCTTATGCTATTTCTTCCCTTTCTCCCTACTGTAGCTGTTTTTGTTGCTCTTGCCTTCCTTGGAGTACCTGCCTGACTCATCATGCTGACAGACCCAGAGAGGAAAGCCCATGTAAGTTATCTGGTCAGGAAGAGGACACAGGCCTAGCATGAGGGGGGAATAGAAATGATAGAAGGGAATATTGGTCCTGGGAGATTAGGAATGATGGAATCTTCCCTCTATCTCAGATACAGAAGTGGCCGAGGAATGACCAAGGGCACTACTGGTGAATTCATTCCATCTTCCTTAGTTCTTCTCCTCCTCCCGTACAATGCCTCCAAAATGAGAATGTCTTAAATTATTAGCAATATTTATATAACAATTTCATAGCTGTACTGCCATATCATTTGTTTCCTTTGTAATTTTTTGCAGTACATTTCATGTATCTAAAGGTATGAGCTTCAGAAAGCATCTATAGCTATCACCAGACAAGCCATCAAAACTTTCATGACATGAATAAATTAAGAACTGCAAAGTCATCACTCTTCACTTTCTCTTATAATTTCTCCTTCAGGTCCCCAAGGCTGAAGAATCTCAGGTAGTGACACACACTCAGTTGAACATAAGAACCTTGAATAAGAAGAAAACTGATCCTAAAAAGACTCCCACAGAAGCCACACTCTATGCCAGTTTATATTTGAACTGTGGGTCTGGGCACTTTTCTACAAAGGAATTCTCCACTTCTGCTCTTCTTCCATCTCTTCTCCTCTCCCTCATCCTTATTTCATCTATTCCCTAATGTACCTTTCCCAGATTCCCATTATGGAGGAACCATGATAACTATTAACAATGTCCACTGGGGCATTGACTTGGGCAAAGCCAGTGCATCAGTCTAAAGGTGGCTGAGAAGAGAGGAGGGGAAGAGAATCTGGAACTTAAAGATTTAAGAAACACCTTATTGAAAATTTGAAACAGCAATAAAGACAGTGAATTTTATTTTTGTTCATTGTTGGTGGTAATAATAATAATAAGTAATATCGTTATTACTATTTTCTCTTCCTGCAACAATTGTGAACACCTTGCTTTGTGGTCAATGTTAGATAAAAGAGGGAATAAAAACTTTTATAATGGTAGGGAAAGTGGTGGTTACACGGGAATGACCTTACTATCATTAGTACTGGCTCATAAAGGGAATAACATAGACATACAATTGGGTTATAAAATTCTATCTTGTCCTACAGGAAATTGGAGAAGGGGATAAGAGAAGAAAAAGGAGTAATAGACAGAAAGGCAGACTGGGAAAAAGTAATTGTGAGAAAAAAAATTTGAAGCAACTTTCGCTGATAAAGTCCTCATGTGTCTAATATATAAAGAACTGAGTCAAATTTATAAACTTCAGAGCCATTCCTCAATTGACAAATGATTGGAAAATATGAACATATTTCAGATGACATAGTCTAAGCTATCTTTAATCATATGAAAAGTTGCTTTAAGTGACTGTTAATTAAAGAAATGCAGTTCTCCCCCAACCAAAAATTAAACTTGAAATACAAAACTTAAAAGGAGAAATCAATAAAATTGAAAGTAAAAAAACTATTGAATTAATAAATAAAACCAAGAGTTGGTTTTATGAAAAAGCCAATAAAATAGATAAACCTTTGGTAAATTTGATCAAAAAAAAGAAAGAGGAAAATCAAATTGATAGCCTTCAAATGAAAAGGGGGATCTTTCCACCAATGAAGAGGAAATTAGAGAAATAATAAGGAGTTACTTTGCCCAACTTTATGCCAATAAATTTGATAACTTAAGTGAAATGGATGACTTCCTCCAAAAATATAGGCTCCCTAGATTAACAGAGGAGGAGATAAATTGCTTAAATAATCCCATTTCAGAAAAAGAAATAGAACAAGCTATTAATCAACTCCCCAGGAAAAAATCCCCAGGGCCAGATGGATTCACATGTGAATTCTACCAAACATTTAAAGAACAATTAGCCCCAATGTTATATAAATTATTTGAAAAAATAGGGGATGAAGGAGTCCTACCAAACTCCTTTTATGACACAGACATGGTACTGATACCTAAACCTGGTAGATCGAAAACTGAGAAAGAAAATTATAGACCAATCTCCTTAATGAATATTGATGCTAAAATCTTAAATAAGATATTAGCAAAAAGACTTCAGAAAATCATCTCCAAGATAATACACTAGGATCAAGTAGGATTTATTCCAGGAATGCAGGGCTGGTTTAATATTAGGAAAACTATTAATATAATTGACCATATTAATAATCAAATTAATAAGAACCATATGATCATCTCATTAGATGCAGAAAAAGCATTTGACAAAATCCAACATCCATTCCTACTAAAAACTCTTGAGAGTATAGGAATAAAAGGACTATTCCTCAGAATAATCAGGAGCATATATTTAAGACCTTCAGTAAGCATAATATGCAATAGAAATAAACTGCAACCTTTCCCAGTAAGATCAGGAGTGAAAAAAGGTTGCCCACTATCACCATTACTATTCAATATAGTACTAGAAACGCTAGCCTCGGCAATAAGAGCCGAGAAAGAGATTCAAGGAATTAGAGTAGGAAATGAGGAAATTAAACTATCACTTTTTGCAGATGACATGATGGTATACTTAGAGAACCCCAAAGACTATGCTAAAAAGCTACTGGAAATAATTCAAAATTTCAGCAAAGTGGCAGGATACAAAATAAATCCACATAAATCCTCGGCATTTTTATATATCACTAACAAAATGCAACAGCAAGAGATACAAAGAGAAATTCCATTCCAAACAAATGTTGAGAGTATAAAATATCTGGGAATCCATCTACCAAAGAAAAGTCAGGAATTATATGAGAAAAATTACAAAACACTTGCCACAAAAATAAAATCAGATTTAAATAATTGGAAAGACATTCAGTGCTCTTGGATAGGCCGAGCGAATATAATAAAGATGACAATACTCCCCAAACTAATCTATTTATTTAGTGCTATACCAATCAGACTCCCAAGAAACTATTTTAATGACCTAGAAAAAATAACAACAAAATTCATATGGAAGAATAAAAGGTCGAGAATTGCAAGGGAACTAATGAAAAAAAAGTCAGAAGAAGGTGGTCTAAGTGTACCTGATGTAAAGCTATATTATAAAGCAACAATCACCAAAACCATTTGGTATTGGCTAAGAAATAGACCGGTAGATCAGTGGAACAGATTGGATACAAAGGACAAAAAAGGGTACATCTATAGCAATCTAATCTTTGACAAACCCAAAGATTCCAACATTAGGAATAAAAATTCATTATTCGGAAAAAACTGTTGGGAAAACTGGAAATTAGTATGGCAGAAATTAGATATGGATCCACACTTAACACCATATACCAAGATAAGATCAAAATGGGTCCATGATTTAGGCATAAAGAGGGAGATAATAAATAGATTAGAGGAACAGAGGATAATCTACCTCTCAGACTTGTGGAGGAGGAAGGAATTTATGACCAGAGGAGAACTAGAGATCATTATTGATCACAAAATAGAAGATTTTGATTACATCAAACTAAAAAGTTTCTGTACAAATAATACTAATGCAAACAAGATTAGAAGGGAAGTAACAAATTGGGAAAATATTTTTAAAAACAAAGGTCCTGACAAAGGTCTCATTTCCAAAATATATAGAGAACTGACCATAATTTATAAGAAACCGAACCATTCTCCAATTGATAAATAGTCAAAGGATATGAACAGACAATTCTCAGAGGAAGAAATTGAAACTATATCCACTCACATGAAAGAGTGTTCCAAATCACTACTGATCAGAGAAATGCAAATTAAGACCACTCTGAGATACCACTACACACCTGTCAGATTGGCTAAGATGACAGGAACAAATAATGACAAATGTTGGAGGGGATGTGGGGAAACTGGGACACTAATACATTGCTGGTGGAGTTGCGAAAGAATCCAGCCATTCTGGAGAGCAATCTGGAATTATGCCCAAAAAGTTATCAAACTGTGCATACCTTTGATCCAGCAGCGCTACTACTGGGATTATATCCCAAAGAAATACTAAAGAGCGGAAAGAAACATATATGTGCCAAAATGTTTGTGGCAGCTCTTTTTGTTGTAGCTAGAAACTGGAAGATGAATGGATGTCCATCAGTTGGAGAATGGTTGGGTAAATTGTGGTATATGAAGGTTATGGAATATTATTGCTCGGTAAGAAATGACCAGCAGGAGGAATATAGAGAGGCCTGGAGAGACTTAAATCAACTGATGCTGAGTGAAATGAGCAGAACCAGAAGATCACTATACACTTCAACAACAATACTGTATGAGGATGTATTCTGATGGAAGTGGAAATCTTCAGCATAAAGAAGATCCAACTCACTTCCAGTGGATCAGTGATGGACAGAGGTAGCTACACCCAGAGAAGAAACACTGGGAAGTGAATGTAAATTGTTAGCACTAATATCTGTCTGCCCAGGTTGCATGTACCTTCGGATTCTAATGTTTATTGTGCCACAAGAAAATGATATTCACACACATGTATTGTACCTAGACTATATTGTAACACATGTAAAATGTATGGGATTGCCTGTCGTCAGGGGGAGGGAATAGAGGGAGGGCGGGTAATTTGGAAAAATGAATACAAGGGATAATATTATAAAATATATATATATATATATAATAAAAAAAAGACTATCACCAAATACTGCAGAAAAAAAAAAAAAGAAATGCAGTTCTAGGACATAAAAGATCTGAAAGATGCATTTATTTTTACTCTGTAGAACAGACATAGATTTCTTCTTACATCACAGAGGAGTTAATAAATAAGGAGTGATATTCTGTAGCCACCATCTCGGAAAATTATCCTCAAGAAAAATAGGAGAATATGTTCAAAATAGTAAACTAGGTAAATAGTTTCTATGACCTCCTTCTGATTGAAATCCCCTCCCCCCTGTACTAATTCTTTTAGAAATGCAAATGAAATGACTATGGCAATACCTGATTTTAATAAAGCTCTTTCAACTCTTTGTTTATAGCTTATGTTACCAGATGTTCACAAATCATCTATTTAATGCTGTTTCCTAGATGTCCAAGATACTTTTTAACATTCCAAAGACTCCAAACTCAGCCACAGATTGCTTAAACAATTACATTTCTCTTTTCAGAATAATGTCTCCCTTTTTTGACTTCTAAAAAAGTATATGTCTTCACGTTAACAAAAAAGTATATAAGAACATCACGTGACCTTTGTGCACAGGACTACCAAGCCTATTTAACTTATTGCTTGACTTTGGAATATTCGTTCCTTGCTAATATTTCCACACTTTTCACAATTCAAATCACCTTTGACTTTTACATAAACTTGCTGCAGATATATTGATATTTGATTAATAGAAGTGTAATAAGTTTCTCTTTTTTAAAAGTATTCATATTAAGAAAAAGATATCTCTATCAGTGGACTAAAGAGAAAGTGAAAAAATTCAATATATGTGTTGGCTATGGAAAGAGGCAGTTTTATGACAGTGATTGTGCTTTGGGGCTTTCCTTGACCAGTTTCTCCGTGAGAACATCAGAATATAGGAAATGTGACAGTCCTGAGACTTACAAATGAGAGGGGCTTTTGTTAAATGACCCAATATGGAGAGTCCAAAGTGTTAAGAGGAAATAATGTTTTTTACAATTAGAAGAAAGGTGAGAACTCAGCCCTAGTGTTGAAGCTGGAAGCCTTCTCCAAAGAAAGGAGTTCTCACCTCTAGGGGATGGAATAAAGGGCAACGATGGTGTTTGGGGGCTCTCCTTGACCAGTTTCTCCCTGAGAACATCAGAATATAGGAAATGTGAGGGTCCTGAGACTTGCAAATGAGAGGGGCTTTTGTTAAATGACCCAATATGGAGAGTCCAAAGTGTTAAGAGGAAACAATGTTTTTTACAATTAGAAGAAAGGTGAGAACTCAGCCCTAGTGTTGAAGCTAGAAGCCTTCTCAAAAGAAAGGAGTTCTCACCTCTAGGGAATGGAGGCTAGGGAGGGGCTAAGCAGAGGTAGGGATATAAAAAGCCCTACAGAAGCCCCTGTTGGTATTTTGGCTATCCAAAGCTCAAGAGCCAGAGCCAGAGCCAGCATCTGCTCCTGAGAGAAACATCCAAGAAGGAAGAATATGGATCCCAGAGACTTAATTGAAGATATCAAGGGACATCTTACTTGCTCCATCTGCCTGGGCTACTTCACTGACCCAGTGACTGTCCAATGTGGCCACAGTTTTTGTTCACATTGTCTTCTCCAGTGCAGGGAGAGAGCCACTGACATCTTGAGGTGCCCAGAGTGCAGAGGAGTCATCAGATACCAGGACTTGGTGCCCAACAGGCAACTGCAGAACCTGTCCGTCATTGGCAAACAACTCCGACCTCACTTGCTGCACAGCACCATCGGCCTGACCACCTGTGAGCAACATGGCAACCCGCAGAAGTTCTTCTGTGAGGAGGACCAGACACCGCTTTGTGATTCTTGCAAATCAGCCCCACAGCACAAGGCTCACAAAGTCCTTCCTTTGAAAACAGTTGCTGAGAAGTGCAGGGATGAGCTCCAGGAGATGCAAACTACCTTAGGAGAAACAGAAAAGGAGTTTGAAATGATGTTGGACAAAGTAAGAAGGAAAAAGGCATCCTGCAAGGAGAATGAAGATGCTTTGAAACACTCAGTGATGTTTGAGTATGAGAAAATTCACCAGTTCTTGTGGGATGAAGAATATGAGTACTTGGAAAAGCTGCAGGAGGAATCCAGAGATGGCATCCTCCAAATACACGAAAACATGGACGAGGTGACCCAACAGATCCAGAGTCTGCAACAAATGATGTCAGAAATAGAGAAGACTTTGCACAAGCCGCCTTTGGAAATGCTCCAGGATATGAAAGGCATTTTGGAAAGGAATGAGCAGCTCCTCTTACTTGAAGAACCAGAGCTTGTGTCACCTTCCTTAAGTACCTGCTCCATCACATGCTTGAGAGAAGTGCTCCTGAACTTCCAGACGGACATAAGTTTGGATCCTGAGTCAGCCAATCCTCTTCTCATCCTTTCTGAAGACCTGAAGAGGGTCCAGTACCGGAGGGTCCATCGGGACCTGCCAGACACCGAAGACAGAAAGGACTGCACTCTTGCTGTTTGGGGGGCCCAGACCTTCACCTCAGGAAAACATTATTGGGAGGTAGAGGTGGAAGGGAAGACAGGGTGGGAATTGGGCGTCTGTAGAGATTCAGTCAAGGGAAAGGGAAAACTGTCCTCCTCTGAGGATGGAAAGACACTAGCAAGCTCCCCATGTGGAAATAGTTTCTTCCTGTTAAAGTCACAAAATGGCTTTCACTTGAAGCAGCCTGGGCTCAAAGTGGGAGTTCTTCTTGATTATGAAAATAAATCTATAGCTTTTTATGATGTCAGAGAAAGAAGCCTTATCCACATTCTCTCAAACATGGATTTTGAAGGACCTCTTTGCCCTTACTTCTCTTTTGTCATCAAGGAAGACAGTCCCCCTGCATCACTCATTCTCTGTTAGACTGGGGATCAGTAAAGAGCTGTCAATGATGCTCATTGTGAAGGAGGACATGTGAGTGAAAGGGATAATGAAAATTACTTTCTAAATTTTTTGTAACTTTTGTCATTTCTGTAAACTTCTTTTGGAAATTGTCAATAAAGTGAAGTGTTTTTATTAAAACCAATGAGATGAAGTCTTTCTTTTTTTAAATTTGTTATGAAAAACCATGGGGCCTAATTTGTAAGCTCTTAAATTGGAGATCAGCTGGAAGGGGAGGTAGAAAAGCAACAGCAGAGGAGTGAAAGGAGAAAAAGAGGGAAACAGTATGCTTCAAGTGGAGAAGGAGGAAGCAGCTCAGTACTGGAGAAGTCTAAAAGGACTTCCTAATGTACCTTGAACCTTGTAAGGCATGCAATTGAATCAAAGGATCTTGATTCTTTACTCAAAGACAATTGCTCAAATTGGTTTATTTTATTACTTCACAGTATGTAGGACATGTGTAAGACAGAATGCACAAAACATTGAGAATGTCAGTGTTGCCCATAAACCTAAAGGGTTCATGGTTGATAATATGCAAGGTTATTTGACTGGACATTTTCAGTTTACCCTTGTAACATATTTAGGGAAGTAAAATATGTTTATTTTTTACAAAGTAAAGGAAAGAGAAGATGCACAAGTATGACTGGATGAATCAGACTATTGAGCCACTGTACAAAGTCTACATATAATTTCTCATTTTACTGCCCTAACACACTCTTTTCTAACAAAAGGGAAAATTTTACTTTAAGAATGTAGATATCATTTCTGTCATGTGAAAAAGTACTCCAAATCACCATTGATCAGGGAAATAAAAATTAAGACAACTCTGAGATGCTACTACACATCGCTCAGATTGATTAAGATGACAGAAAAGGCCATGATGAATTTGGGGGGGTATGGGGGAAAACTGGGACACTACTACATTGTTGGTGGTATTGTGAATATATCCAGCCATTCTGGAGACCAATTTGGAAGTATGCTCAAACAGCTATCAAAATGTGCAAACCCTTTGATACAGCAATGTTTCTACTGGGCTTATATCCCAAAGAGATTATAAAGGGAAATAGATCCACATGTGCAAAAATGTTTGTGGCAGCCCTTTTTGTAGTCCCCATAAACTGGAAACTGAATGGATACCCATCGGTTGGAGAATGGCGGAATACATAGTGGCATATGAATGTTATGCAATATGATTATTCCATAAGAAATGACCAACAGGAAGATTTCAGAGAGGCCTGGAGGGACTTACAGAAACTGATGCTGAGTGATGTGAAAAGAACTTGAAGATCCGTTATATACAACAACAAAATTATACAATGACCAGTTCTGATAGAGGTGGCTCTCTTCAACAATGAGATGATTCAAACCAGTCCCAATTGTTCAGTAACGAACACAGTCAGCTATACCCAGAGAGAGAACTATTGAAAATGAGTGTGGAACACAAGCTAGCATTTTGAATCTTTCTGTTATGGTTTGCTTGCAATTTTGTTTACTTGATCAGGGTTTTTTTCTTTCTTTCTTGATGTGATTTTTCTTGTGCAGCAAAATAACTGTATAAATATATATATACATACATATGTCGTATTTCATATATGAATTAACATATTTAACATATATTGGACCACCTACCATCTAGGGGAGGGGAAATGTTGGAACACAAGGTTTTGCAAGGGTCAGTGTTGAAAAATTACCCACACATATATTTTGTAAATAAAAAGCTATAATAAAAAAATAAAAAAAAATTGTAGAAATCAGTGAACCCTAGGTTGAATCAATTTGATTTTCTGTGAAAGATACAATAAAAATTCCATGTTTTCCAAATAGTAGAAATGACCTTTTTGGTCAACTTCAATCATCTGATCTCCAGTCACACTGTCACATTCTCTTCTGACCACACTCATTCCATGAGAAAGCACTATAAGCTACCTATTTAAAAAGGATTATCATTTGCATCCATGAATAATTTCATATTTTGGAACATAACTCAAATACTATATGTGATCACATTTCTAATTGAAGGCAAAAAGAAACTCCAACTATTTCTCAATGGATATGTCATCAGAATAAAATGATTTTTACATTAGAGCATTGAAATCAGCTAACTTTATTCATGTCTTCCTTGTGATATAACTATTCTCTAATTGCCATGAGAAAATGTGTATCTATTCCTTTCACCTATCATAATCTTCCTCAGCTGCTCAATGGTTCCCTAGACCACTAACTAGGTTATTAATGTAGATGGGAGGGAATCTTAAGAGGTCATGTAAAATCAATTCTTTCATCTTACAGATGAACTTAGGTAAAAGATTAAATGACTTATCTAAGAGAGAAAATGACATGTACAGAAATTAGAGTCTGTGTCGATTTTTACCGAGAGAGGGAGAGAGAAGACAGGGAGAGGGAGAGAGGGAGAGAGGAAGAAGGAGAGGGAGAGGGAAGAGGAAGAAGGAGAAGGGGAAAGGGGAGGGGGAGGAAGTGGAAAGGAAGAGAGGAGTGGAAGAGAAGAGGGGGAGGGGTGTTAGGTTCTTCCTAAGGGCTAATGAGATAATGAGATGATAGGTTCTTACTAAGTGCTAAGTCAGTACTTAACAATTCTCTAGTTCTGGCCTTTAAGGTGAGTTTTACCCCTTTGAACTTCTGGGGAGGAGCTTAATGTTTAAAAGGAGCAAGTTCATTAGTAGAAGTAATTTTCCCACAAGCCCTTGCATTATCCCACGCCCATTCTGTGGGAGGAAAAAAGAGAGCTGCCAACTCTGACCTAGAGTAGACTCCCTCCTCCTCCAGAGTGCCAGCCTGGAGTTTCTGGAGACAAAAGAACATTATGTATTGGCGCCCAACATGGGGCAAGGACTTTGGCTTATCCTGACAAGGACTGATTCTGAGACCTTCAGAGGAGCTAGCCCGGACATTCCCAGAGGGGGAAGGGGAAGAGGGTGGGGTACATTGGAGATGTCCATGGTACTACTTGCCAATCCATAGGTCTACTGATCAGAGTTTAATTTTGGTTTCACTGGACTATCTAGGTAGTAGAATTGGGGTCACAGTTCTAGGACATAAAAGATCTGAAAGATGCATTTATTTTTACTCTGTAGAACAGACATAGATTTCTTCTTACATCACAGAGGAGTTAATAAATAAGGAGTGATATTCTGTAGCCACCATCTCGGAAAATTATCCTCAAGAAAAATAGGAGAATATGTTCAAAATAGTAAACTAGGTAAATAGTTTCTATGACCTCCTTCTGATTGAAATCCCCCTCCCCCCTGTACTAATTCTTTTGGAAATGCAAATGAAATGACTATGGCAATACCTGATGTTAATAAAGCTCTTTCAACTCTTTGTTTATAGCTTATGTTACCAGATGTTCACAAATCATCTCTTTAATGCTGTTTCCTAGATGTCCAAGATACTTTTTAATATTCCAAAAACTCCAAACTCAGCCACAGATTGCTTAAACAATTATATTTCTCTTTTCAGAATAATGTCTCCCTTTTTTGACTTCTAAAAAAGTATATGTCTTCACGTTAACAAAAAAGTATATAAGAACATCACGTGACCTTTGTGCACAGGACTACCAAGCCTATTTAACTTATTGCTTGACTTTGGAATATTCGTTCCTTGCTAATATTTCCACACTTTTCCCAATTCAAAGCACCTTTGACTTTTACATAAACTTGCTGCAGATATATTGATATTTGATTAATAAAAGTGTAATAAGTTTCTCTTTTTTAAAAGTATTCATATTAAGAAAAAGATATCTCTATCAGTGGACTGAAGAGAAAGTGAAAAAATTCAATATATGTGTTGGCTATGGAAAGAGGCAGTTTTATGACAGTGATTGTGCTTTGGGGCTTTCCTTGACCAGTTTCTCCGTGAGAACATCAGAATATAGGAAATGTGAGGGTCCTGAGACTTGCAAATGAGAGGGGCTTTTGTTAAATGACCCAATATGGAGAGTCCAAAGTGTTAAGAGGAAATAATGTTTTTTACAATTAGAAGAAAGGTGAGAACTCAGCCCTAGTGTTGAAGCTAGAAGCCTTCTCCAAAGAAAGGAGTTCTCACCTCTAGGGGATGGAATAAAGGGCAACGATGGTGTTTGGGGGCTCTCCTTGACCAGTTTCTCCCTGAGAACATCAGAATATAGGAAATGTGAGGGTCCTGAGACTTGCAAATGAGAGGGGCTTTTGTTAAATGACCCAATATGGGGAGTCCAAAGTGTTAAGAGGAAACAATGTTTTCCATAATTAGAAGAAAGGTGAGAACTCAGGCCTAGTGTTGAAGCTAGAAGCCTTCTCCAAAGAAAGGAGTTCTCACCTCTAGGGAATGGAGGCTAGGGAGGGGCTAAGCAGAGGTAGGGATATAAAAAGCCCTACAGAAGCCCCTGTTGGTATTTTGGCTATCCAAAGCTCAAGAGCCAGAGCCAGAGCCAGCATCTGCTCCTGAGAGAAACATCCAAGAAGGAAGAATATGGATCCCAGAGACTTAATTGAAGATATCAAGGGACATCTTACTTGCTCCATCTGCCTGGGCTACTTCACTGACCCAGTGACTGTCCAATGTGGCCACAGTTTTTGTTCACATTGTCTTCTCCAGTGCAGGGAGAGAGCCACTGACATCTTGAGGTGCCCAGAGTGCAGAGGAGTCATCAGACACCAGGACTTGGTGCCCAACAGGCAACTGCAGAACCTCTCCATCATTGGCAAACAACTCCGACCTCACTTGCTGCACAGCACCATCGGCCTGACCACCTGTGAGCAACATGGCAACCCGCAGAAGTTCTTCTGTGAGGAGGACCAGACACCGCTTTGTGATTCTTGCAAATCAGCCCCACAGCACAAGGCTCACAAAGTCCTTCCTTTGAAAACAGTTGCTGAGAAGTGCAGGAATGAGCTCCAGGAGATGCAAACTACCTTAGGAGAAACAGAAAAGGAGTTTGAAATGATGTTGGACAAAGTAAGAAGGAAAAAGGCATCCTGCAAGGAGAATGAAGATGCTTTGAAACACTCAGTGATGTTTGAGTATGAGAAAATTCACCAGTTCTTGTGGGATGAAGAATATGAGTACTTGGAAAAGCTGCAGGAGGAATCCAGAGATGGCATCCTCCAAATACACGAAAACATGGACGAGGTGACCCAACAGATCCAGAGTCTGCAACAAATGATGTCAGAAATAGAGAAGACTTTGCACAAGCCGCCTTTGGAAATGCTCCAGGATATGAAAGGCATTTTGGAAAGGAATGAGCAGCTCCTCTTACTTGAAGAACCAGAGCTTGTGTCACCTTCCTTAAGTACCTGCTCCATCACATGCTTGAGAGAAGTGCTCCTGAACTTCCAGACGGACATAAGTTTGGATCCTGAGTCAGCCAATCCTCTTCTCATCCTTTCTGAAGATCTGAAGAGGGTCCAGTACCAGAGGGTCCATCGGGACCTGCCAGACAACGAAGACGGAAAGGACTGCACTCTTGCTGTTTGGGGGGCCCAGACCTTCACCTCAGGAAAACATTATTGGGAGGTAGAGGTGGAAGGGAAGACAGGGTGGGAATTGGGCATCTGTAGAGATTCAGTCAAGGGAAAGGGAAAACTGTCCTCCTCTGAGGATGGAAAGACACTAGCAAGCTCCCCATGTGGAAATAGTTTCTTCCTGTTAAAGTCACAAAATGGCTTTCACTTGAAGCAGCCTGGGCTCAAAGTGGGAGTTCTTCTTGATTATGAAAATAAATCTATAGCTTTTTATGATGTCAGAGAAAGAAGCCTTATCCACATTCTCTCAAACATGGATTTTGAAGGACCTCTTTGCCCTTACTTCTCTTTTGTCATCAAGGAAGACAGTCCCCCTGCATCACTCATTCTCTGTTAGACTGGGGATCAGTAAAGAGCTGTCAATGATGCTCATTGTGAAGGAGGACATGTGAGTGAAAGGGATAATGAAAATTACTTTCTAAATTTTTTGTAACTTTTGTCATTTCTATAAACTTCTTTTGGAAATTGTCAATAAAGTGAAGTGTTTTTATTAAAACCAATGAGATGAAGTCTGTCTTTTTTAAAATTTGTTATGAAAAACCATGGGGCCTAATTTGTAAGCTCTTAAATTGGAGATCAGCTGGAAGGGGAGGTAGAAAAGCAACAGCAGAGGAGTGAAAGGAGAAAAAGAGGGAAACAGTATGCTTCAAGTGGAGAAGGAGGAAGCAGCTCAGTACTGGAGAAGTCTAAAAGGACTTCCTAATGTACCTTGAACCTTGTAAGGCATGCAATTGAATCAAAGGATCTTGATTCTTTACTCAAAGACAATTGCTCAAATTGGTTTATTTTATTACTTCACAGTATGTAGGACATGTGTAAGACAGAATGCACAAAACATTGAGAATGTCAGTGTTGCCCAAATACCTAAATGGTTCATGGTTGATAATATGCAAGGTTATTTGACTGGACATTTTCAGTTTACCCTTGTAACATATTTAGGGAAGGAAAATATGTTTATTTTTTACAAAGTAAAGGAAAGAGAAGATGCACAAGTATGACTGGATGAATCAGACTATTGAGCCACTGTACATAGTCTACATATAATTTCTCATTTTACTGCCCTAACACACTCTTTTCTAACAAAAGGGAAAATTTTACTTTAAGAATGTAGATATTATTTCTGTCATGTGAAAAAGTACTCCAAATCACCATTGAGCAGAGAAATAAAACCTGAGATGCTACTACATATCGCTCAGATTGATTAAGATGACAGAAAAGGCCATGATGAATATGGGGAGTATGGGGGAAAACTGGGACACTACTACATTGTTGGTGGTATTGTGAATATATCCAGCCATTCTGGAGACCAATTTGGAAATATGCTCAAACAGCTATCAAAATGTGCATACCCTTTGATACAGCAATGTTTCTACTGGGCTTATATCCCAAAGAGATTATAAAGGGAAATAGATCCACATGTGCAAAAATGTTTGTGGCAGCCCTTTTTGTAGTCCTCATAAACTGGAAACTGAATGGATACTCATCAGTTGGAGAATGGCGGAATACATAGTGGCATATGAATGTTATGCAATATGATTATTCCATAAGAAATGACCAACAGGAAGATTTCAGAGAGGCCTGGAGGGACTTACAGAAACTGATGCTGAGTGATGTGAAAAGAACTTGAAGATCCGTTATATACAACAACAAAATTATACAATGACCAGTTCTGATAGAGGTGGCTCTCTTCAACAATGAGATGACTCAAACCAGTCCCAATTGTTCAGTAACGAACACAGTCAGCTATACCCAGAGAGAGAACTATTGGAAATGAGTGTGGAACACAACCTAGCATTTTGAATCTTTCTGTTATGGTTTGCTTGCAATTTTGTTTACTTGATCAGGGTTTTTTTCTTTCTTTCTTGATGTGATTTTTCTTGTGCAGCAAAATAACTGTATAAATATATATATACATACATATGTCGTATTTCATATATGAATTAACATATTTAACATATATAGGACCACCCACCATCTAGGGGAGGGGAAATGTTAGAACACAAGGTTTTGCAAGGGTCAATGTTGAAAAATTACCCATGCATATATTTTGTAAATAAAAAGCTATAATAAAAAAAAAAACATTGTTGAAATCAGTGAACACTAGGTTGAATCAATTTGATTTTCTGTGAAAGATACAATAAAAATTCCAGGTTTTCTAAATAGTAGAAATGACCTTTTTGGTCATCTTCAATCATCTAATCTCCAGTCACACTGTCACATTCTCTTCTGACCACACTCATTACATGAGAAAGCACTATAAGCTACCTATTTAAAAAGGATTATCATTTGCATCCATGAATAATTTCATATTTTGGAATATAACTCAAATAGTATATGTGATCACATTTCTAATTGAAGGCAAAAAGAAACTCCAACTATTTCTCAATGGATATGTCATCAGAATAAAATGATTTTTAAATTAGAGCATTGAAATCAGCTAACTTTATTCATGTCTTCCTTGTGATATAACTATTCTCTAATTGCCATGAGAAAATGTGTATCTATTCCTTTCACCTATCATAATCTTCCTCAGCTGCTCAATGGTTCCCTAGGCCACTAACTAGGTCATTAATGTAGATGGGAGGGAATCTTAAGAGGTCATGTAAAATCAATTCTTTCACCTTACAGATGAACTTAGCTAAAAGATTAATTGACTTATCTAAGAGAGAAAATGACATGTACAGAAATTAGAGTCTGTGTTGATTTTTACAGAGGGAGGGAGAGAGAAGAGAGGGAGAGGGAGAGAGGGAGAGAGGAAGAAGGAGAGGGAGAGGGAAGAGGAAGAAGGAGAAGGGGAAAGGGGAGGGGGAGGAGGTGGAAAGGAAGAGAGGAGTGGAAGAGAAGAGGGGGAGGGGTATTAGGTTCTTCCTAAGTGCTAATGAGATAATGAGATGATAGGTTCTTACTCAGTGCTAAGTCAGTACTTAACAATTCTCTAGTTCTGGCCTTTAAGGTGAGTTTTACCCCTTTGAACTTCTGGGGAGGAGCTTAATGTTTAAAAGGAGCAAGTTCATTAGTAGAAGTAATTTTCCCACAAGCCCTTGCATTATCCCACGCCCATTCTCTGGGAGGACAAAAGAGAGCTGCCAACTCTGACCTAGAGTAGACTCCCTCCTCCTCCAGAGTGCCAGCCTGGAGTTTCTGGAGACAAAAGAACATTATGTATTGGCGCCCAACATGGGGCAAGGACTTTCAGAGGAGCTAGCCCGGACATTCCCAGAGGGGGAAGGGGAAGAGGGTAGCGTACATTGGAGATGACCATGGTACTACCTGCCAATCCATAGGTCTACTGATCAGAGTTTAATTTTGGTTTCACTGGACTATCTAGGTAGTAGAATTGGGGTCACAGTTCTAGGACATAAAAGATCTGAAAATGCATTTATTTTTACTCTGTAGAACAGACATAGATTTCTTCTTACATCACAGAGGAGTTAATAAATAAGGAGTTATATTCTGTAGCCACCATCTCGGAAAATTATCCTCAAGAAAAATAGGAGAATATGTTCAAAATAGTAAACTAGGTAAATAGTTTCTATGACCTCCTTCTGATTGAAATCCCCCTCCCCCCTGTACTAATTCTTTTAGAAATGCAAATGAAATGACTATGGCAATACCTGATGTTAATAAAGCTCTTTCAACTCTTTGTTTATAGCTTATGTTACCAGATGTTCAAAAATCATCTCTTTAATGCTGTTTCCTAGATGTCCAAGATACTTTTTAATATTCCAAAGACTCCAAACTCAGCCACAGATTGCTTAAACAATTACATTTCTCTTTTCAGAATAATGTCTCCCTTTTTTTACTTCTAAAAAAGTATATGTCTTCACGTTAACAAAAAAGTATATAAGAACATCACGTGACCTTTGTGCACAGGACTACCAAGCCTATTTAACTTATTGCTTGACTTTGGAATATTCGTTCCTTGCTAATATTTCCACCCCTTTCACAATTCAAATCACCTTTGACTTTTACATAAACTGGCTGCAGATATATTGATATTTGATTAATAGAAGTGTAATAAGTTTCTCTTTTTTAAAAGTATTCATATTAAGAAAAAGATATCTCTATCAGTGGACTAAAGAGAAAGTGAAAAAATTCAATATATGTATTGGCTATGGAAATAGGCAGTTTTATGACAGTGATTGTGCTTTGGGGCTTTCCTTGACCAGTTTCTCTGTGAGAACATCAGAATATAGGAAAGGTGAGGGTCCTGAGACTTGCAAATGAGAGGGGCTTTTGTTAAATGACCCAATATGGAGAGTCCAAAGTGTTAAGAGGAAATAATGTTTTCCACAATTAGAAGAAAGGTGAGAACTCAGCCCTAGTGTTGAAGCTAGAAGCCTTCTCCAAAGAAAGGAGTTCTCACCTCTAGGGGATGGAATAAAGGGCAACGATGGTGTTTGGGGGCTCTCCTTGACCAGTTTCTCCCTGAGAACATCAGAATATAGAAAATGTGAGGGTCCTGAGACTTACAAATGAGAGGGTCTTTTGTTAAATGACCCAATATGGGGAGTCCAAAGTGTTAAGATGAAATAATGTTTTTTACAGTTAGAAGAAAGGTGAGAACTCAGCCCTATTCTATTTTATTATTCTATTTTTATTATTCTATTTTATTATATGTAATATCATCATTGTATAAGAAATTCTATGATAGATGATATATTATGTTATATAAAATTATTGTATAATATCATATAATATTTGTTATATATTATTATATGATATTGCCATTCTGTAAGAAATGATCGTGGATCACAGCATAGCATTTTCATTCTTTTTGTGGTTGCATGGTGGCATTTTATTTTCTTTCTCACTTTGGTTGGTTTTGATTTGATTTCTTTTGGGCAGTGAGATGATTTAATCCATATGTGTGCATATCTTGGATTTAACATCCATTTAACAATATGTTTCATATATATTGCCTAACTGGTCATATGTGGAGGGGGTGAGGGGAAAGGGAAGAAATTGAAACACAAGGTTTTGCAAGGGTTCGTATGGCAAAACTTTCTATGCATAGAGGCATTGTGGGCCTCCTATCCACCAGACCAAAGCATAACACTGACAGGCAGGAGCAATAAGAGAAAAGAGATTCTTTTTCCCCTAGATGGTCCTCTCCTCTGGGCAGAACATCATTAGCCAAGGCGGATTGAGTCCGACCTTGCCCATCTGCTCTACTGTCCATTGCACTGTGTAAGCCCTCCTCACTCTCCCTCATCCCCTGCAGTTGGAGTCCAAAGGAATACTTCTTTGTTGTCTGCCAGTTGACCTGTGTGAGTGTCTCCTTGTGTCTGTGAGTGGGTGTGTATCTGAGCATGGCTGCATGGCAGGATGTGTCTGTGTGTGCTTCTGTGAGCTTCTCAATGTTCTAGGTCTCCAAGGGGCTGCTCATTCCAAGAAGAGGGAATCCCAGGAAAAGTCTGGGATGAGGAAAGAGGGGTCCTGGCCACTGTCATTCTTGGGAGACCAAGGTGTCTTCTCCAAAATTCTTGGATCCTGGGGCGAATCTTCCGAGACTGTCTCTGTGAGAGACGTCCAGATTTCCTGTTGCAGACTTTGGGCTTCTTGGGCTCCAGGGGCAGGATGCATTGGCTGGGAGGGCCCTGAGGGGAGACAGTCGCTTCTGGTCCCCTGGGAGTTTTCTGAGAGGCAGCCGGATGCCTCCAGTAGGGAGAAGAGAGCCTCCTCGAAAATGGGCTCATGAGGCATGGCAAGTGGAGAAGTGGGGGGCCCCATGGCCACATCTTCCAAGCTTGGCAGACTCCTGCTGTGGCTGCTGCTGGGAGGGGAGTAAAAGAAAGAGTGCAAGGATGGCTGGGGCTGCTGGGGGGCACTCCAGAGGACAGGGATCCCGCTCCTGTTTTCCAGGATAGGAGCCTCTTGCACACCCAGCAGGTGGCCAGAGCCCTCAGAAGCTGCTTGTGAGAAGGTGGAGGGGCTGCACACTGCAGCTGTAAGAAGCGGGTCCTGGGCTTCTCCATCGGACCTCCCTGAACCCGTTGCCTGGCTGCCTGAAGGAGCAGGAGATAAACGTCTCCTCTTGGGAGCTCCCTGAGCCAGGGCTGCCTCTTCCAGCTCTATTTGCCTCAGAAGGAGCCAGATTTGCTCTTCAACACTTGGCTCTCCGTGGGCTCCAGGGACAGGGGGCAGAGGTAGAGATGGGCGGCTGTCCCCACCGCTGTCCTGGGAGGGTTCTGCCGGCAATGTGGGCTCCTGCAGGAGGTCGAGCAGACCCTCTAGACCGAAGCCATAAGACCCGGCAAGTGGAGCAGTAGAGGTCTGCAGGCTGCTGGGAGTGCAGTCCAAGCCCCACTGCAGGGGCTGCTGGGGCTGCTGCATGGCCCAGCAGGCCGCGGGGATCGCGCTGTTCCCCCCCTGCACAGCGGCCTCTTCTGTTCCCAGCAGGCCGCGAGGGCGCTCAGCAGCTGCTGCTGGGGAGGCTTTGGCGCTGGCTTCTGGAGCCGGCAGCCGCTGGGCCTGGGCTGCTGGCTGGGGCCTCGCTGAGGACATGGCGGGGCTGCCTGAAGGCCCAGGACACAGACGCCTCTTCTTGGGGGCCCTTTCCCCCGGGGCTGCAGCTTCCGAGTCCGTCAGGGTGCCGCCAGGCCAGATTTCCCGGTCCCGGTGCTGGCGCTCTTGGGGCACTGGCCTTTGGCCGGCGGGGTCCGGAGCCGCCTCTGAGGAGGGGGCGGCGGCGGCTGGTCCAGGCGTCTGCCCGGCGCTTAAGGCTCCTGCCGAGGGCGCGTCTGTGCGGAAGGCCCTGGCATAGGGATTGTGCTCGATTTTGAGGCGGATGAGCTCCCGGTTGCGATAAGCAGTCACGGCAATGAACTCGGTCTCGGGGAAGCTGAAGACGTGGCTCCGGGAGGGGGCGCCCGGCGCTTCCTGGTCTCCACAGGCGACTTCTTCCACGTGGAGCCGGGGCCGGTACCGGTGCTGAGACCGGAGCCGGAGGGCGCGCGGCGTGCTCCCGCCAGCGGGCTCCTCGTTGCTGAGCTTGAGCATTTTAAAGGCGATCTCGCGCCCCATCCAGTGCGCGCCCGTGTTGGGGGAGTCTGGGTGCGCATACACCTGGTTCCCGGGAACGTGGCTCTCTTCGACTCCACCCGGAGCCCACCCGGCCTCCTCATAGCGCCAGTGATGCTGGTCTACGCGCACCATGTCCACAAAGACGCGGTAGCGGGCCCGGGGGTCCATGCCCCGGATGTGGTAAGCCAGGAAGGGGAACATGGCCCGGCCCGGCCTGCTGAGGCGCATTTCGTTCTGCTGCCGATGGAACGTGAGCCACAGGGAATGGTTGCAGAGGACGACCTGGAGCGTTCCGGAGCAAGCGGCGCCGCAGTTCTCCAGGGGAGGCTGCTGGGGCCCCGCCGCCGAAGGCTGCTTCGGCGAGGAGGGATGGGCCGAGACAGGAGAAGGGCCGGGATCCGCGCCCTGCGGGGCGTCAGGAGCACAGCCCATCGGGGGCTGGTTCTCAGCTCCGACGCCTTCCCTGTGGGGCCCCCGGGAGGGGCGGTCCTGCCCCGCGGCACTGGGGCCTGGGGCCTTCTTGGCCAAGGGCATGGCCGCCTGAGGGCCTAGAGGGGCTGCGGGAGTAAGCATCGCTGCTGGACTGGCCACGTCCTCCTTAGGGCCGGTCTGTAGTGTTCTCTTGTCTGTCAATTAAAATCCTTCTCTGGGAGGAGGTTTCTTTTCTTGAAATCCTTTTCTCCCCGAGCAGGCTTCTTCTGGAGCCTCCAGCCAGAGCAGAGGTTGAATCTGGAATCCTCTTCTTCCTCAATCCTGGCTCTGAATCTCCTCCAGCTTCCCTGAAGTTCTCCTGGGGAGTCTTGTCCATAACCCACTCCAGATTGCTTCCTTACCAACTGCCTTCTCCTTTTATCCTCCCAGAGAATGGGATTGTGGGTACTCCCAGGGGACTGTGGGAACTCCTACAACCAATGAGCTTGCTCCTTTTAAAGGGCTAAACTCCTTTTCACAAGTCTAAAGGTGTAAACTCCTTTTCAAGGTGTGAACTAAAGATGTGAACCCTGAGCTAGAGAATTGTTAAGGACCGACTTAGCACCTACTAAGGACCTAACATCTCCCCTTTTCTTTTGATTTAGAACATAGGATGGTCATGACTTTGAAACCTAAATCCATCAATATGGGAGGTATTACCTATAATTACAGAAATTACATGAAGGCATAGTATTATGACTCATGCTAGAAGTGATGTAACAAATAACATGATGAAATAATCATAAATTGAGAATTTATACATGTCCATAAGCCCATTGTCCATTAGTTCATGTGCCAGAAAGCCAATAAATTCCTGCAAGTTTTAAAATCCTACAATAGTCTCATCTTCTTTTTCTTTCATCTAACATTACTAAAGCACTTGGATGAAATTGTAGATATGAAGTGTATCTTTGGAAATTAAGTTTGGTTTGGAATTGTAGTATTCACTTAATTCCTCTCCCTACTAATTCCCATTCTTTTAGATCCAATTCTTTTTCCAGAGAAAAACAAGGACATATGACCTGCACAGTTTTTAAAAGTTCAGTGATCTCCTAAAATCACAAGCTTTTCATAACCTTGTCAATGCTCTCTAAACAGTTTCCTTGAACGGAAACAGAAGGCTGTTTCCTAAAAATGGGCCCCATTGTGCTGAAATTCTAATTGAGCTCTTTAAGAAAGTTTCCTTGTTACTCATGCTGATTTCTGGGTCAGTTCCTCAGATCTCCCAGGCGATCAGTCAGTCAATAAGCATTTGTTATGTGCTTAGTACCTGCCAGAGACATTGCCAAGAATTCCCCCACCACTTATCTACACTCAAACTTTCAAGAGGGTTAATAATGAAGGGGGTAATTGATGTAAAAAGGAGGTGTTTGTGATATATATCAGGCTGCCTGAGCTCTGGACCCTATAATCTAATCTTAGAATGAGTCTCTTTGAAGTTCATGAGTTCTATGGAACTTGTTGCTAGCTTCTGATCTGCTCCCCACTCCTGCAGGTGGCTGTACAAAGATTATCTGCAGGTTCTGGCCCTGTTGTTTGGTGTGGAGTAGATCTACAGAGACCCTCGGCTGTTCCCTAACATTACCCAGTTGTTTCACATCTACAACACCTACTATAAGGATTCCAGGTCATTGGAGAGCTCCCTGCAGTGGCTGTCAGGTCAGGGCCTGACCTCCACTACAAATTTTAGCTGTGAGAGGCAATAGCTATTATTGGAGGAGCCATGTCTGCTCTTTCTGTCCAGATAGGGACACTACTGGAGCTCTACAGATTCCCACAGATAAGAGTCTGTGACAACTTGTACCCCTTTTTATAAAGGAAACATGTCCAAAATCAAACAAGATAAAGGGAAGAAACCATACTTTTATTTTGCGCTGACTATGTGCTATACGTGTTCTAAGAGCTTTAAAATACAGCATTTGACCTTTAGAAGTATGTTGGGAGGTAAGTGCCGTTATTATTCTTCCTTTCACTGTTCAAAAAATTGTAGCTGAGAGAAATTAATTGACTTGCCCAAAAATCACACAGAAAACAAGATTAAGGATTTTTTGAAGTTTAAATTTAAATTTTTTAACAACAATTTATTTAAAATCAATTTCCCCCATGGAAGATCTATTAAGAGCAGTAATTTAGAGTTGAGAAGTACAAGAATTGCAATTGGTCACAGGTAGTCACAGATGCAAAAGGATATCTAATCACTAAGGCTTATTAACAGTCCTTATGAGCAAAGAGAAAGACTCATTGAAAATGGTATCTACAAAATAGATCAGCTGTCCAAATATGATTTCTTTACCACACTACATTTGGCAATCCCAAAATTACACTAATCTTTCTTCTCCTTTAATAAAGTAGGAACATGTCAGTACAGAAACAAATGCAAATTCCACTTTCACATGAACAGAGTTTTTGTGTACGTTTCAGATTGAAAAAAAAAAAGTTAAAGTTCATTTCCCATTTGGAAGAAAAAGAAATAAGTTACCAACAGTTGAAATTGATAAAACTTTAATGTTGACTTCGTTATCAAAATGGGGAAAAAAAAGTTTTAAACATACACCATACACCATACACTATCTGACCTAACACTGACTCTCTAAGAATGTTTTCAAGAGAATACAAAAACAAAAACTATAACTAACCCCGAGGATTTTTTTATGCTTTACAAAATCTCATTTGCAGGGAAACTAGATTCTTGACTTAGTTTTTAAAGCTAATTCAAAATCTTCCTTTGTAAGTGTCCAGGTATCTGGCGAATTTCTTCTTCTAAACCAACTTCCATCTATTTTCACATTCGTTACAGAAAACATATGTTGTCATAGGTTCATAAGGACTTAGGGTGTGAAACTGGGTCTAGGTACCGTTCTTCTTGTTACATTTGCCACATGGAAATAGGTCCGTTTGGGTCCCACCCGTCCGGGCCATTTGATGTGTTCTAATAGCTTCTTTGGTCAGGTTTCTGCGTATCTCTTTAAGTTCCTCACTAGCCATTTCGACTGCAGTCATTCTAGCAAAGGAATCTGGAGGTATGTTCCCACACAGTACGTTTTTCCTTAAGTTTGGCTTCTTTGCGTCCTTGAGATTTGCTGTTCTCCTTCGTAGCCTGTTTTGATACTTCATGTCCCTGTTCCGTAACTCCTGATATACAGCTTCCTCAATCTGAGCGCCCAGTTCTTCAACATCGGCGCCAATAGCGAAGTAGTCACCTCCAGTTCTGAGGGCTGCAGCAAGCAACTCTCGGCACTTGATGGGAACCGAACCTGAAGTGCTTGGTGCCCGGGGGAAAGCTTTAATGAAGGAATCAGAAGCCTTTGTCTCTTCCTTTGCTTTGCTCCTGCAGCTCCTTTCTCGTTTTGCCTCAGGCCTGCATTGGGAAGAGTGAGCAGGTCCCTTTTTTGCTT
The DNA here is from genome assembly GCF_048593235.1 of Sminthopsis crassicaudata. Lineage (NCBI taxonomy): Eukaryota > Metazoa > Chordata > Mammalia > Dasyuromorphia > Dasyuridae > Sminthopsis > Sminthopsis crassicaudata. The sequence continues at coordinate 5,507,786 of NC_133617.1, read as the reverse complement.
GCTTCAGTCTTGGAGGGCCCAGAGACAGACTTCTTCCAGCGTGTGACGAGAGACTTGGCTAATGATGTGACTTCTTCATCTGTGCTCTGCTTGCGCACAGTATTTACCGATATTCCAATTTTTGTGGACCTCAATAATTCCAGAGTCATGGGAACGTCTTGAAGTTCCTTTAGTAAATCCAGTGCCCCGGCAGCGTTCTTGTTTTGCACCATCTTATCTATCTTCTTGGCTGTGGGAAGGATCTCCACCTCCATGGCTCGGGTGCTTTTCCAACCCCACTCTCGCCCACACCTCGAGGGGATGGGACACGGGACAAGCGGGAGCAAGAGGGTGATGTCAGAAGAGAAAGCGTGGGAGAGGTGCAGCAGTCAAGAAGAGAAACCCACCGAGAACAAAGGCCCAGGGCCCTCTCAGCCACAAATAAAGACCGGGCTTGGGGACTGCTCCTCTCAGGCGCGGGGGACTGCTCCTCCCAGGCAAAGACAGCGGATGGAGCGGGCTGGACTTTGGAGAAGTATACTTGAAGGTACTGTCTTCTTGCTTCCTTTCCTGGAAAGGGACTGAGATTGCTGCCCCCAGCCTGCATGTCTTTCTCTAGAATCAACCATACTGGTGATGTCTTCTCTCTGGAAAGGCCCACTAGACTGTGAGGTAAAGGGTAGAGGGCATCAGGAGTTTCCCTCAATTTTGATAAACAATGGAAGGGTTTTGTGGGTATTATGGGATTTGATTGGGATCAGTTAAAGGGCAAAAGGAAAGTCAACATAGATGAATCCTGATTTGGAAGTAGCCCCAAAACATTTCTTTCATTTTATTATTCTTTTGAATTTATGGGCTAACATGGTATCAAGAAAGGATAGTTGCTCGTGAATCTGTCAGTCATTTATGCATACCTTGCTAATCATGGAAAATAAATAAATCACAAGTCATCATTTGTTGGAATACACTGGAGTCACCTGACAGTGGCTGCTGGAATACATCTCTTGTGACAGGATGATACAAGGAGACTGAGAGGCAGTTGTTCTGTGACCTCTCTGACTGAGAGGCCACTTCATTGTCTGACCTCTTAAATACTCTATTACAATTTAATCCATTCATCATACTCAGTATAAGCCTATCATATCACCAGGAAACCATTATATGTCATAAGATTAATTCAATCATACTGAACCAGAGAACTATTTATCACCATGCTAAACTAGATACCCATCTTGTTCTGCATGTTAACTCCTTTTGGAAGAATCTTTGTTTCAAGTACACTTCTCCAGAGTTCTGGCCCATTCCAATCATCTTGTGTCCTATATCCTTCCCAGCCACTTTTCCTGTGGCCTTGAATAGGCTCCTGTTTTGGGAAACTAGACACACAGTCCTCCGCTTAAACAGAGACAGAAAGAGAGACAAAGAGAGCCACCAAGAGAGGCAGAGAGAGACCCTGAGAGGGAGGGAGGAAAGAACAGAGGAAATCTGGGAACACTAAGCACCACCTTCTCATCTGCCAGAGTTTGAGGCTTACTGATTGCCATTGTTCCATTTGCTCTTCAAAACAAGCTTCTGAGGCAGGGGCTACTTTCCCAGCACTGGCCAGATGAGGAAAGTGAGGTGCACGGCAGTTAAGAGGTCAGTCAAGGCTGGGTCCTCCCTGAATGCATTATCTTTTTTGTGAGGCTCTGAAATCTCCGTGGAGTTGGGCCTGGCACGTGGGACAGGAGTTACTCAAAAATCCTACACCCCCCCCCCTCAGGATAGTCTTCCCTTGGTTGCCAGTGCCACCTGCTGTCCCATTGTAGTATGTGGAAGTGACACAGATGGCAAAGCTCATCCCTAGCCAGAATGAAACCAAGAATACGCGAAAGAGTAACACGAACAAAGCCAGGAGAGTTTTTGCAAGGACATTTTATTGAAGCGTAGCACAATTTCTGCTAGCATTCCCCCACCCGTGCCCCCTCCCCTCGCCTCCCAGAGGTATCTCAGATAAACAATGGCTTTTTATGGCAAGCAAAGCAAAGCCTGAAAGGGGAAGGGAAAAGTCCGAAAATGTGGCTCCGCTCTCAAGGCAACTCGCAAAAGCCCATCGCCAAGGCCTTTGCCCTTCTGCCAAGTTCCCGGGCAGGGCCGCCTTCCCTTCTGCCTTGTGCGGGCACGACGGTTTTCCTCAGCATCTTGCCCCCTGCCCTTGGAGGTCTGTCAGCCTCTAGAATCCGTGCGTTCATTGGCAGGCTGGGCAATGCCCCAGGCATCGGGAAGTGGAGCCGGGCCTTCCCCAGCTCCGGCCAAGGTCCGGATAGGAAGAGTAACTGGGCCACAGCTCCAGCTCCTCCCGTACAGCCCCGAGGCAAGGCCTCCCGTGGCACCTCTGGCGCTCGGCTGCGAGCTCGGGACGTCGAAAGGCCGATTCCAAATCTTGCCATTGTGCTGGGACGAACCGCGGGGAGGAAGGAGGCGCAAGGGCCCCTCCCTACGAAAGCCCTTCAGCGGCCCTGCTTTGTACTTGACCGGATCCTGCCGCGGCCACCCCGTCTTCGAGTTCGGAGCCGGGGAAGAACGCTCGCGGATCTCGGCCTTCGGGTCTCCCTTCCCACTCCCGCTGCCCTCCCAGCTCCCTCGGCTCCGCACCTAGGTGGCCGCTGTGTCTCCGCATCCTGCGCCTCCTGTGAAGGCGGCAGCCACCAGGGGCATTCTCCGTTCTTGCCCTTGGCCTGGGAAAGAGAAAAAGGGGGGATTAAGCAGGTGAGCAGATTTACGGGCTGAGATCTCAAGAGGGGAACAAACCCCCGGGGCGACCATCGTCTTTTTTTTTTTCTTTATGCAATATAATTTATATTATATTCATAATATAATATAGTATAATATAATAATAATATAATAAAAGCATAATCTTTCAACCAAAACAATGAATGCACATACACATACACACATGCATGTAAAAAAAAAAAATGAAAGGGAATAACTTTCAGTTAGAATTTAGTGAAAATAAAGAAGTAGCTCATAGAGCTTCTGAAATCTGTCCTGAACAGGGATTCTGATTAAGAACTCCTGCTGTAGCAGTTGAGCTCCTTGATGGCAGGGATACTGCTTCCTTCTATACCTCCAGCACACAGTAGGCGCTTAATAAATGCATATTGACTAATTAGAATAGGATCTGAGTGCTCATGCTTCCTAGTTGTGAACCTCAGTTTCCTCTTCTGTAAAGTGGGAACAACAATGTTTGTTCTGTGCCCTCTAAGAGCAATGGAACCCTCGGCGAAAGGGCTTGAAAGTCTTCAGTCGTGTGGCTCCGTGAGCTGGTAACGTTATTTTTATTCTGTTTACATCAGTGACTGTGAATACCTCATGCTCGGACAGGACGCCCGATGTCACTCCTGCTTTTCCTGCCGTCACTGGGCTCACCCTATGTCAGGGCAGGAGAGTGACCCCGGCTGCCTCTGGGTTTGGCCCATGCTGGCTGTCTACACTGGGCTTTGCCAGGAGAGGGCTGCCCTCTGCTGGTTGTCTAAAGTCACTGCAGGACCCTTCCAACCTGCTGGGGTTCACTCCCCCATCTTTCTGCTCAGGGGGCACTCTTACTTTTATCTTGTGGCCTGGGTTAGAAGCTGCTCCTAGTCTGGAGTTCCTAGTGGTCCCCCCCGCAGTCCTTCCAGACCAGAGTCACTGGCAGCTTGTCTGTGGCCTCTTGTGTCCACCCAGAGCTTGACCTTGAGGTCTCTCCAAAAGCTGGTTTTCCACCAGTGGGAAAATACAAGAACCTTGGAGTGGGAGGACCTGAGTTCAAATGCTGACTCATTTTGGCAATAAACGCTAAAGAGCATTTATTGAGCACCTACTGTATGCTAGGAATCTGGATACAAAGAAAATGAATGAAACAAATAAATCTTATTCCCAAGGAGTTTGGATTTGGAGTTGTTCATCTCACTGGGCCTGTTTTCATTTTTTTTTCTTTTTTTATTTTATTTTATTTTTTTAATTTTATAATAATACATTTTTGACCGTACATATGCATGAGCAATTATTTATTTATTTATTTTTTATTCATTTTTCCAAATTATCCCCTCCCTCCCTCCACTCCCTCCCCCCGATGGCAGGTAATCCCATACATTTTACATGTGTTACAATATAACCTAGATACAATATATGTGTGTAAATACCATTTTCTTGTTGCACATTAATTATTAGCTTCCGAAGGTATAGGTAACCTGGGTAGATAGAGAGTAGTGCTAACAATTTACATTCGCTTCCCAGTGTTCCTTCTCTGGGTATAGTTATTTCTGTCCATCATTGATCAACTGGAAGTGAGTTGGATCTTCTTTATGTTGAAAATATGCACTTCCATCAGAATACATCCTCATACAGTATTGTTGTTGAAGTGTATAGTGATCTTCTGGTTCTGTTCATTTCACTCAGCAACAGTTGATTTAAGTCAAGCCTCTCTGTATTCCTCCTGCTGGTCATTTCTGACAGAGCAATAATATTCCATACCCTTCATATACCACAATTTACCCAACCATTCTCCAGTTGGTGGACATCCATTCAACTTCCAGTTTCTAGCTACAACAAAAAGAGCTGCCACAAACATTTTGGCACATACAGGTCCCTTTCCGCTCTTTAGTATTTCTTTGGGATATAATCCCAATAACAGCAATGCTGGGTCAAAGGGTATGCACAGTTTGATCACTTTTGGGGCATAGTTCCAAATTGCTCTCCAGAATGGCTGGATTCTTTCACAACTCCAACAACAATGTATCAGTGTCCCAGTTTTCCCACATCCCCTCCAACATTCATCATTATTTGTTCCTGTCATTTTAGCCAATCTGACAGGTGTGTAGTAGTATCTCAGAGTGGTCTTAATTTGCATTTCTCTGATCAATAGTGATTTGGAACACTCTTTCATATGAGTGGAAATAGTTTCAATTTCATCATCTGAGAATTGTTTGCTCATATCCCTTGACCATTTATCAATTGGAGAATGGTTTGATTTCCTATAAATCAGGGTCAGTTCTCTATATATTTTGGAAATGAGACCTTTGTCAGAATCTTTCCTTTTAAAAATATTTTCCCAATTTGTTACTTCCCTTCTAATCTTGTTTGCATTAGTATTGTTTGTACAGAAACTTTTTAGTTTGATGTAATCAAAATCTTCTATTTTGTGATCAATAATGATCTCTAATTCTCCTCTGGACCATTGTCTTTTCAAAGCAAATGAAGGCCACGTCCCTGGGGATCCTGGGCAATGACTTCCCCAAAGTTGAAAAAGAGCCCACCCATTGAACCCTTCCCTCCCTCCCCGATACTTCCCCAGTTCTCTCGATGCTCCCCCCCATACTCACCACCGCAGACAATGGAGACAGCCTCGCTATGATCACCGTAGCTGTGATGGGCCGGCTGGATCTCCACAAAATGGGGACCTCCCCTGGCCTACCGTGCTGGCCTACAAGACATAGCTCCTCCTTATTCTCCTTTACTTTTCTGAAGTTCATGAGAGGGGCAAGATGTGCTGATTGGAGTCCTGCTCCCTCCTCTTGCATCTTGATTTCTTTTGACGGATATTTTCATTTGGAAATTGAAAGAGCCCTAGATACCATTAATTTATAGGCTAAGAACAAAACAAAGAACCCTAAGAGATTTAGGAAGAAATTTTAAATTGTCCAAAAGAAGGAGAACTTAAATAGATGCTGTTCCCTTTGAAACCCTTGGAATTGTATGTAATAAGGATTTCCAATGCACGAGCAATGAAAGCGTCATTCGATTGGTTGAAATAATGAGTTTTTAAATAATCCACATAGACAAACAATATTTTCCCATGGATTAATAAAAACGTACTTCCCCCAAAACTGGAAATTACACTTGGAAATTCCAGTCAAATTTGGAGTCCTCACAAGTTTTCTAGGATTGTGAGGAGCTGAAATTTTAAACTATGCATTAAAATAACACGGTTTTTTTTATCAAGATAGGCTAGATTGGGGGGAAAAAATCGAATAATGATTTTTCCTTTGAATAAGTAATTCCTCATTTTACTCTGACAAGAAAGGTAGGAGGGAATGTGGGAGGAAATCTAGCAATAAAGAATAAAGGAAAGAAGGAAGTATTAATTAAGCAAAAATTAATAGTTACCAGTGCCTTCCATTGTGCATTCAAAGGTATTAACTTATTTGATGGAAAAACAAACAAACAAACAAAACCTTTGAGGTAGACTTCAAAACTATACCAGAGAAAGGCAGAAAACAGTCATGGGAATGTCCCAGGGTCACAGAACTGCCAAATGTCTCACACCCCGAAGAATGCTTTCTTAATCTCAGTGAAGTAAGTGGCAGCAAATCTCCAGAGTGTAATGCTGACATATCTAAATTGGGTTAAATAAACCTTGTAAACTCTGTTTCAGGATAGTCTTTCCTTGACTCTTAGTCCTACTCTCATTCTCCATGTGAGAATGGTCAACTGGTCTCAACATGGGATCACAATCATGTAAGTAAAAGCCATATACACAAATGAAGGAAATGTTAATATAGTATCAATAATTTGGAATTACTTCCAAATTAACATGGATTGATGTTAGGATTACTAAGTGAGAACTCGGGTTGTCTGGATAGTGACGAGGTGAGAATTCAGGTTGGACAATTACAAGGTGAGAACTCAGGTTGCCTTGATAGAAGGAGCAAGCTCATTGGCTGAGGTGGTTCTTCCCAGAAGCCCTTGCATTATCCCATGCCCATTCTCTGGGAGAATAAAAGAGAGGACTCCCAGAGATAGAAAGAAGACTCTGAATTGCATCAGGCTTGACGGGGCTCTCTGCAGGAAGGGAAGTCACTTCTTTGGACAAGAGTTAACAGCAACTACATGGAGACAACAGTTCGTTACAGGAAGAAGAATCTGTCTGAGAGATTTGAGTAGACACAGCAGATCTCTTCCCAGAGAGCGATCCAGCAGCTTCTGGAGACGATAGCTCGCTACAGATTGACTCTGCCTATTTAGCATACTGTCAGAAATATATACAGAAAACGCTGAAGCAGTAACCTCAGAGAATAATATTTGAAAAAATAGATTTTACTGAAATGCTTTTTCGTAATTTTGCTCATATAATTCCTGACTCTCCTTTGGTAGATATATTCCTGAATATTTTATACTATCGACCATTATTTGGAATGGAATTTCTCTTTGTATCTCTTGCTGTTGGATTGTGTTGGTAATGTATAAAAATGCTGAGGATTTATGTATATTCATTTTGTATCCTGCAACTTTGCTAAAACTCTAAATTATTTCTAATACCTCTTTCTTCTTAAAGGCTTAAAGGAGTAGGCAATACTCCAGGGCTGGGCTCTCTTTCAAATTCTGCCTTCCTAACAATGAGTTCTGCCAGCAGTTTGAAAATGAAATGCCTCTGGAATCTTATGAAGGGTCATTTGCAAATGGCACACCGATAAGGAAGACAACCAAAAAGTGAATGAAGACAAAAGAGATGAAAAAAGTAGAAGGGAAATATAGATAGCAAGTGAAGGGGCAGATAGGCCAGAAAGCAAGCAAACTAAAATGGAGACAGAAAAAAGCAAAGCTAAATGGAGACAGAAAGGAGTACACTTTCTTCTCAGCAGTTCATGGAACCTATACAAAAACTGACCATATATTAGGACATAAAAACCTCAAAATCAAATGCAGTAAGGCAGAAATAGTAAATGCATCCTTTGGAGACCACGATGCAATCAAAATTACATTCAATAAAAAGCCAGGGGAAAATAGAACAAAAAATAATGGGAAACGAAATCATCTCATACTAAAGAATGATTGGGTGAAACAGCAAATCATAGACATAATTAATAACTTCACCCAAGAAAATGACAATAATGAGACATCGTTCCAAAATGGATGGGGTACAGCCAAAGCAGTAATAAGGGGAAATTTTATATCTCTACAGGCCTACCTGCATCAAACAGAGAAAGAGAAGGTAAATGAATTGGGCTTACAACTAAAAATGCTAGAAAAGAAACAAATTTAAAACCCCCAGACAAACACAAAACTTCAAATTCTAAAAATAAAAGGAGAGATTAATAAAATGGAAAGTAAAATAAAAAACTATTGAATTAATTAATAAACCTGAGTTTGTTCTATGAGAAAACCAACAAAATAGACAAACCCTTAGGAAATCTGATTAAAAAAGGAAAGAGGAAATACAAATTGTTAGTCTTAAAAATGAAAAGGGAGAATTCGCCAAGAATGAAGAGGAAATTATAACAATAATTAGGAGTTACTTTGTCCAATTTTCTGCCAATAAATTCGATAACTTAAATGAAATGGAAGAATACCTTCAAAAATACAACTTGCCCTGATTAACAAAGGAAGAAGTAAATAGTCATAATAGTCCTATTTCAGAAAAAGAAATAGAACAAGCTATTAACAGCTCTCAGAAAAAATCCCCAGGACTAGATTGATTTACATGTGAATTCCACCAAATATTTAAAGAACAACTAACTCCAACACTATATAAACTATTTGAAAAAAAAATAGGGATTGAAGGAATCCTGCCAAATTCCTTTTATGACACAGACATGGTACTGATCCCTAAACCAGGGAGATTGAAAACAGAGAAAGAAAATTAGAGACCAATCTCCCTAATGAATATTGATGCTAAAATCTTAAATAAAATCCCTAGGATAATACACGATGACCAAGTGGGACTTATACCAGGAATGAAGGGCTGGTTCAATATTAGGAAAAATATTAGCATAATTGACTATATCAATAATCAAATTAACAAAAAACATATGATCATCTCAATAGAGGCAGAAAAAACATTTGATTAAATCCAATATCCATTCCTACTAAAAACACTTGAGAGTATAGGAATAAATGGACCGTTCCTCAAAATAATCAGGAGCATATATTTAAAAGCGGCATTAAACAGCATAAGTAATGGTGATAAACTGGAACCTTTCCCAGTATGATCAGGAGTGAAACAAGGTTGCCCACTATCACCATTGCTATTCAATATTGTATTAGAAACTCTAGCCTGGGCAATAAGAGTTGAGAAAGAGATTAAAGGAATTAGAGTAAGTAATGAAGAAACCAAACTATCACTCTTTGCAAATGATATGATGGTATCCTTAGAGAACCCCAAAGATTTGACTAAAAAGCTATTAGAAATAATTCATAACTTTAGCAATGTGGCAGGATACAAAATAAATCGACAAAAATCTTCAGCATTTTTATGCATTACAAACAAAATCCAACAGCAAGAGATACAAAGAGAAATTCCATTCAAAATAACCGTCGATAATATAAAATATTTGGGAATCTTTCTACCAAAGGAAAGTCAGGAATTATATGAGCAAAATTACAAAACACTTGCCACAAAAATAAAGTCAGATTTAAATATTTGGAAAAATATTAAGTGCTCTTGGATAGGCTGAGCAAATATAATAAAGATGACAATACTCCCTAACTAATCTATTTATTTAGTGCTATACCAATCAGACTCTCAAGAAACTATCTTAATGACCTAGAAAATATAACAGCAAAATTCATATGAAAGAACAAAAGGTTGAGAATTTCTAGGGAATTAATGAAAAAAAAATCAAATGAGGATGGCTTAGATGTTTGGGATCTAAAACTATATTATAAAGCAGCAGTCACTAAAACCATTTGGTATTGGCTAAGAAATAGACGAGTTGATCAGTGGAATAGGTGAGGTTTCCTGGACAAAATAGTGAATAAATATAGCAATTAAGTATTTGACAAACCCAAAGATCCCAACTTTTGGGATAAGAATTCACTATTTGACAAAAAATGTTGGGAAAACTGGAAATTAGTATGGTAGAAACTAGGCATGGACTTAACACCACATAATAAGATAAGATCAAAATGGGTCCATTATTTAGGTATAAAGAACGACATCATAAATAAATTAAAGGAATATAGAACAGTTAACCTCTCAGACTTGTGGAAGGAATTTATCACCAAAGGAGAACTAGAGATCATTATTAATCACAAAATAGAAAATTTTGATTACATCAAGTTAAAACGCTTTTGTGCAAACAAAACTAATGCAAACCAGATTAGAAGGGAAAAAACAAACTGGGAAAACATTTTTACAGTTAAAGATTCTGATAAAGGCCTCATATAGAGAGAATTGACTCTAATTCATAAGAAATCAAGCCATTCTCCAATTAAAAAATGGTCAAAGCATATGAACAGACAATTTTCAGATGATGAAATTGAAACTATTTCCCTTCATATGAAAGATACAAATCATTACTGATCAGAGAAATGCAAATTAAGACAACTCTGAGATACCACTATATACCTGCTAGATTGCTCAAGATGACAGGAAAAAATAATGATGAATGTTGGAGGGGATGTGGTAAAACTGGGACACTGATGCATTGTTGGTGGAGATAGACAAACCCTTAGTAAACCTGATTTAAAAAATTATACATTAAAAAAAGGAAAGATAAAATGCAAATTGTTAGTCTTGAAAATGAAAAGGGAGAACTCACCACTAATGAAGAGGAAATTAGAACAACAGTTAGGAGCTACTTTGCTCAACTTTATGCCAATAAATTCGATAACTTAAATGAAATGGAAGAATACCTTCAAAAATATAGCTTGCCCAGATTAACAGAGGAAGAAGTAAGTAGTCTAAATAGTCCCATCTCAGAAAAAGAAATAGAACAAGCTATTAACCAACTCCCTAAGAAAAAATCCCCAGGACCAGATGCATTTACATGTTAATTCTACCAAACATTTAATTGGATTAGCTCTTCTCTATGTTGAAGATATCCACTTCCATCAGAACACATCTTCATACAGTATCATTGTTGAAGTGTATAATGATCTTCTGGTTCTGCTCCTTTCACTCCCCATCAGTTGATGTAAGTCTCTCCAAGCCTCTCTGTATTCCTGCTCTTGGTCATTTCTTACAGAACAATAATATTCCATAACATTCATATACCATAATTTACCCAACCATTCTCCAATGGATGGACATCCATTCATTTTCCAGTTTCTAGCCACTACAAAAGGGCTGCCACAAACATTATGGCACATACAGGTCCCTTTCCCTTCTTTAGTAGTTCCTTGGGTTATAAGCCCAGTAGTAGTATGGCTGGGTCAAAGGGTATGCACATTTTGATAACTTTTTGGGCATAATTCCAGATTGCTCTCCAGAATGGTTGGATTCTTTCACAACTCCACCAACAATGTATTAGTGTCTGAGTTTTCCCACATCCCCTCCAACATTCATCATTATTTGTTCCTGTCATCTTAGCCAATCTGACAGGTGTGTAATGATATGTCAGAGTTCTCTTAATTTGCATTTCTCTGATCAACAGTGATTTGGAACACTCTTTCATATGAGTGGAAATAGTTTCAATTTCTTCATCTGAAAATTGTCGGTTCATATCCTTTGACCATTTATCAATTGGAGAATGGCTTGATTTCTTATAAATTAAAGTCAATTCTCTGTATATTTTGGAGATGAGGCCTTTATCAGAACCTTTAACTGTAAAAATGTTTTCCCAATTTGTTACTTCCCTTCTAATCTTATTTGCATTAGTTTTGTTTGTGCAGAAACTTTTTAATTTGGTGTAATCAAAATGTTCTATTTTATGATCAATAATGGTCTCTAGTTCTCCCTTGGACACAAACTCCTTCCTCCTCCACAAGTCTGAGCGGTAGACTATCCCATGTTCCTCCAATTTATTTATGATTTCGTTCTTTACTCCTAAATCTTGGACCCATTTTGATCTTATCTTAGTATGTGGTGTTAAATGTGGGTCCATGCCTAGTCTCTGCCATATTAATTTCCAGTTTTCCCAGCAGTTTTTGTCAAATAATGAATTCTTATCCCAAAATTTGGGATCTTTGGGTTTATCAAACACTAGATTGCTATTTTTATTCACTATCTTGCCCTGTGAACCTAACCTATTCCACTGATCAACTGGTCTATTTCTTAGCCAATACCAAATGGTTTTGGTGACTGTTGCTTTATAATATAGTTCTAGATCAGGTACAGCTAGACCACCTTCATTTAATTTTTTTTTCATTACTTCCCTTAAAATTCTCGACCTTTTGTTGTTCCATATGAATTCTGTTGTTATTTTTTCTAGGTCATTAAAATAGTTTCTTGGGAGTCTGATTGGTATAGCACTAGGTTACTTTGGGGAGTATTGTCATCTTGATTATTATTCGCTCGGCCTGTCCAAGAGCACTGAATGTCTTTCCAATTATTTAAATCTGACTTTATTTTTGTGGCAAGTGTTTCATAATTTTGCTCATATAATTCCTGACTCTCCTTTGGTAGATATATTCCCAAATATTTTATATTATCAACCGTTATTTTGAATAGAATTTCTCTTTGTATCTCTTGCATTTGGATTATGTTCCTAATGTATAAAAATGCTGAGGATTTATGTGGATTCATTTTGTATCCTTCAACTTTGCTAAAACTCTGAATTTTTTCTAATACCTCTTTCTTCTTAAAGGCTTGGTTTTAATATAACCTAGGCAATACTACAGGGCTGGGCTCTCTTTCAAACTCTGCCTTCCTTACAATTAGTTCTGCCAGCAGTTTGAAAATGAAATGCCTCTGGAATCTTATGAAGGGTCATTTGCAAATGGCACACCGATAAGGAAGACAACCAAAAAGTGAATGAAGACAAAAGAGATGAAAAAAGTAGAAGGGAAATATAGATAGCAAGTGAAGGGGCAGATAGGCCAGAAAGCAAGCAAACTAAAATGGAGACAGAAAAAAGCAAAGCTAAATGGAGACAGAAAGGAGTACACTTTCTTCTCAGCAGTTCATGGAACCTATACAAAAACTGACCATATATTAGGACATAAAAACCTCAAAATCAAATGCAGTAAGGCAGAAATAGTAAATGCATCCTTTGGAGACCACGATGCAATCAAAATTACATTCAATAAAAAGCCAGGGGAAAATAGAACAAAAAATAATGGGAAACGAAATCATCTCATACTAAAGAATGATTGGGTGAAACAGCAAATCATAGACATAATTAATAACTTCACCCAAGAAAATGACAATAATGAGACATCGTTCCAAAATGGATGGGGTACAGCCAAAGCAGTAATAAGGGGAAATTTTATATCTCTACAGGCCTACCTGCATCAAACAGAGAAAGAGAAGGTAAATGAATTGGGCTTACAACTAAAAATGCTAGAAAAGAAACAAATTTAAAACCCCCAGACAAACACAAAACTTCAAATTCTAAAAATAAAAGGAGAGATTAATAAAATGGAAAGTTAAAAAAAACTATTGAATTAATTAATAAAACTGAGTTGGTTCTATGAGAAAACCAACAAAATAGACAAACCCTTAGGAAATCTGATTAAAAAAGGAAAGAGGAAATACAAATTATTAGTCTTAAAAATGAAAAGGGAGAATTCGCCAATAATGAAGAGGAAATTATAACAATAATTAGGAGTTACTTTGCCCAATTTTCTGCCAATAAATTCGATAACTTAAATGAAATGGAAGAATACCTTCAAAAATACAACTTGCCCAGATTAACAGAGGAAGAAGTAAATAGTCTTAATAGTCCCATTTCAGAAAAAGAAATAGAACAAGCTATTAACAGCTCTCAGAAAAAATCCCCAGGACCAGATGGATTTACATGTGAATTATAGCAAACATTTAAAGAACAATTAACTCCATCAGTATATAAACTATTTGAAAAAATAGGGATTGAAGGAGTCCTAGGAAATTCCTTTTGTGACACAGACATGGTACTGACCCCTAAACCAGGGAGGTTGAAAACAGAGAAAGAAAATTAGAGACCAATATCCCTAATGAATATTGATGCTAAAATCTTAAATAAAATATTAGCCAAAAGACTACAGAAAATCATCCCTAGGATAATACACGATGACCAAGTGGGATTTATACCAGGAATGCAGGGCTGGTTCAATATTAGGAAAAATATTAGCATAATTGACTATATCAATAATCAAATTAACAAAAAACATATGATCATCTCAATAGATGCAGAAAAAACATCTGATAAAATCCAACATCCATTCCTACTAAAAACACTTGAGAGTACAAGAATAAATGGACTGTTCCTCAAAATAATCAGGAGCATATATTTAAAACTGGCAGTAAACAGCATAAGTAATGGTGATAAAATGGAATGTTTCCCAGTAAGATCAGGAGTGAAATAAGGTTGCCCACTATCACCATTGCTATTCAATATTGTATTAGAAACTCTAGCCTGGGCAATAAGAGTCGAGAAAGAGATTAAAGGAAGTAGAGTAAGTAATGAGGAAACCAAACTATCACTCTTTGCAAATGATATGATGGTATCCTTAGAGAACCCCAAAGATTTGGCTAAAAAGCTATTAGAAATAATTCATAACTTTAGCAAAGTGGCAGGACACAAAGTAAATCCAAAAAAATCCTCAGCATTTTTATGCATTACCAACAAAATCCAACAGCAAGAGATACAAAGAGAAATTCCAATCAAAATATCAGTCGATAATATATTTGGGAATCTTTCTACCAAAGGAAAGTCAGGAATTATATGGGCAAAATTACAAAACACTTGTCACAAAAATAAAGTCAGAATTAAATAATTGGAAAAATAGGAAGTGCTCTTGGATAGGCTGAGCGAATATAATAAAGATGACAATACTCCCTAACTAATCTATTTATTTAGTGCTATACCAATCAGACACTCAAGAAATTATCTTAATGACCTAGAAAACATAACAGCAAAATTCATATGGAAGAACAAAAGGTTGAGAATTTAAAGGGAATTAATGAAAAAAAAAATCAAATGAGGATGGCTTAGATGTTTGGGATCTAAAACTATATTATAAAGCAGCAGTCACTAAAACCATTTGGTATTGGCTAGTTGATCAGTGGAATAGGTGAGGTTTACTGGACAAAATAGTGAATAAATATAGCAGTCAAGTGTTTAACAAACCCAAAGATCCCAACTTTTAGGATAAGAATTCACTACTTGACAAAAACTGCTGGGAAAACTGGAAATTAGTATGGCAGAAACTAAGCATGGACTCACACTTAACACCACATACTAAGATAAGATCAAAATAGGTCCATGATTTAGGCATAAAGAATGAGATCCTAAATAAATTGAAGGAATATAGGATAGTTAACCTCGCAGACTTGTGGAGGAGGAAGGAAATTGTGACCAAAAGAGAACTAGAGATCATTACTGATCACAAAATAGAAAATTTTGATTACATCAAGTTAAAAAGCTTTTGTGCAAACAAAGCTAATGCAAACAAGATTAAAAGGGAAGTAACAAACTGGGAAAACCTTTTTAGAGTTAAAGATTCTGATAAAGGCCTCCTATACAGAGAATTGACACTATAAGAAATCAAGCCATTCTCCAATTAAGAAATAGTCAAAGGATATGAACAGACAATTTTCAGATGATGAAATTGAAACTATTTCCACTCATATGAAAGATTCAAATCACTACTGATCAGAGAAATGCAAATTAAAACAACTCTGAGATACCACTACATACCTGTCAGATTGGCCAAGATGACAGGAAAAAATAATGATGAATGTTAGAAGGGATGTGGGAAAACTGGGACACCGATGCGTTGTTGGTGGAGATGTGAAACAATGGAGACGTGAAACTGGACGTTGTTGGTGGAGATGTGAAACATTCTGAAGAGCAATCTGGAATTATGCCCCAAAAGTTATCAACCTGTGCATACCCTTTGATCCAGCAGTGCTACTACAGGGCTTATAACCCAAAGAAATACTAAAGAGGGGAAAGGGACCCGTAAGTGCTAAAATGTTTCTGGCAGCCCTTTTTGTAGTGGATAGAAATTGGAAAATGAATGGATGCCCATCAATTGGAGAATGGTTGGGTAAATTATGATATGTGAATGTTATGGAATATTATTGTTCTGTAAGAAATGACCAGCAGGATGAATACAGAGAGGCTTGGAGAGACTTACATGAACTGATGCTTAGTGAAATGAGCAGAACCAGGAGGTCATTATACAATTCAACAACAATACTGCATGAGGATATATTCTGATGAAAAGGGATATTTTCAATAAAGAGAAGATTTAACTCAGATCTGATTGATCAATGATGGACAGAATCAGCTACACCCAGAGAAGGAACACTGGGGAAATGAGTGTAAACTGCTTGCATATTTGTTTTTCTTCCTAGGTTATTTTTACTTTCTGAATCCAATTCTTCCATTGTAACAACAACAAAAAATTCAGTTCCACATACATATATTGTATCTAGAATATGCTATAACATATTTAATATGTATGGGAATGCCTGCCATCTAGTTGAGGGGGTGGAGGGAAGGTGGGGAAAATTGGGAACAGAAGGGAGTGCAAGGGATAATGTTGTAAAAAAATTACCTATGCATATGTACTTTCAAAAAATGTTATATTTTTAAAATTCATAATAAAAGAAGGCTAGGCAGGAAAAAAAAAGAAAAAAAATATCAATTGTTCATGGTTTGGCCAAGCTAATTCAATAAAAATGACAATTCTGTCTAAACTGATCTACTTATACAGTGCTATACCAATCAAGTTGCCAAAAAATATTTTATAGAACTGGAAAAAATAACAAAATTAATCTGAAAGACAAAATGCCAAACACATAAAGGGAATGTTACTTAGCAGTACCAAAACCAAAACTATATTAAAAAGCAGCCATCCTCAAAGCCATTTAATACTGGCTAAGAAATAGAGTGGTGGATCAGTGGAATAAATTAGAAACATCCAACATAATTATCAAGGCCTACAGTAATCTGGTATTTCATAAACCACCACACTCCAGCTTCTGGAAGAACTTACTATTTAAAAAAATTGCTGGGCAAACTGGAAAATAACATGCCAGAAACTCAACATAGACATATATCACGCCTCACACCAAAATTAGAATAAAATGGGTACATGAGAGGTACAATATTGAGGATGATACTATAAAATATTAGGATTATTACTATTATTTCATGTCATTTTAGCCAATCTGACAGGTGCGAGGTGGCACCCAGAATTGTTTTAATTTACATTTTTCTGATCAATATTGATTTTGAGCATTTTTATATGAGTATAAATGGCTTCAATTTTGTCATCTGATATTCTTTGACCATTTATCAACTGGGGAATGATTTGTATTCTTATAAACTTGGAACAGTTCTTCATATATTTTAGAAATGAGACATTTATCAGAAATATTGGCTATAAAGATTATCTCCAGTTTTGTATTTTCCTTTTAATTTTGTTTCCATTGCTTTTGTGTATACACAACCTTTTTAATTTAATGTAATCAAAGTTGTCCATTTTTGCCTTTCATCATATTCTCTAGTCCTTCTTTGGTCATAAATTACTCCCTTCTCAAAGATTTAATAGGTAAACAATCCCTTGTTATTCTATTATTTTATGGTATCATCCTTTATAACCAAATCATGTCTCCATTTTGACTTTTTCTGCATGGAGTGTAAGATGCGGATCTATGTTGATGTTCTAACATATTGCTTTCCAGCATTTTTGATCAAATACTGAATTTCTTTTTTTATTAATTTTATAATTATAAATTTTTTGAAAGTATGTATGCATGAGTAATTTTTTAAAATAACATTATCCCTTGTATTCATTTTTCCAAATTTTCCCCACCCTCCCTCCATTCCGTCTCCTAGATGACAGGCAAAAACATACATTTTACATGTGTTACAGTATAACCTAGATACAATATATGTGTGTAAATCCAATTTTCTGCTTGCACGTTAAGTATTGGATTCTGAAGGTATAAGCAACCTGGTTAGCTAGATAGTAGTGTCAACAGTTTACATTCAATTCCCAATGTTCCTATTGTATTAGAAATCCTAGTCTTAGCAAATACTGAATTCTTATTACAGAAGCGAGATTGTGGGGATTTATCAAATTTATTATATTGCCATAGGCCTTGATTTTCTGTCATATGCATCTAATCTATTCCACTGAACTACCACTCTATTTCTTAGCTAGTACCCAATGGTTTTGATGACTAGTGCTTTGTAATGTAAATTTAGGTTTGGTACTGATAAGCCACCATCTTTTGTTTTTGTTTTTGTATTCATTTTTTTTTAATGTTTTTGAGCTTTTGTTCTTCAGATGAATTTTGTCATCTTTTTCAAGTTCCATAAATTAGTGTTATGACTGTTTGATTGGTATGGCCCTGAACAAGTAGACAAATTTAGGTAGAATTGTCAATTTTATTATATTAGCTTGGCCTAGCTATGAACAATTAATATTTTCCAATTATTTGTTTGAGAATTGTTTTGTAGTTGTGTTCATAAAGTTCTTGGATTTATCTTGGCAGGTAGACGCCCAAGTATTTTATTTTGTCTGTAGTAATTTTAAATGCAATGTCTCCTTTTATCTCTTGCTGTTGGGCTTTGTCAGTAATATATAGAAATGCTGATAATTTGGCTAGGTTTCTTTTATGTCCTGCAACTTTGCTAAAGCTGTTAAACATTCCAAGAAGATTGCTGGATTGTTTTACAAGATTCTTTAAGAATATCATAATCATTTGCACAGTGCTCAATTTATTTCCTCATTGCCTATTTTAATTTTTGCATTTCCTTTTCTTTCCTTATTGCTAAAATTGTGATTTGTAGTACAGTGCTGAATAACCGTAATGATAATAGGCATCTTTGTTTCACTTGTGATCTTATTGGGAAATAGCCAGACTTCTCTCCATTTCAAATATTTGTTGCTGTAGATTTTAGAAGGATACTGCTTATTATTTTAAGGAAATCATCCTTTATCCCTATATTCTGTAGTGCTTTAATAGGAATGATGCTGTCTTTTGTCTAAAGCTTACTTTTTATCTATTGAAGTAATAATATGATTTCTTTTGGTGTTGTTATGGATTATGGTCAATTATGGTATTAATATTCCTGATATTGAACCATCCCTACATTCCTGGTAAAAGCCCCAGTTGGTAATAGTTTATTATTCTTCTGATAAGTTGCTGTAATCACTTTGCAAATATTGCCTTTAAATTTTTTGCATCATTATTCATTAGGGAGAGTGGTCTCTAATTTTCTTTCTCTCTTTTGGCCCTTCCTGGTTTAGGTATCAGAGCCATATTTGCATCACAGAAGTAATTTGGAAGTCCTTTTTCTTTACCTATTTTTCCAATTAACATAGTATTGGGATTAATTGGGCTTTAAATGTTTGGTAGAATTAACTAGTAAATCCATCTGGCTCTGGAGACTTATTCATTAATGACTTGTTCAATTTCTTATTCTAAAACGAGGCTATTTAAATACTTTATTTCCTTTCTGCTAACCTGGGGAATTTATATTTTTGCAAATATTCATCCATTTAGTCTACATTGTAAGACTTTTGCCATACAGTTGGGCAAAATAGATCCTAATTAGTGCTTTAATTTCTTTTTCATTGGTAGTAAATTCACCCTTTACATTTTTGATGCTAGTGCTTTGGTTTTCTTATTTCCTTTATCTCAGGAAATTGAAAATAAAAGGTTTATCTATTTTGTTAGTTTTTTTTTTCCATAAAACTCTCAGCTTTCGTTATTAGTTCAATAGTTTACTTAGTTTCAATTTCATTAATCTCTCCTTGAGTTTCAGAATTTCTAATTTGGTTTTTAACTCGTGGTTTTTAATTTGTTCTTTTTCGAGCTTTTTGATTGCATGCATTGTTCATCGATGCACTCTTCCTGTATTTTATTCATACAGCTATTTAGAGACATAAAACTTGCCCTGAGAACTGCTTTGAGTGTGCCCCATATACACTCTGTATCCTACAGCGTTCACTACCCCAAAAGCAAGAACAAGTTTTGTCCAGTTTAGTTTGGAAGTATTCCCTGAGCTCAGCAACAAGGTGAGGGGAACCCGAGCAGAATCTATGGAATGGAGAGTTCCCAGAGCCCTGTGACAAGAAGGTGGTCTAAGCACTGACATCAAAGCAGTCCCAGAAGCCCTTGAAGGAAGAATCACATCTGGACCATTCTACTGAGATCCAAGAAAGTCTTGCCCACACTATTGATCTGAAGAGCTCAATCTAACGTAGAAAGTTTCTGCTGGGCAAACCAAAGAAATCTCTTAATGCCATCATGGAAATATTTTGTTTCGGGAGAAGTTCAGGAATCAAAGTCCTTAAGAGGATAGTGACATCACAGTAAGTCCAAGAGAAATAAAGCCTTTTCTTCAAGCTTTAGATAAAAAAAAAAACTATTGCAGGGACTTTAGTAACATGAAATAAAGGAAATGAAATAAGATGCAGGATGAAAAGTCTAGAGAGGTAAAAGTGTCAAGGAAAACAGATAATTTATAACTGACAGTGGAAAATCTCACTCATTGCCTTGATAGCTAGAATGGGTCCGAGAATAGCCATATGATAAGATAACAAGAAATATCCAAACAAAATGAAAAAAGAAAAAAAATAAAATTTAAGAAATATAAAAAACAACTGATATGGAAAATATACAAAAGTCAATTTAAGATTTATCAGACTAACAGCAAGAGATACAAAAAGAAATTCCATTCAAAATAACAGTCGATAGTATCAAATATTTGGGAATATATCTACCAAAGGAGAGTCAGGAATTATATGAGCAAAATTACAAAACACTTGCCACAAAAATAAAGTCAGATTTAAATAATTGGAAAGACATTCAGTGTTCTTGGATAGGCCGAGCGAATATAATAAAGATGACAATACTCCCCAAACTAATCTATTTATTTAGTGCTATACCAATCAGACTCCCAAGAAACTATTTTAATGACCTAGAAAAAATAACAACAAAATTCATATGGAAGAATAAAAGGTCGAGAATTGCAAGGGAACTAATGAAAAAAAAGTCAGAAGAAGGTGGTCTAAGTGTACCTGATGTAAAGCTATATTATAAAGCAACAATCACCAAAACCATTTGGTATTGGCTAAGAAATAGACTAGTTGATCAGTGGCATAGGTTAGGTTTACAGGGCAAGATAGTGAATAAAAATAGCAATCTAATCTTTGACAAACCCAAAGATCCCAAATTTTGGGATAAGAATTCATTATTTGACAAAAACTGCTGGGAAAACTGGAAATTAGTATGGCAGAAACTA
This sequence comes from Sminthopsis crassicaudata, assembly GCF_048593235.1. Classification (NCBI taxonomy): domain Eukaryota; kingdom Metazoa; phylum Chordata; class Mammalia; order Dasyuromorphia; family Dasyuridae; genus Sminthopsis; species Sminthopsis crassicaudata. Next base: position 5,486,718 of record NC_133617.1, on the reverse strand, counting down.
GGCATGGACCCACATTTAACACCACATACTAAGATTAGATCAAAATGGGTCCAAGATTTAGGCATAAAGAACGAAATCATAAATAAATTGGAGGAACATGGGATGGTTTACCTCTCAGACTTGTGGAGGAGGAAGGAGTTTGTGTCCAAGGGAGAACTAGAGACCATTATTGATCACAAAATAGAACATTTTGATTACACCAAATTAAAAAGTTTCTGCACAAACAAAACGAATGCAAACAAGATTAGAAGGGAAGTAACAAATTGGGAAAAAATTTTTACAGTTAAAGGTTCTGATAAAGGCCTCATCTCCAAAATATACAGAGAATTGACTTGAATTTATAAGAAATCAAGCCATTCTCCAATTGATAAATGGTCAAAGGATATGAACAGACAATTTTCAGATGATGAAATTAAAACTATTTCCACTCATATGAAAGAGTGTTCCAAATCACTATTGATCAGAGAAATGCAAATTAAGACAACTCTGAGGTATCATTACACACCTGTCAGATTGGCTAAGATGACAGGAACAAATAACGATGAATGTTGGAGGGGCTGTGGGAAAACTGGGACACTGATGCATTGTTGGTGGAGTTGTGAAAGAATCCAACCATTCTGGAGAGCAATCTGGAATTATGCCCAAAAAGTTATCAAAATGTGCATACCCTTTGACCCAGCCATACTACTACTGGGCTTATACCCCAAGGAACTACTAGAGAAGGGAAAGGGTCCTGTATGTGCCAAAATGTTTGTGGCAGCCCTTTTCATAGTGGCTAGAAGCTGGAAGATGAATGGATGTCCATCAATTGGAGAATGGTTGGGTAAACTATGGTATATGAATGTTATGGAATATTATTGTTCTATAAGAAATGACCAACAGGAGAAATACAGAGAGGCTTGGAGAGACTTACATCAACTGATGATGAATGAAACAAGCAGAACCAGAAGATCATTATACACTTCAACAATGGTACTGTACGAGGATGTATGCTGATGGAAGTGGATTTCTTCAACATAGAGAAGAGCTAATCCAATTCCAATTGATTAATGATGGACAGAACCAGCTACATCCAGAAAAGGAACACTGGGAAATGAATGTAAACTGTTATTTTTACCTTCTGAATCCAATTCTTCCTGTGCAACAAAAAATTCGGTTCTACACACATATATTGTATCTAAATTATACTGTAATATATTTAACATATATAAGACTGCTTGCCATCTGGGGGAGGGGGTTGGGGGAGGAAGGGAAAAAATCTGAATAGAAGTAAGTGCAAGGGATAATGTTGTAAAAAATTACCCATGCATATGTACTGTCAAAAAATGTTATAATTATAAAATAAAATAAAAAATTTAAAAAAAGAAAAGATTTATCAGACTATGTGAGTATTATGATGAGAAAAATTTCTGGATAAGAAACAGACATCAAAAGAAAGATGCACAGACACATTTATGTAATAGGAAGGACATATTTGGAGAAACATGCTTTATATGTTAATAGAATGAGATAAAACAAATAAGATCTCAGAAATCTGATGTCATTAAGGGTCATATAAAAAAGTATAAATGGTTTGGGCCAGTCAGTCAATAAACATTTATTAAAACCCTACAATGTACCAGGTACTGTTCTAAGTATTAGAGATACAAATGTGAAAAATAAAGATAGCCCTGTCCTCAAGGAGCTAACAATCTTTTGAATTAAAAAAAAAACTTTAAGAAGAAAAAGAAAAGGTTGCTATGTACATAGTGGAACATAAGAGGATTCAAAATGTGAGACATCCACTTCCATTTCAAGAGAGTCTGTATAATAAATTCTACACACTGGGCTCAGACTTGTCCATCTTTGCTTCCTTGTAGCTTTCCTTTTGTTTTCTGCTGTGTACTTTTTACTTTGTTCTTTTTCCTTCCGCCTCCCACTCCCTGAAGAAAACTACAATTAAGCACAGATATCTATGTCTATATACATATACTTATAGATATCTAGAATCATACATTCCTATGCATTTCTGTAAGATTATACTATGCATATTTCTTCTCTGTTTTTCTGAAGGTGGGTAACATCATCTTTCATAAGACCAAGTCTTTCCATGTCTTTCTAAATCTACCAATTCATCATTGCCTCTACCACAATAATATCCCAACCTTATCTTTCTAGTTTTTTAAATAGTTTATACCAATATTGATTAATAAAGCAGACCTATAATGTGTTTTCCCTATTATTCTCTTTTAATTAAGACTATTTTAGCTTTGACTTTATTTGAAATCAACGATTACTATCTTTTTTTTTAATTGAATTCTGCTACTCGTGATTGTTAAGGTTTGATGTATCTTTTATTTCCTGAGTGGAAACTCTGAACTCTGAGTGAGGTATTACACCAGAGGGCTCCTGCTGTCAAGATCTCCTTTGGCTCCCCATGTCCCCTAAGGGCTCTTGGCCTTCCTTCGAAGACAGGGGGCAGTGACCAACGGTGTTGTGATTGAAGCAGAAGGATACCAGGAGGTGAAGAGTCATCTACATACAATATTGTTTATATGGTCCCATATAAGTAGTATATACTTAGCACATGCAGTGTTGCTTTGGTTATATAAGGGTATTAGGGTATACAAGGCTGAAAGAATTTGGAATAAACGGACTCCATGTTTGACTATCCACTTGAGTCTCGCCTCATCACTTCTTTTTTATGACAAAGGCCTCAGGCTGGTACCAAGGTCCTTTAGAGAGCTAGTCTGGACACAACCAATATTAATGCAAAATTTTAAAGGAAAATATTAGCAAGGAAGTCACTACAATATATCACAGAGATCATCATCATGACAAGTTGCATTTTATACAAAAATTCAAGGCTATTTCAATATTTTTAAAACTGTACAAATAGAAGTGAGCACATCAATAACCAAATCAACACAATTTTAAATTTATCTAAATAGATACAAAAAAGTCCTTGCAAGATACAACACCAATTTCTATTAAAACTATTAGAAAGCACAAGAAAAACAAAGCTTTTCTTAAACTAATAAGTAGTATCTATCTAAAGCCAAGAACAAGCATTATACTGCCTAACAGAAGCATAGAAGAAGGGTAGAAGAAAAAGTGGGAAATAGTGAGAAAGAAGGTAAATTAAGGGAGGCAGTGATCAGAAGGGGAACAGATTTTGAAGGAAGGAGTAAGATTAAAAAATGGAAAAAGATAATAGAAGAGAATGGGATGGAATGGAATACACCATTAATAATCATAAGTGTAAATCTGAATTCAATGAAGTCACCTATAAAATGGATATAGCAGAATGAATTGCCAAAGAAAATCTGACAATAGGTTTTTTTTCATAAAATTGACTTGAAATAAAAAGACACAGAGGTGGGATTTGTACTGGTAATTCATTTATTCAATATTGTATTAGAAATATTAGCTTTTGCAATAAGAGAAGAAAAAGAGATTAAAGGATTTAGAATAGGTGAGGAGGAAACCAAATTATCACTCTTTGCAGATGATATGAAGATATACTTAGAGAATCAACTAAAAACTACTAGTAATAATTCACAATTTTAGCAAAATTGCATGACACAAAATAAATCCATACAAATCATCAGCATTGTAATATATTACCAACAAACAAAATCCAGCAGCAAGAAATATAAAGAAAAATTTCATTTGAACTAACTGTAGAAAATATGAAATATTTGGGAGTCTACCTGTAGAGCCACAACTCTAGAGAAGGAGTCTTGAAATAAGGATACTTACAACAAGATGTTTATTTAGTGGAATTGATGAGATATTGGTTCTCTAGTTTACATATCCTCAGTACGTAGCATGGTGATGTTGATATAATTGTAATAGGGAATTTAAGGGCTGAGAGACCTGGGGACAAAGTCAGATTCAGACTGAGACGGGTGTAGACTGGCAGACTGGCAGACTGCTCAAGGAGATGGGCTCAAACTGAAACTGGGTCAGACTGTGACAGACACAGACTGTAAAGGACTCAGTAAAGACTTTAGAGTCTATTTCTGTCCATCCTCATGGTGATTAGCCTGCTGAGATGAATGCCTTCTGGTGGACCTCTAGAAAGTTAGCCCGGGTATTACATCTACCAAGGAAAAGTGATGAACTATATGAATACAATTACAAAAGACTTTCCCCATAAATAAAGTCACATCTAATCTTTTGGGAAAATAGCAAGTGTTCATGGTTAGGCCAAGTTAATATAATAAAAATTTACTGCCTAAATTAATCTACTTATTCGATGCTAAACCAATCAACATGAACAAAATAGAAATGGCTGAGAAGAAAATGTACTCCTTTCTGTCTCCATTTCGTTTTTCCCCAAGATCTATCATATCTAACTTTTCTAGTATTCTGTTTACTTCTTTAATTTCTTTCTTATTTATTTGTGGTTTGATTGATCTAATTCTGAGAGTGCAGGGTTGCAATCTCCTACTATTATAATATTGCTGTCTATTCCTTCTTGCAGCTCTCTTAATTCCTTTTTTAAGAATTTAGATGCTCCACCACTTGTTACACATATATTTAATATTGATATTGGCTCATTATCTATGCTACCCTTTAGCAAGATATAGTGCCCTTCTTTATCTCTTTTAATTAGATCAATTTTTGCTTTTGCTTGATCTGAGATCAGAATGGCTACCACTGCTTTTTTGACTTCAGCTGAAGCATAGTAGATTCTGTTCCAATCTTTTACTTTACTTTTTATGTATCACCCTGCTTCAAGTGTGTTTCCTGTAAAGAACATATTGTAGGATTCTGGGAACACTCCATGTTCATCCTCCTCCTTTCTTTCTTTCAGATAGAATAGGTTTGCTTTTTCTCTTCCTGAGATGTAGAAAAGCCACTTTACCGTTTTTCTGGTACAATTGCCTTTCCACCTCTGGTTTCTAGAACAAAGTATACATGTGTTCTTCATATATATTTATAGCAGAAGTATAGTTCCCAAGATTTTTTTTTACTTTTTTAGGTTTCTCTTGAGTTCAATATTTGTAGATCAAACGTTTTGTTTAGTTCCAATTTTTTCATAAGAAATACATGAAATTCACTTATTTCATTGAATGTCCATCTTATTCCCTTGAAAAAAAAAGGCTCATTTTTTCAGGTTAAGTTATTTTTGACTGTATACCCAGTTCCTTAGCTTTTCAGAATATCATATTCCAGGCCCTTCGAAACTTTAATGTGGACATTGCTAGCTCCTGGGTAATCCTTATTGTGGCTCCTCTATATTTTTAATTGATTTTTTTTAGCAATTTGCAGCATTTTTTCCTTCATCTGATGGTTCTGGAATTTGGCCACTATATTTCTTGGTGTTTTGATTTTAGGGTCCCTTTCAGTAGGTGATTGATGAACTCTTTGAATTTATATTTTTACCTTCTGTTTCTATAACATCTGGGCAGTTCTCTTTGATAATTTCCTGCTGTCCAGGCTCTTTTTTTCATCCTATTTTTCAGGAAGTCCAATAATTCTCAGATTTTCTCTCCTAGATCTATTTTCTATGTCCGGTGTTTTCCCAAGATGATATTTGATATTTTTGTCCATTGTTTCAATTTTTTGGTTTTGCTTGACTGATTCTTGGTGTTTCCTCGAGTCATTCAATTCCATTTGTTCAATTCTGATGTTTAATGAATTATTTTCTTCACTCACTTTTTTAAATCTTTTTCTAATTATGCAATTGAGGTTTTAACCAAGTTGTTTTGTTCTATACAAAGGAAAGGCTTGGGAGGAGGGATAGGTGTAATCACAAGAGGCCAGATGTGGGAGTCTGGGCAGATGATTACCTTTTGGGAGGGTCATGACTCTCAAGCATACCACAGTGTTGTGGCAAAACAAGTTTATGACCTACCCTGGCTGACCACAGGACCAGGTGGATGTGAAGCTCACTACTCTAGTATCGGTGACATACAACCACACTGGCAACTCCATTTGATACTGGGTCAGATGAAATTCAGAAACCTCTTGTCAGAATGTAAAAGAAGCTCCCAGTACCCAGCAGAGGGCTTCAGAGCTACTCACATTTGACTGAGCTTGAAAGGAGCCTGGTATTGCCAATCCTTGAGACCAGATGACCCTCAACTTGCTTTGACTTGGTCAGGATTTGAGTTTCTGTTCCTAGAAACCCCTAACATTGCTTTCTAAAAACTGCTGCATTCTTACGGACACTCAAAAGTCACTGGAACAAATGATGCCATATACTCTTTTCCTCATTCATTCCAAGAGAAGAGAATCAGGAGAAATTATATCCTCACCCTAAGCACAAGTTGGGAGTTGTTTTGAGTACTGCAATTCTTCATCCCACCAATCAGTCCCAGTCACTTCTCCAGGTCTCTCTTGCTCCAATTTCAACTGAAATGGTAATTGTCAATGATACTTCGAAGAGGTTTTCCTTCTTAATTCAAAATCTTTGATTGAAATAATCTTATTCACTATATAAGTTATCCATTCTTACCCCTCTACTGAAGGATCTAAATATTTAAAGGAGAAATTAATCAGATTGGAAGGAGAATTATATGGAAAATTGTAAGATTTAGGGACTTCAATCTAAACTTTTAGACCCAGACAAGTCAAACAAAGTTATAAATAAGGATTTGAATAAAACTTTAGGAAAATTAGAAATACTAGTTCAGGAAATAAATGAATGGCAATACAAAGATATCTACACACTTAAGTGTATATGGCAGATTTATAACAAATGATCTCTTCTACACACAAAGGACTGGAAAACAGAAATATCAAACATATCATTTTCACAGTGTAATCAAAAGAACATTGAACAAAGATTCTTGAAGACAGAATAAAAAAGAAGGTGAAGATTAAATAACACAATTTTAAAAGACTGGAGCATAGAAGAGTGGCAGGAAATTTCATTAAGGAAAATGATTATGAGGCAAAATATTAGCACTTAGATGAGGCTCTGAAAACAATTTTCAGGAATATAAGTATTTATGATGATTTTAAAATAATATACTTTCTCTGTTTATCTCTTTATCATGACTACTTTTACTATAGCATTACGTAAAGTCATGAAATCTATCTTTCCTCTTTTGAGTTTAACTAAATAATAACTCTGCTCTAGTAAATGATTTAAAACTTTATGTGATAATTTTGATTTCATGAAATTACAAAAGCATAATATAAATAGGTGATTGAGAAAACATTGATTTGATCTTCTGAGATTCATTAACCAATGCATTCCAATTGCCTCACTAACTGAAATCAGATCTGCTCAGCTTAGGCCTTCACCATGAATACAAGGGGAGACAGACATTTTTCAATATTAAAAATTTTAATTAAGAAGACAGAATAAAACATCAGGTAATACTACTGAATTCTGGTAGTATTAGAGGCTAGGCAGCTTCCAAGTTGAGAAAGGTAGAGTGAACAGGAAGAGTTCTTTGAAATCAGAAAATGAGATGCTCCCTTTTCCAAAATGTCTGAAAGCAATCAATGGAACATGGAAGTGAAATAGGAAAACTGATTGATTAGTCCAGGGCCAGTTTTCACATAAAACAGATTACTTGAGGTGCACCACTGTGAGAAAATTTCTTGTATCAGTCTTTGAATCTGACTCAATTTCAGGTCAATGTAACCAAGGTTATTGGATAAGGGCCTCTAAGTAGAATGAAGAGGTGGTCTAGTTGCCTAGCCATGCAGGGCTGGATTCAAACAATGCAAAAAATGTTTTTTGTTTTGATAGAAATTGGATTCATAATCGAATAGAAACCAAGCTAGCTACAGAACTGAGTCATAAGATGGAGTCAGTGTGAGTCAGTGTCAAATTCTACAGTTAACAATTCACTGTCTTAATTCCCTCATTTGGGAGAATAAGTACCTTTCTTTACTCTTGTGTTTATTATTATATATAATGATTTTTTTTTGGAAGAGGTGGGCTTAAATACATCCATTTACACACATGCCCCTTGGAGGTGATGCCTCAGAGTTTTTTTAATTTACATTTCTCTAAAGATGCGATATAGAACATTTTTATATGATCATGAATATTTTTGATTTTTCATTCTAAAAACTCCCTGTTCATAAACTTCAAGCACTTCCCAATTGGGGAATGACCCTTATCTTAATAAATTTAGTTAAATTCCCTAAATAATTGGGAAACATAAGGGCTTTATTCGAGAAATTTACCCTAAAATGTTTTCTCCAGTTTCTTATTTCCCTTTTAATTTTGGATACATTGATGTTGTTTGGGAAAAAAAAATTAATTCCATGAAATCAATATTATCTCTTTTACCATTCATAATTTTCTCTATCCTTTGTTTGGTAATAAATTCTTCCTTTTTCCATACTTTTCTAATTTGTTTATGGTGTTATCCTTTGTCTAAATTATTTACCCATTTTGACCTTCTCTTAGCTCATGGTGTGAGATGCTTGTAGTACTGGAATCCCCCCTAATCCTGAGGTATGGGACATGTGGTCTCTGCCCTCAGGTGTTCCGTCAGTTCTCCCCTCTGAACTGGAACCTGAAACCAAGAACTTCACTCTTCTGTGAATGAGTGTAGCCAGAATCCCTCCCCACTGCTTCTGTATTGATCAGGAATGTGCTAGCTCCTTCTCATGCAAGGCTGCAAGGAGGAAGCACAGCTGGGCCTGGTGTCCCTTATCAGCTGAGACTTCCTTAATGTTCCCCAACTCAGAAGTCCAACTCTGCATACTGTCTAGGTGAAAGTTTCTGTACTTGGGTTGAGGTGATCTTGTAACCCAGCTAGCCCTAAGACTCATTTCTTGCTCTTTCAGTGGTTTGGAGCTTGGAGAAGTTTATACTTTTCAAGAGCCAAACTTCCCTCCTGGTCTCTGGAAGACTACTGTTGTATTCCAACTCATATTTATTTTGTAATGGGTCCATGTTTTCCCTGAGATGCAATTTTGTCTTGCTTGAGGAGGAAGTGTGGAGAGGTTAAATTTTTCTGGCAAAATCTGTAATCTTCCCTGAATCCTCTCCTGTCCTCTTTTACCAGTTTGGCTAAATGTTTATTTATTTTGTTAATCTTTTGAGACATCTTAGATTTGTATCTTTTCCAAAATTTTTTGTTTTTGAGTTTATCTATTTCTCCTCTATTTTGAAACATCTCCCATGTTATTCTTATTTTAGCTTGGTTTGTATTTTTCTAATTTTTAGGACATTCATATCTGCTTTATGACTCTTTCCTTTTTCTATTTTGTTAATGTGTGTGTTATAATGTGTGCTTTTTTTTTGCTTCCTGAAGATTGCTTTAGTTGCATTCCATAAATTTCATATTACTATAAAATGCTATTGTTTTCTTTATTTCTTTGACACAGTCTTTATTTTGGATTTTATTGTAAATCATTATTTCAATTTGCAGCTTTTATTTCTGCTCTGTACAATGATTCCTATTTTTATTGCATTATGGGCAGTAAAAGAAATCTTTACTACTCTTGCATTTATTTCCTTTATTTGCAACATACCTTAGGCTCTTATGCATTGCCAATTTTTATAAAAGTTGCCCATGGTTGTGAGGAGTTGGTATATTTTGTGGCAGTATAAGTTGTTAGGATGTCAAAAAGTCTTTTAGTTCCACTTTCTCCAGCAACGTTTTCAATGATCTTTTTTGCTTTTGCTTGATTTTGTATTGATTGTATCTGGAACTTAGAGAGGGAACAATATTGTTGTGTTACTATCTACATGTTTCAATTTAGCTATTTTTCTTTTTAAATTGAGTGTATATGTTTTATATTGATATCTATTTGTTGTATATTATTCCCTTTATGCACAGTGCAGTTGTTTATTTCTCCTTATGTTGTGAATATTTATTTTTTTAATCAGTCTGATAGTTAACTTTCAATTCCAACTTTGGGAAAATCATCTGATCTGTGGTCAATTTTTCTTCTCGTCTCTCAATTCTATTTTGTTCATGTCTTTGCTATTTCAGTATGTTTCTTGTAGACAAGAAATTAGATTTTTCCCCCCTCTCATCCTCACTTTATTGTTGTTGGATTGTTTCACTGATTTGCATAGACATCTGTGCAAGTTTAATTTATACATTTCTTTATTTGCCTGTAATATTTTTTCCTGAATTAGAATTTTTTTTCTTTCCGTATGTAAAGATAGTATATGTTTCTTCAGTTATTTTTGTTTAATATATTTAGAGGTATCTGAGGTAGGAAATATGAATGTGATATATTATTATCCTATGACTTGTTATACTATATTGCATTATATTATATTATACTATTATGTGGTATGTTATGTTATATTATGTTACATTACATTACATTACTTTGTTTTGTTTTGTATTCTATTATTCTATTTTATTATATGTTATTTCATCATTTTATAAGAAATTCTATGATATATGATATATTATGTTACATAAAATTATATTATTATATAATATTATTTGTTATATTATATTATTATATGATATATTTCCATTCTGTAAGAAATGATCGTGGATCACAGCATAGCATTTTCATTCTTTTTGTGGTTGCATGGTGGCATTTTATTTTCTTTCTCGGTTTGGTTGGTTTTGATTTGATTTCTCTTGAGCAGTGAGATGATTTAATCCATATGTGTGCATATCTTGGATTTAACATCCATTTAACAATATGTTTCATATATGTTGCCTAACTGGTCATATGTGGAGGGAGTGAGGGGAAAGGAAGAAATTGAAACACAAGGTTTTGCAAGGGTTCGTGTGGCAAAATTGTCTGTGCATAGAGGCATTGTGGGCCTCCTATCCACCAGACCAAAGCATAACACTGACAGGCAGGACCAATAAGAGAAAAGAGATTCTTTTTCCCCTAGATGGTCCTCTCCTCTGGGCAGAACATCATTAGCCAAGGCGGATTGAGTCCGACCTTGCCCATCTGCTCTACTGTGCATTGCACTGGGTAAGCCCTCCTCACTCTCCCTCATCCCCTGGATTTGGAGTCCAAAGGAATGCTTCTTTGCTGGCTGCCCTTGACATGTGTGAGTTTCTCCTTGTGTCTGTGAGTGGGTGGGTGTGAGTGGGTGTGCATCTGGGCAGGGCTGCATGGCAGGATGTGTCTGTGTGTGCTTCTGTGAGCTTCTCAATGTTCTGGGTCTCCAAGGGGCTGCTCATTCCAAGAAGAGGGAATCCCAGGAAAAGTCTGGGATGAGGAAAGAGGGGTCCTGGCCACTGTCATTCTTGGGAGACAAAGGTGTCTTCTCCAAAATTCTTGGATCCTGGGGCAAATCTTCCGAGACTGTCTCTGTGAGAGACGTCCAGATTTCCTGTTGGAGACGTTGGGCTTCTTGGGCTCCAGGGGCAGGATGCATTGGCTGGGAGGGCCCAGAGGGGAGACAGTCGCTCCTGGTCCCCTGGGAGTTTTCTGAGAGGCAGCAGGATGCCTCCAGTAGAGAGAAGAGAGCCTCCTCGGGACTGGGCTCATGAGGCATGGCAAGTGGAGAAGTGGGGGGCCCCATGGCCACATCTTCCAAGCTTGGCAGACTCCTGCTGTGGCTGCTGCTGGGAGGGGAGTAAAAGAAAGAGTGCAAGGATGGCTGGGGCTGTTGGGGGGCACTCCAGAGGACAGGGATCCCGCTCCTGTTTTCCAGGATAGGAGCCTCTTGCACACCCAGCAGGTGGCCAGGGCCCTCAGAAGCTGCTTGTGAGAAGGTGGAGGGGCTGCACGCTGCAGCTGTAACAAGCGGGTCCTGGGCTTCTCCATCGGACCTCCCTGAACCCGTTGCCTGGCTGCCTGAAGGAGCAGGAGATAAACGTCTCCTCTTGGGAGCTCCCTGAGCCAGGGCTGCCTCTTCCAGCTCTATTTGCCTCAGAAGGAGCCAGATTTGCTCTTCAACACTTGGCTCTCCGTGGGCTCCAGGGACAGGGTGCAGAGGTAGAGATGGGCGGCTGTCCCCACCGCTGTCCTGGGAGGGTTCTGCCGGCAATGTGGGCTCCTGCAGGAGGTCGAGCAGACCCTCTAGACCGAAGCCATAAGACGCGGCAAGAGGAGCAGTGGAGGTCTGCAGGCTGCTGGGAGTGCAGTCCAAGCCCCAGTGCAGGGGCTGCTGGGGCTGCTGCATGGCCCAGCAGGCCGCGGGGATCGCGCTGTTCCCCCCCTGCACAGCGGCCTCTTCTGTTCCCAGCAGGCCGCCAGGGCGCTCAGCAGCTGCTGCTGGGGAGGCTTTGGCGCTGGCTTCTGGAGCCGGCAGCCGCTGGGCCTGGGCTGCTCGCTGGGGCCTCGCTGAGGACATGGCGGGGCTGCCTGAAGGCCCAGGAGACAGACGCCTCTTCTTGGGGGCCCTTTCCCCCGGGGCTGCAGCTTCCGAGTCCGTCAGGGTGCAGCCAGGCCAGATTTCCCGGTCCCGGCCCTGGCGCTCTTGGTACAAGGGCCGTTGGCCGGCGGGGTCCGGAGCCGCCTCTGAGGAGGGGGCGGCGGCGGCTGGTCCCGGCGGCTGCCCGGCGCTCAAGGCTCCTGCCGAGGGCGCGTCTGTGCGGAAGGCCCTGGCATAGGGATTGTGCTCGATTTTGAGGCGGATGAGCTCCCGGTTGCGATAAGCAGTCACGGCAATGAACTCGGTCTCGGGGAAGCTGAAGACGTGGCTCCGGGAGGGGGCGCCCGGCGCTCCCTGGTCTCCGCAGGCGACTTCTTCCACGTGGAGCCGGGGCCGGTACCGGTGCTGAGACCGGAGCCGGAGGGCGCGCGGCGCGCTCCGGCCAGCGGGCTCCTCGTTGCTGAGCTTGAGCATTTTAAAGGCGATCTCGCGCCCCATCCAGTGCGCGCCCGTGTTGGGGGAGTCTGGGTGCGCATACACCTGGTTCCCGGGAACGTGGCTCTCTTCGACTCCACCCGGAGCCCACCCGGCCTCCTCATAGCGCCAGTGATGCTGGTCGACGCGCACCATGTCCACAAAGACGCGGTAGCGGGCCCGGGGGTCCATGCCCCGGATGTGGTAAGCCAGGAAGGGGAACATGGCCCGGCCCGGCCTGCTGAGGCGCATTTCGTTCTGCTGCCGATGGAACGTGAGCCACAGGGAATGGTTGCAGAGGACGACCTGGAGCGTTCCGGAGCAAGCGGCGCCGCAGTTCTCCAGGGGAGGCTGCTGGGGCCCCGCCGCCGAGGGCTGCTTCAGCGAGGAGGGATGGGCCGAGACAGGAGAAGGGCCGGGATCCGCGCCCTGCGGGGCGTCGGGAGCACAGCCCATCGGGGGCTGGTTCTCAGCTCCGACGCCTTCCCTGTGTGGCCCCCGGGAGGGGCGGTCCTGCCCGGCCGCACTGGGGCCTGGGGCCTTCTTGGCCAAGGGCATGGCCGCCTGAGGGCCTAGAGGGGCTGCGGGAGTGAGCATCGCTGCTGGACTGGCCACGTCCTCCTTAGGGCCGGTCTGTAGTGTTCTCTTGTCCGTCAATTAAAATCCTTCTCTGGGAGGAGGTTTCTTTTCTTGAAATCCTTTTCTCCCCGAGCAGGCTTCTTCTGGAGCCTCCAACCAGAGCAGAGGTTGAATCTGGAATCCTCTTCTTCCTCAATCCTGGCTCTGAATCTCCTCGAGCTTCCCTGAAGTTCTCCTGGGGAGTCTTGTCCTTAACCCACTCCAGACTGCTTCCTTACCAACTGCCTTCTCCTTTTATCCTCCCAGAGAATGGGATTGTGGGTACTCCCAAGGCCTGTGGGAACTCCTACAACCAATGAGCTTGCTCCTTTTAAAGGGCTAAACTCCTTTTCACAAGTCTAAAGGTGTAAACTCCTTTTCAAGGTGTGAACTAAAGATGTGAACCCTGAGCTAGAGAATTGTTAAGGACCGACTTAGCTCCTACTAAGGACCTAACATCTCCCCTTTTCTTTTGATTTAGAGCATAGGGTGGTCATGACTTTGAAACCTAAATCCATCAATATGGGAGGTATTACCTATAATTACAGAAATTACATGAAGGCACAGTATTATGACACATGCTAGAAGTGATGTAACAAATAACATGATGAAATAATCATAAATTGAGAATTTATACATGTCCATAAGCCCATTGTCCATTAGTTCATGTGCCAGAAATCCAATAAATTCCTGCAAGTTTTAAAATCCTATAATAGTCTCATCTTTTTCTTTCATCTAACATTACTAAAGCCACTTGGATGAAATTGTAGGTATGAATTGTATCTTTGGAAATTAAGTTTGGTTTGGAATTGTAGTGTTCACTTAATTCCTCTCCCTACTAATTCCCATTCCTCTAGATCCAATTCTTTTTCCAGAGAAAAACAAGGACATATGACCTGCACAGTTTTTAAAAGTTCAGTGATCTCTTCAAATCACAAGCTTTTCATAACTTTGTCAATGCTCTCTAAACAGTTTCCTTGAACAGAAACAGAAGGCTGTTTTCTAAAAATGGGCCCCATTGTGCTGAAATTCTAATTGAGCTCTTTAAGAAAGTTTCCTTGTTAGTCATGCTGATTTCTGGGTCAGTTCCTCAGATCTCACAGGAGATGAGTCAGTCAATAAGCATTTGTTATGTGCTCACTACATGCCAGGAACATTGCCAAGAATTCCCCCACTAATTATCTACACTCAAACTTTCATTAGGGTTAATAATGAAGGGGGGCAATGTGATACATATCAGGCTGCCTGAGCTCTGGACCCTATAATCTTATCTTAGAATGAGTCTCTTTAAAGTTCATGAGTTCTATGGAATTTGTTGCTAGCTTCTGATCTGCTCCCCACTCCTGCAGTTGGCTGCCCAAAAATTACCAGCAGGTTCCGGCCCTGATGTTTGCCATGGAGGAAATCAATAGAGACCTTCGACTGTTCCCTAACACTACCCTCTTACTACAACACCTACTGTAAGGATTCCAGGACATTGGAGAGCTCCCTGCAGTAGCTGTCAGGTCAGGGCCTGACCTCCTCTCCAAATTTTAGCTGTAAGAGGCAGGACAAGGCAATAACTGTTATTGGCAGAGCCATGTCTGCTCTTTCTGTGCAGATAAGAACACTACTAGAGCTCTTCAGATTCCCACAGGTAGGGAGTCTTGGACATCTCGTACCCCTTTTTTAAAGTAAACTGATGTCCAAAATGAAACAAGATAAAGGGAAGAAAGGATACTTTTATTTTGTGCTTACTATGTGCCACACATGTTCTAAGAGCTCTAAAATACAGCATTTGACCTTTAGAACTATGTTGACAGATTTAGTGTTGTTATTAATCTTCCTTTTACTATTTAAGAAATTGTAGCTGAGAGAAATTAATTGACTTGCCCAAGATCACACAGAAAATAAGATTTAGAGATTTTTATTCTTTGTTTTTTTAATGTCTCTAGACCCAAAAGTCTATCCATTGTGTAAATAGATGCACCTAGCTATTACATAATCCAAGAGGATTTGAATTGAGAACTTTCTTATTTGAGGCCAAAATTCTGAGACAAGAAAATAATGAAATCCATCCTCCAATGGCTGGCAGTGTAAGTTTCCACTGACACTGGTGCTTAGGAGTTATTTTGGTCAAGAAAATTCCTCATTTGGTGGCCAACATTTTGGTCCACTTTGTTCTCTTCTTCCTAGGTCATGTCTTTTAACTTGATCTCTGCTGGGATATCCTTGCAAAAATTAAAGTCTTTTTATGCATCATAACACCAAGAGATTGGCAAAAAGACTGTACTTATGAAACAGATTTAGTCATTTACTTATTATACATGGTAGAATTCTCTCAAATAATGTAAACTGGAGTGTCTAAATTGAAAGAAAACAAAAACTGATGTTAAGAGAATTGAAACATGAACTCTTTTAATGTTAGAGCTTGTTGTTATTAGCTCACAGGAGGAATGTGGGTACCAACTATTCTTATTAAGAAATCTCATTAAATAACTATTTTAAATATCAATGAAATTTAAGGGGCTAATTGCTATCAAGTAATAATTCAGAGTTGTGAGACTCCTGGTGGGGACTAATGAGCCATCCCATTTAAAGACATGTGCAATCTCCCATGATTACCCCTCAATGGAGAAGTATCCAGTTGTCTTCAGGGAATATGGCCAGCCAGCGAGAAGGGATCAGGGAGTGAGTCCACGGCCTGCTCACTGGACTGGCAACATTCCTTTAGGTAAATCACTTCACTCACAGGACTCTAGGGAATTATAAACGTCGATGTTTTAGAGAAGGTTCAGACCTGCTTTAATTGCTTTTCAAAGCAACCTTCTGAGGTAGGGGCAACTTTCTCAGCACTGGCTAGATGAGGAAAGTAGGTGGACTGTAGTTAAGAGGTCAGTCAATGCTGGATCCTCACTGAATGCATTGTCCTTTTGGGGAAGCTCTGAACTCCCTGTGCCAGGCACGTGGGAAAGGAGTTACTCAAAAATCCTATCTTCCCCCATCCTTTCAGGATAGTCATTCCTTGGTTGCCCATACCACCCGCCCTCCCATTCTAGTATGTGGAAGTGACAGAGATGGCAAAGGCCATCCCTAACCAGAATAAAACCAAGAATTCGCAAAAGAGTACAAGGAACAAAGCGAGGAAGGTTTTTGCAAGGAAATTTTATTGAAGTTTAGCTTTTGTCCATGAGCATAATTTCCCCTAGCATTCCGCCTTTTACTCCCTTTCTTTCTCCTCCCCTCCCCTCCCAGAGGCATCTCCGATGAGCAATGGCTTCTTGTGGCAAGCAAAGCAAAGCATGAAAGGGGAAGGGAAAAGCCTGAAAATATGGTCCAGCTCTCAAGGCAACTGGCAAAATCCCATTCACAAGGACTCTGCACTTCTGCCAAGTTCCGCGGTTGGCCCGTCTTCCCTTCTGCCTTGGATGGGCACGACGGTTTTGTGCAGCATTTTGCCCCATGTTCTTGGATGTCTGGCAGGCTCTAGGATCTCTGCCCAGCACGGTACCTTGGGCAATGCTCCCGGCATCGGGAAGTGGCCCCGGGCCTTCCCCAACTCCACTCACATGGGCCAAGGTCCGGATAGGAAGAGCAGCTGGGACCCCGCTCTCGCTCCTCCCATGCAACCCTGCGGCAACAGCTCCCGTGGCACCTCTGGCGCTCGGCTGCAAGCTCGGGACGTCGAAGGGCAGCTTCCCCATCTTGCGATCTGCGAGCTGGGACAGAGCGCCGAGAGGAAGGAGGCGCGAGGACCGCTCCCTCGGAAAGCCCTTCAGCGCCCCTGCTTCGTGCCGGACCGGATCCTGCCGCGGCCACCCAGTCTGCCAATTCGGAGCCGGGAAAGAATGCTCGCGGATCTCGGCCTTCGGGTCTCACTTCCCTCTCCCGCTTTCCTCCCAGCTCCCTCTGGTCCGCACCTAGTTGGCCGCTGTGTTCCCCCGAAATGTGAGGGTGGCAGCCACCAGGGGGCATTCTCTGTTTTTGCGATTGGTCTATGAAAGAGACAAAGAGGGGGATTAAGCAGGTGAGCAGATTTACAAGCTGGCGATCTCAAGAGGGGAATAAACCCCCGGGGCGACCATCGTCTTTTCAAAGCAAAGAAGGCCACGTCCCTGGGGATCCTGGGGAATGACTTCCCCAAAGTTGAAAAAGAGCCCACCCATTGAACCCTTCCTTCCGTCCCCGAAACTTCCCCAGCTTTGGAGGCCTCCTGCAGTTCTCCCGCCGCTCCCGCCCGATCCTCACCATGGCGGACACTGGAGACAGCTTCGCTGCGATCCCCGTGGCTGCGATCGGCCCTGGGATCCCCGCTGCTGGGCTGCCGGCCGTCGCTGTCCTCAGAACTGGCCGCATCCGCGTAGTCACTGCCATTGCCTTTCCTCTCCTGGGTTTGGGGGGTGGGTAGGGGTTCCGGGCACAACGGGGCATCTCCCACGTCTTCCAAATGTCCCCCCACAAACCGGGAGCCGAAGGAAGTGAACGGAATTCTTCCTCCGCATTCTGTCCCCCGGCTCTCATTTCTTCACGCCTTGACTCGGACCTGGCTGCGGCACCTGTGGCTGAGCGGGGGCTGGAGGGGCGGGCTGGACCATCTGCAGCCAGGGAGGGCGAGTCCTTCTCTTTCTTTCTTTCTTTTTTTTTCTTTTTTTTTTAATTTTTATAATTATAACATTTTCTTTGACAGTACACATTCATAGGTAATTTTTTTTTTTTACAACATTATCCCTTGTACTCCCTTCTGTTCCAAATTTTTCCCCTCTTTCCCTCTAACCTCTCCCCTAGATGGCAGGCATTCCCATACATATTAAATATTTTATAGTATATCCTATATATGTGCAGAACCGAATTTTGTTGTTGTTGTTGTTGTTGTTGTTGCAAAGGAAGAATTGTATTGGGAAGCTAAAAATATTTGGTCCCTCTCTGGCTACTGTTCCCAGAGAGTTCTGGAGGGGAAACTGAGGCAGCCCACCCTCGCTTGAATCCAATTCACTTGCACATTATGGCAGCACCTCCGGCCCTCGCAATGCCCTTCAAGAACAAAGGACAAAGAACAACAGCCTGACATACAGTAAGTGTTTAATAAATATTTTTGACTATTTGTGCCCATGAAGACTGTGTCATAACAAGTAATATTTTGCCCTTTGCATACATGTGAGGTCTAGTTTGATCTTCCCAACTCGGGGGGAGATGTGGCTTTTGCTCCCATTTTGCAGAAAGGGAAACAAGTCAGTCATTTGTCCAGACAGGCTCACACAGCTAATAGGTATCTAAGGCTGGACTCGAACTCAGTTCCCCCCAGGGCCCCAAATCCAATGTGCTTTACAAGGGGCTCTGAGTGCCCGGTAGGAGAAGATGGAGCCTGAGGGAGAGACACCCCCCCTCCCCCCGCCAGGGATGAGTGGAGCTGGGATTCACCAAGAGGAGGGCATTCCAGGCTAAAGTGAACAAAGGCAGGAGGGCTCGGTAAACTTGGAGAGTGGGATACGTGGACGGGGGGCTGAAGGTCAGGGCCCCAAATCTCCAGAAAGGAGGCAAGATAATACCAAAGGGAGACTCAGAGAAATGCCAGCCAAAGAAACTGCCCCCCCAGCTGGCCCGACTCCTGTCTTGCTCCTGGCCCTCAGAAGATCTGCAGCAGACAGGAGGGTCTCTCAGCTCAGGGCAGGTGGGAACCTGTGACCTCTGGAGGAAAGGCCTCGAGGGCTTCCCGAGAGCAGCCGGAGCTGTAAGCGGCTAAAAATGGACAAGGGGCAGAAATTCGGGCTGTGGTCTCTGGCATGGCAATTTCCATTTTTGCCTATTTAAGCAGCCCAGCATTTGCAGCTGGGTTCATTGTTGCTGTGAGCAAGAGCTGATGAGCTTTTCATTTAAGGAGTCAGATCCCTGTTCCTCCCTCCTTCTCAGATCCCGAGGCTTGGCTGTGGCTTTGGCCAAATCATTTCTTCACCCTGGAACCCAGGAACCTCCGTTCCATAGTGAGGCCAGTGGGCTAAAAGGTCTCTGAGGCCCGGCAGCTCCACCATCTGGGTTCCCTTTGCTGGGGTTCCTCACTGATGTTCCAAGTTGTTCAGATCCCCCCAGTATGGCTGCTCCATGTTCTGTGTGCTGAGATTTCTCCCAGTTCTGAACTTCTCTGACTGATATTCCAAATCCCTTTCCAGCTCTGAGAGTCTCCGTTTTTGTGCTCTACGAGCCCCCACTCCCAGGTCTGGCCTTCTTTGTGCAATATTCTAAGCGCCCAGTGGCTCTAAGCAACTCATCCGGGTCCCCCTGACGACCAGTGGAGGCCCAGGTTTGAGCCAGCTCTGGAAGACTGTCTCCTCTGCTTCTTTGTCTCAAGTTTGCTGCCCAGAGATGCCCACCAATGCCCCCCACCAGTGGATTCTCTAACCCACCACAAAAAGCACAATGGACGCTGTGCTTTAAATTTGCTAAGCGAGTCCAACTTCATTTCTTCCAAGAAACAATTAGGAAAGAGAAGATTAACTGCGAGCATCATCTTTTGTGAGATTAATGAGATATTGTCCAGAGAGTGGGCTGAGCTTCCTAGAAAAATGGCCCTTTACCAAGGTGGGGCTACGTCACCATTATTATGCTCCTAAATGTTCCTTCTTCCCAAAATATAGCAAACACAATGGAGCAAATCAAAGAAAAAAGGGAGAAAAGAAGACTGCCCCAGACTCCAAATGGGGAGACACAGAGCTCTGAGTCCTAGCCGGCACACTGGCAGTGCTGCAAGATGGCAAATCCTCTGACATTTTCATAAGTATGGGGGGCAGATCTGTAGGGCAACCGCAGTGTCGCGAGTCCTGTTGACAAGCATCCCAAGCTCTCTTCTCCCAATCCTGATCAGTTGGGAGCTAGATCATCTGTAGTTTTGCCATCCCAAGTACCAATATGATGAAGGAGGAAGCAAGCAAGTGAGGAAGAAAGGAAGGAAGGAGAAAGAAGGAGAGAGAAAGGGAGATAGGGAACAGAGGGAGCAGGAAGGAAAGGAAGGGAGGAGGAAGGAAAGGGAGGAAGAAAGGAAGGAGAAAAGGAATGAAGAAAAAAGGAAGGAAGGAAGGAGGAAAAGAGGAAGGAAAGAAGGAAGGGAAAGAGGGAGGAACTAGTTTGGGAGAGCCAGCTGTCAAATTTTCAAGATAAGTTGATGCTACAAAGCAGAGCTTGACTTGCAAAAGCTTTGTTTTGAATCTTTTCCAAAGACTCAATTGCAAAACATTTCCTGGACCACCCGTGGATCTAACCCATAACCAGATAATATCCCCAGAAAATGGCTGTGCAACGTTGGTTAAAATTCTCCCAAGGAGGGAGAACCTTTCTCCCAAGGCAGTCCAACCCCTTCTGAGAAATTGATTTTGTTATTTTGATTCAGCTCAAAACTATTGTTTTGATCAACTCAAAACTGATTTGTTTGTCTGTTTTTCTGACATGAAGCCCATGCCCTCCTCTTTATAGTCACTACCCACAACTCCCTGGTTCTGTTTTCTGAGAAAAGGGATAATCCCTTTAAGTGACAGATCCTCATACTCTTTATGATAGCTATCATGTCTGTTCAAAACCTTCTCTTCACCAGAGTAAAGATTCCCAGTTTGTTTATTCCCCTTATAAAGCACTGGGTTTCCAGTTCTCTTACTATTCTGCTTTCCCTTTTATAGACATTCTTTAACTTGTCAGAATTTTTCTTAAACTATTCCCTCATTGGGCACAGTCCTCTTGTCTTTCCAGGACAGAGAACAGTGGATGTCTCACCTCACAGAGTCTGTGATTCTGCGCATATCGGTCAAGCCCATATCTAGTAGCTCCAACCGAGCTTCTGTAGGGGAGGCTCTTGTCTGAGGGCCAGACTAGCTACGAGCGCAGAGGGTCGTTATCGGGAAGGTCATATGGGGATCGGTGTTTTGTCCACAGTATCCCTTGGTCAAAAGTAGGTGAGGAAGCCCCCCAGTCTGTTGGCTACTGCCCCTGAAGTGGACCTATGGAAGAACACGAGTCAGAATCATCCAGATCATGTGGGTATGAATAGACTGTCATGTTTCTTCCAAATCAGTGAAATCACAGAACCATCAAGTCAATGCTAAGTTCAGTTGGATCTCTAAAGTTAAAGACTATAAGTGCCCCTTCTACATTGTGGTACCCTAGGGCAAAGGACAAGGGTTCACCTTAGTTACAGCCCAAGGGATGGCTGCAGAAAAGACACTGGGCTTGCTTAACCAAGAGATTTCAGGGAGACATATGCAACAATTCCCAGAAGGCAATCCCAAGCTCATCTCTTCCCTGGTGCACCAAGGAAGCATGTGGTGTTACCTCCATGGGCATAATGTTCCTGGTGGCAAGCCCACTGTGAAAGGATTGTTTTGCACTGAGATTCTACGGACCAGATGGTAGATTAAGGAATTCAAATCAAATTAAGCTGATAAATATTTAAGTCCCTCCTCCACATAAAATACCGCTCTTGGACACAGAGCTAGAAAGACATCATCAAAGCAAAATCCCATTACCGGCCATCTCGGGTCTGCTAGTTTCAGTTTTCTCTCATAGAAGGAGAAGTTTTAGAAAGAAAAAGCCTCAGAACTTCCCAGTGGGAGCCGGCAGCCTCCGCCCACTGCTAACATATTCTGGAGGGCCGAGGAGCTCCGTCCTCTCTGCTGCTTCTGTGCCAAGAACGCACGCACTTCCATTTCATGAGCACCATTGCTCGAGTCCTTAGATGAACTCTGAGTCAAGAAATTCATGGATTCTACTCATTTCCTCTTCTGTCGTATTTTTTCGCAGACACTTCCAAAACCCAATGAGGCGAAATCCTTTCACGACTTCTCTCTGTTCTTCATGCTCACAGCCTCCTCGTCATCTTAACTCTCAAATTAAAATATCGAATATCTAGCACCTACTGTGTGCAGAGCCCAGTGCCAGGCTTAGGGGAGCCCTAAATTTAGATGAGACATAGTAAGTCCACAGGCTAATGAGGGAGTGATATACATACATAGATTAAGAACAATGCACAGTGTCACATAATGTATATGTTAGAGAGACTGCCTGGAAAAGTCCAATGGCAAGTTGGTACCAATTGTGAAAGCAAATCAAGCTTCCTGGAGGAAGAGGCAAGGCAAGCTAGGCTTTTGAGCAGAGGAAGAATGTGCTAGATTCGTGCAGGAGCAGATTATGTGGTGGATAGATGGGTGACTTGGGGATGATGGAGGCTGGAGGGAGGGGAGAAGACCAGAAAGGAAACCATCAGATCTGCCCCTTTAGGCCAGCGGTTCCTGGGGGCTGCTGTAAGATGGTGGTAGCACTAGTGAAAAGAAGGTAAATGGATGCTAGAGACCCTGAGGAAGCAGAATCCACAGGACTCAAATGGCCGGTAATAAGAAAATAAAGTCTGTGGACTAAAGAGCAGAATGCAAGGCTCCGAGGACAGGGACTGTCCAGAATAGGATCATGGTGTTAAAAGTAAAATTTATCTTTGAGATCATCTAGATCTTTTCTGATGATAATAAGATAATTCAGCTTTGTAGAGTAGGAGGTGGAGGAGATGGTGGAAAAGGAGGGGATAGTGGAGGAGAAAGAGGAGGAGAAAGAGGAGGAGGAGGAGGAGGAGGAGGAGGAGGAGGAGGAGGAGGAGGAGGAGGAGGAGGAGGAGGAGGAGGAAGAGGAGGAGGAGGAGGAGGAGGAGGAGGAGGAGGAGGAGGAGGAGGAGGAGGAGGAGGAGGAGGAGAAGGAGGATTAGGAGGAAATGGAGGAAGAGAAGGAGGAGGATGTTTAAACAGGAGGAGGAGGAGATGGTGGAGAAGGAAGAGGTGATAGAGGAGGAGGAAAAAGAGGAGATGGTGGAGGAGAAGGTAGAGGTGGTGGTGGAGGAGATGGTGGAAGAGGAGGAGCAGGAGGAAGAGGAGGAGGAGGAGGAGGGAGAAAGAGGCAGCTTGTCCAGGTGCACAGAGCTAGGTACCACCACCTCATCCTTCTCCTCCACCATCTCATAATTCTCCACCATGGAGAAGGAGGAGATGGTGGAGAGGGAGAAGATGGTGGAGGAAAAGGAGGAGGAGGAGCAGGAGGAGGAGGGAGAAAGAGGCAGCTTGTCCAGGTGCACAGAGCTAGGTACCACCACCTCATCCTTCTCCTCCACCATCTTCCTTCTAGAAGAGATGGTGGAGAGGAGGAGATGGTGGAGATGGAGAAGATGGTGGAGGAAAATGAGGAGGAGGAGGAAGAGGAAGAGGAGGAGGAGGAAGGAGGAGGAGGAGGAGGAGGAGGAGGAGGTGGTGGAAGAGGAGGAGGTGGAGGAGGACAAGGACATGGAGAAGGAGAAGGAGGAGGAGATGGTAAATGAGGAGAATGAAGAAAGATTAGGAGGAGGAGGAGGATTAGAAGGAAATGGATGAGAAGAAGGAGATGGTGGAGAAGGAGGAGATGGTGGAGGAAAAGGAGAAGGGGGTGGAGATGGTAGAGAACAAGGAGGTGATGGAGGACGAGGAAGAGGAGAAGGAGGAGGAGAACGAGATCATGGAGGAGGAGAAGAGATGGTCAAGGAGGAGGCGGAGAAGGAGGAAGAGGAAGAACAGAAGGAGATGGTGGAGAAGGAGCAGATGGTGGAAGAGGAGGAGGTGTTGAAGAAGGAAGTGGAGGAGATGGTGGAGGAGGAGGAGGAGAAGGACAATGGGGGAGGAAGAGGAGGAGGAGATGGTGGAGAAGGAGGAGGAGGAGGTAGAGGAGGAGGAAGAAGAGGAGGAGATGGTGGAGAAGGAGCAGATGGTGGAAGAGAAGGAGTAGGTGTTGAAGAAGGAGGTGGAGGAGATAGTGGAAAGGAGGAGATAGTGGAGGAGAAGGATGAGGTGATGGTGGAGGAGATGGTGGAGGAGGAGGAGGAGGAGGTAGAGGAGGAGATGGTGGAGGAAAAGGATGAGGTGATGGTACCTAGCTCTGTGCACCTGGACAAGCTTCCTCTTTCTCTCCCTCCTCCTCCTGCTCTTCCTCCTTCCACCATCTCCTCCTCCTCCTCCTCCCTCCACCATCTCCTCCTCCTCCTCTCCTGCTCCCTCCTCCTCTCTCTTCCTCCTCCTCCTCCTCTTCCTCCTCCTCCTCCTTCTCTTCCTCCTCCTCTTCTTCTCCTCTTCCTCATCTTCCTCCTCCTCCTCCTCCTCCTCCTCCTCTTTCTCTTACTCCTCCTTCTTTTTCCACCATCTCCTCCTCCTGCAGGAGATAGTGGAGGAGGAGAACAGGAGGTAAGAGGAGGAGGAAGAAAGAGGCAGCTTGTCCAGGTGCACAGAGCTAGGTACCATCACCTCATCCTTTTCCCTCCATCATCTCCTAATTCTCCACCATCTCCTCCTCTTCCTCTCCTCTTCCTCCTCCACTTCCTCCTTCTCCTCCTTCTCTACACCTCCTTTTCCACCATCTTCCTCCTCCTGCAGGAGATGGTGGAGAAGGAAGAGATGGTGGAGGAGGAAGAACAGGAGGAAGAGGATGGAGGGAGAAAGAGGCAGCTTGTCCCAGAGTGCACAGGCTAGGTACCACCACCTCATCCTTCTCCAATATATGTATGCAGTGGAGACCCACTCCCCTCCTAGTCTGTGTCAAGGTGTGCACGAAGTGAGATAGAGGAAAGAGGAGGAGGAGATGGTGAAGAGAAGGAGAAGGAGGAGGTGGTGGTACCCCAAACAATAAAAAGCAAAATAGAAAAGCATCTATTTGTGCTAGATAGATAGATAGATAGATAGATAGATATAGATATGTATATATATATATATAATACATATATATATATAGCATATATATATGTGTGTGTGTGTGTGTGCGTATATTAATATATGTGTGTGTGTGTGTG